>NC_090953.1:10490000-10790000 GCF_040807025.1 Struthio camelus
AATTTTTTTCATCTTTTTTATTTGGAATAAAATCAAGATTTCTAAGTGGTTTATAGGTAGTTTAACAAAGCAAAGATTAAAAAAATTATTTAGAGATTTAGTCTGTCACAGTCTCGTATTGCACCCTAGGCACTTAGATTCTGCATTGATGAGCCAAGTATAAGTATAGTAGGTATTACCTATGGATATCAACCTATGGAAATATTATAAGATAAGCTGATATTCAGCTCTCTGGATAAGTAGGTGCATTTAGCGCCATTTACTCCTTTGGAACTATGTATACAGCATGGGCAGCAGGATCAGCCCCTCAACTGTAATCAGGTTCTGTATTATTTGTAGTTCTCTGTATTCCAGTAATAATAAGCTAGCCCAAACAAAGTAGAGCCAATGTTTGATTTATCTGGGAAAATCTTTCTCTCAGCCCCCAGCTGGAGTGTTTGACTGGAAGCTAAGAAATCTACCAAGGCAGGGGATCCTAGTGCACTGGAGCGGAAGAGAAGGAATTACAAAATGAATCCATCTCAAATTAAAGCAATGTCTTACTAAATACCCTCCAAGGAAAAGACTTTTCCTCAGAGTAGGCATGTGTATTTTTTTGCTGTCCCCTATTCTCTGAGTTTGAAATCCAGGTCTTATCTCAATTGCATTTCATTTGCCAGTGAGACCGGGAAAGGATATGCCTAACAGATGATTTTTGCAAGGGGTGGACACAGCCCAGTGCCTGCCTGAGTATGTGCTCTGCTTGTAAAGAAACAATTCTCCTAAGACATTGATTTTCATGTTTTGGGTACGGGTAGAAACATTAGAATTCAAGTAACACAGACATCTGTTTTGGGATGTCACATTATAGGCACTTTATTATGTGGAGAAGAAGCAGGTGGATAACATGAGAGCTTCAGCTAGATGAAAATGCGTAAGTGTTAAATCGATAGGAGTATTTTGTATGCAGCAGGTCTGAGGAAATTCAGGGTGTCTGGAGATGGTAGCAATGAAGGCCACATTTTGGGGTGATAGCACATTGGCTGGATCCTGGGTTAGCTGTAAGCACTTCTGCACAAGTGATATCTTGCTGGCCGCTGGAGGTCGGTGGTGCTCTACACAATACAGCTGAGAGGTCTCTGGCAAGTGAAGTGTTTTTAAAACTGGGTTTGGTGATAATTAGGTGAGCAAAATGTAATTTATAGTGAAAATTATGATTGCATCAAACCTCAACCGAATTAAATACGCATCTTTTCTTAAAACCCTTTTGGGAAAATGGTTTTCTCCTTGCTTCCTGTAGAAATGAATAATCACTGTTACCATCTGGAAAACATTATTGTGTCTTATACGGTTTCAGATTCCTGTGCTTATTTGCTGAACTGATTGTACATAGTTGTCTGTGAGCTGGAAACATCTTTTAGAGAGCATTCTGACTTTGATATCAGAATTAGCAAGCGAGGTAGTGTTGTCTAACTGGCACTCATACAATGTGTGTTCTATTCTTCACTTAATTTTGAGGAGCGCTTTTATGCTGCTGCTCCTACCCTCTTAACGTATAAATCTTAATTTTTAACTGGTATTTTTTTTTAATATTAAGAGATATATAGTATTGTCATTTTGCAGGGATTTTTTTTGCCGGTACTATGACTTATATCAGTTTGTTAACATAAAGAGTGTTACCAACGTGGAATCTGTAATTGAATAAAGTTTTACTGTGCTGAAATGTTAGAAAGCTTAGAAGGTTAAAGCAACCCCACAAAAATGTCTGAAAAAGAAAACAGTCATTTGCGAACTACATGAATTGACTATTCAAGATCTATATATTACATTAATGTATCTTCTTACTAAAAGTAATAAGTTTACACTAATACAACGGTTGTATGTGGTAATTATATATTTGATTGGTTCTTAGTCTTCCTTAATACCAGAGGCACCTCCTTATGATTGGGATAAATATTTGTCCACCTCTTTTTAGAGACATAAAAATGTATTAAACGCTTTGGAAATGATACTACTTTTACATAACTGTCTAGTGACTTAATGTCATCAGCAGGAAGGGGAGAGTCACAGAATCACAGGCTAATTGAGTTTGGAAGGGACCTTTGGAGATCATGTAGTCCAACCCCCGTGCTCAAGCATGGTCACCTGGAGCACGTTGCCCAGGACCCTGTCCAGACGGCTTTTGAACATCTCCAAGGATGGAGACTCCACAGCATCTCTGGGCAACGTATCCGAGTCTGAGCGCTCAGTCACCCTCACAGTAAAAAAGTTGTTTCATGTGTTCAGATAGAACTTCCTGAGTTTCAGTTTGTGCCCATTGCCTCCTGTCCTGTCTCTGGGCACCACTGAAAAGAGTCTGGCTTTGTCTTCTTTATACCCTCCTTTCAGATATTTATATATGTTGATAAGATTCCCCCTGGGCCTTCTCTTCTCCAAGCTAAACAACCTCAGCTCTCTCAGCCTCTCCTCATATGAGAGATGTTCCAGTCCCTTCATCATCTTAGTAGCCGTTCACTGGACTTGCTGCAGTAGATACTATCTAACTGTACTGTTGTACTTCCTAACTAGGGGTGGCTAACTTAGGAGGTCAGTCTTAGTTTGTATGCATAATTAGTGAAGAAAGAGGTTCCTGCTTTTTATGGCTCCCTGGAGGAGCTTAACTGAAGGGCTGTGATTTGGCCCAAGGAAGAGCTCTTCTCTTCCACTGACTTAAGAAGAAGCTCCAGGACACAAGCCAGGTAAGTTAGGTGCGTGGTAGACCCGTAGCTCATTTCAGTTAGGCCTTGGTTCATATAGTAAAATAATTGCTATCTACAGACTGGTGAGTAATTTGTGTGAAATGGTTAGGATACCTCTAGAAGAGGTACCACAGTTAAATCAAAAGAGGTGAAGTAAATAATCCTCTTTGCAGAGAGGTCGGGAATTTATTCTACTCTCCGTCTAATGTACTTTCTGTAGACTGGGACAGTAACAGTTGCCTCGTATTTATTTTGTGTCAACTTTAAACTTTATTTTCTTCAGCCTTAATTTCAGTCCTCTGACGTAGACTCTCCGCTGATTTCTCTAAACTTCTGTCAGCACTAATAGGTATTATTCCTGACCATTTCACAAGAACTGCGTTCATTTAGTGTTTCCTTTTAGTTGTTAATTTTAGTAGTGCAGATTGATACATGCATATTTTTTTTTAACCTGTGTTCTTTGGACTTCTGGCAGCTGATGAGCTATTTTTAGGAGGTCTGGAGAACATGAGCAAGGCTGGAAACTAGAGTCATTAACACCTCCGGTCAATAACAGATTGAACGAGGCTGAGAACTACTGACTTGAATGTTCAAGTCATCTTTGCCACCTTCATGATTAGTGATTTGGAAATCTTACTCTTACAGAATGGACTTTGATGATGAAGATGGAGAGGGTCCCAGCAAATTTTCAAGGTGAGCATTTGTAAAGAGTTGGTCAAATTGCTGACCTTTGTTCAGTGGAGAAAGACAGCTGTCAGGCTATTGCTGTTTTATAAGTCTGTATGAATATGGGCTGAAGAAATTGCCAATGGTTTTACCTAAATTCTAGTTACTGTTTTTACCAGCTTTCTCTGCATCCTGGTGGAAATCTGCTTAATGTAGTTATTGGCTTACAAAGCAGACAAGTGTGTGAGTCATAATTTCACTCTGCAGCTGTATCAAATGAGAAAATTTGTGACTTACCTACAGTATTTCAACTGCTGTAGATGAACTGTGATTAGTTCTCATTGCTGAAGTTGTCTTTCTGCCACTGAAAATCAATTTTATGTTGAATTTAATGTAAATGTTAATTGTTTATTGAGAAAACGTGACAGATCCTAGAATTTGGTTTTTTTGTTTTTTGGTTTTTTTTTTTAAGATTAAAGTGTGTTATATATCATTAGTTGTAACTGAAGGGTAAAAGTGGCTGAAATAAATGTTAGTATAATATTCCAGGCTACAGATAAAAACATCAAAGCATCATTGCCATTGTTCACTCTTTTTTTTGTTCTGGTCACGCTGTTTGCGTTTTTCCATTAGAAATCAATGGGCTGCACTGAGGATAGATACTTTGATGCCTGCAGATGACTGTTGATTATTTAAATTCTAATTGCAAATGTAAAACAGCAGCCATATTCGAACACAGCTGTCACTGTAGGGTTTTAACATGATCTTTCTGGTGAGTCTGGAAGATGATAGTACACTGAAGATGTGTCGTAACACCTTATCATAACCTGCTGGACAAGGCCAACAGCACCCCTGTTTAGTCGATGACGTTTACAGAAAGAATATTCCAGTCTCTAGTTTTAAAACCGGTGATCCGAGTGCTAATCCTGATGCTTGCTAGTAGATATATGTTAAGGGAACAAGATTTATGAATACGGTGACCTAATTGTGCCTAAATAGGCATCAGGGTTTGTGGTCACAGTGGTGCACAGGCAGCTAGCTTTCTCAGTCCTGGCTTCAGCCTTTGAAAATTTGATTGTGGGGAGGAGAGAGCCAGTAGTTCATTTATCTTTACTGGGGGAACATGCTGTGGTGTGCTTAATCAGGTACTTAAAAACTCTAAAACCCCTGAATTGTTCTGCTTTTAGAGAGAGTACAGAAAAATTGTACAGAGGTGCCCAGGGCCATGTTCAGACATCCTCTTCTGGCTATGGTTGTCCTACCAGGAGACGTTGTTCCTTGTTGTGCCCTCCTATTAGAGCTTTTTCCCTTCTCCAAATTGCTCACTTGACTGATTCCTAACTTACCTCGGTCAAAATGCAGTGGTCGGCAAAGACCTGCTGTTTAAATGTTTAAGCCAACCTAGCTTGCTTTGACTGAAGTAGCTCAAGCAGCATGCACACAAAGAGGTCAGCTGGAAGATTGCCAGGGACAAATGAGTAGCTGGAGCAACATCTTCAGCCCAGCCAACCAGACAAGGATGGGTAAACAAGCCCCAAGCTAGCACAAGCACTAAAAGTAGTGATGCTCCACATGAGTTTACACACCTGGCTTCTCAGAGAGTTGCAAGTCCAGCTCAGGTATCTCTGCATGGCATCTCATTGTCATGTGTAGACATATGCATGTACTTCTCATATGATGGCATATGGCCATTACTCATTGCGTCTGTCTTTTTGTTTAGAATTTTTTGGGCGCTGTCTATTCCCAGGGCAGAGTCAAGTGGAAGAATAGGGGCATTTTCTCTTGGATGTTTTGAGAGTACTTGTGTTAAACGCAAGGCAGAAAGAGATACAGCTTAAGTCTCACTTAAGTTTTGCCTTGAGAGTTTGAATGGGACTCAATGAAGAAGGCAAATATGAAGCCTTATAGAGGAACTTGCACAGTTGGTTTACATACAATTAGTTTTAGTTGATTTGAGGAAAAAAAAAGTTAATTATAAGCTTTTTAGAAGAGAAAAGATGCTTAATTATGCTGTATCACCTTATTAGCTAATACATGGAAAGTTCACAGGATCTCTGTTGTAACAAATTCCATCTTTTTGGAAAGGCATAATTTTAATACAAAATTTCACTTGACTGTTCTTGAGCAGTAATATTCTTCAGTTCTAGAAAAACAGTCAAATTTTTATATTCCCTATAACCTGTGCTTTCTGTTTTGGAACAAGCATTTTGAATTCTCAAAAAGCAAGGTCTTTTTCAAAAAATGTATATTTTTGTAAATATTTTAGCAAAATCTAATTTCAAAGGATTAGAACGTTTTTAGGAAAGGAAAAGGAAGAGGAGAGTGTCATTTTTTAGTAGGCTGTCACATTGCTGCATGCCTTTGGGGCAGTGCTTCAGAAGCTGTGAAGCTTTAATCCCATGGGTCAAAAGTCCCATTCATCCTAATTTCTTCCAGAATGTAGCTGGTGATACCCTGCAAGTACCTGTTTGGGCTTCTAACGTCTATTTATTTTTAATAAAGTATGTCTACTTTTAGGGATTGAAGCCAGTTTTAATTTCACTCCTGCTTACCCAGCAGTTTCATCTGCCTAGCTGACTTTTGCCAGTACTTCCAACAGATGGTACAGTACATGTACCTATTACAGTTTTTTTCTGAAAGTGTCCTTATATAATGAATTACACTTAAGTGTATCTCTCTGCCCTCCCGTATTATCTGTAGACCATCAGTGCCCTCTGCTGAGTGGAGTGGGTTGTGGCTGCAATCTGGAAAAGATACAGTTCACATCCAATACAGCAATGAATATTTCATAAGCTGCTGTTGATAAAGTTCAGTTGTGTTTTCTGTAATGGTGCTGGTGTTAAGTTTCCCAAGCAGTGAGTGTATGTCAAAGTGTTTGCATAAATCCAATGAAATATGTCTTGAACCTTTTTAAATACTCAAAAATGAAGTTTTAAATTGGCATGGCTTGGAATTTTCATCAAACTATGTATTTTCATTCACATGTCCTCATTTGTAATAGTTTGCAGTTGCAAATCTCTTTGCTTTCTGTTGTGTGTTGACTTTCACGTGATGCATAAGCCTTGTGAATTTACTTACCGTCTTTTCTTTACAGGTATGATGGTGATCAAATCTCTGGTGATAAGGAAAAGTTTGCAAGGTAGGCGTGTTCTATAGAGATCTTCTGCTGAGAGAAAAGAGGGGGATGGTCGAATCCAAAAAATCCCAGTATGTGTGCCTTAGCTTAGAGAGCTGGTTATTTTGTTTCTAGGTGGGAAGATGATCAAAGTACTGCTGACACAGAAAGGATGGCCAGGTAGGAAAAAGGAAAATCAAATATGGTTTGCCCCCATTTTTATTGTATATGACGCTGTTCTGACTGATCAAAAGTCAGCAGGGTTGGCTGATCCAAAAGTGCTGTAAATTGGTTGTGGTCTTTCCACTAACCCTGGGCCAGCGTGAATTTGGATCAGCTCCCTCAGTCTCCCAAAATTTAATGTTCTTCCGAAATTTTCATATTAAAAAAACAAGTAGAAAGGACAAAGTTAGGACATCATTCCATGTACGTGTTTATGAATGTCAGGGTTCCTGTGACAGACATGGAAGAGGAGCATGTTCCCGCTATTTCTTTACAGAGTTCAAATTTGAGCTAGTTTCAGGATAGGTTCAGGTTTCTGTTTGGCTGAACCTTTTCATCGCCAGTTGATGAAGGTAGAATTATTTTTTAGCCTTTACGATTGTTGGATATTCTTCTCTTTCTTCTTAGGAAGTTTTGCAATCTCTGTTTACTTTTTATAATGACTGTGTTTAATGATCAGGCGTGTCAAGATGTTCAGTAGCAGACAATGGAATATGTACTTATAAATGTAAAATATGTGTTGTATATGTGTTTTCTCTCTCTCTCTCTCTCTCTCTCTCTCTCTCTCTCTCTCTCTCTCTCTCTCTCTCTGTCTCTCACCATTTCTGTGAAATGCTGAACTTAGAGCAAGCTTTTGTTGTGTAAAAAGCGTTTCTTCTCTTTGTCCTTATCTATATGCATGCATATGTTGATAGGCATGCACATGTGCTCTTAGTGCATGTGAATTGTCACACAAGCTCTTCTGCTTGTGTTTGTATACATGATCCAAGTCCTGCAGTCACTGTCCTCTGCCATATCTGTGCAGACCCACACAAGAGCTGTTGATCAGCCATTTGAAATGGAAGCATTCACTGTTAATATGTAACAGATAGCTAAGCAGATAGTGACTTTAGGCAAGGCGCTGTATGTAATTTACTGAAACACCATTGGCTATCATTGCAGGAAACCATAGCTGGATTTCCTGAATATTGTTGCTTTCCTCATGAAGTAGGTGAATGCATCAGTAGGAGTAACAACTATATGGAATAACAACTTTATGTAGCCATAAAGGGTGGTATTTCTGAAAACAGTGTCTTGCAGGTAACACCTACATGTGCAGGGCACAGGATACATATTCTAAAGTGAGGCAAGCCAGTGCATTCTCTATTTCAGAAAACAGCATGCTGCAAATTGGAGCCCTTCTTACGTTTTAAGATAACGCTTCATTGTTAAAAGTAGCTGAAAAGCGTGGCAAGCCTTGCTTCTACTTTCGTGACACTTCATATCATTCAGCCCCAAAGAACGCTGTAGTTTCTTTTAATGTCGTGTATCGTACTGATCAAGGCTAGTGGACTCTCCATGTGATCACCTTTTCACATCTTGTTGGATCAGCCAGCGATCCCACAAGAAAATGCCGTGCACGGCTCATTGAAATCAGTGGAAGATGCTGCTTTGACATCTGAAGCATCATGTACCTGTCCTGTACTTGTATTTAGCTGCCACCTGACAGGTATAGTATGTGGAAAATACATACGAGGCACTGCAGTTTTCTGGGGTCCGTTCGGGCCATCTGTCTCCGTTGTATTTGTGGGTATAACATGCTGATATCCTTGATATTAATGGAGCAGTGCTGATTTACCCTAAGGGAAAACTGAAATCTCAGATTTTCCGTTATAAAAGATTTTTGGTAATTGTCAATTTTTTGTCATATGTTTGCTTATAATGGATGAGAACATTGGAGCTCAGCCTGACATGGGGCAGCATCAAGCACTGTCCTTGTTATTTCCCTACTGTGTTAGATTGTTCTCTTGCATAAATTATCTGATCTGTTTCTGACGAACCAAATGTTTGCTTAGTGTCTTTTGTATTCGTTTTATTTATTTACTGGGGTTTTGTTGTGTATTTACTATTATACCACATAGGGTCCCGGTCCTGCAGTCCGATCCTGTAATGTCTCCCTGCAGGCATGCGGTGCTGGGATGCAGGACTTGCCACACGGCGTTACAGGACTGGGGATCTGTATAGTGATTGTGTGTGTGTGTGGTTTTTCTTAAATTGTGAGTCAGAACTGACGTTTACTGCTGACCTGATCCAGTTGTTAGCAAAAACAGACACCTTCCTTCTAGAAGAGACTTTTTATAAGCAGGGCCAAAACCTTGAGTAAGGACTGGAACCTGTGAGATGCATCATACCTTTTGCAAATCTGAGACTTGGGCTGGAGTTGGCAAGTGTCGGTACCTCGCATCTCTCTTTTTCCGTTGCCTTACCTAAAGCAAAGGAGACTTCACTGATTAAGAGATGAAGGCCAGAAGCAGTAGGCTAGAAATATGAGTTCTTTTCACAGCTATGGGTAAATCATATTTTTCCTTCTGTGTGCTGGATTATCGGCCTACAAAGTGAGGGATAATAGTGCTTAACTTTGTAAAGTACTTTGCTCTCCTGGGGTGAAAAATGCAAAAGAAGTGTGAAGTATTATGACTTATCACATCCAATGGAAATTCTTATACTGATCACATCTGCTTTTCTGTTGGCTTGGTGTTTCTTTAAATATTTAGGGAGAATCATAGTGAAATTGAAAGACGCAGGAGAAATAAGATGACGCAGTACATCACCGAGCTGTCTGATATGGTACCCACTTGCAGTGCGTTGGCTCGTAAACCTGACAAGCTGACAATTCTCCGGATGGCGGTTTCACACATGAAATCAATGAGGGGCACTGGAAACAAATCTACCGACGGAGCTTATAAGCCTTCGTTTCTTACAGAACAGGTAGATTTTTCACAAATGCTTGTTTTCTCTGGTTTGTGGACCTGAATGATGTGAGCAGGTGTTAAGAGGAGTAGAGTCTGTTTGATCCTTCACTGTTTTTATCACTTTGTGTTGTAACTGGTGTGAACTAAATCTCCAAGATATGACAGTTAGTCATATCAGACAGTTTTTTGTGACTGTTTAGAATTGATCTTAATCATGTGACAAATTCCTCTCTCTGAAGCAGCAAACTGGGCACGTTTGTCCTGATCACAGCAGAGGGTTATTATCACTGAAATCTGTCCGTCTAAAAAGAAGTCACTTGCTGTGCCTTGTCATGAAGAGGGATAATCACCCCCAGAAAAGGGTTCTTCCCATCCTAACACAGATTCTCTAAAATAGGTGAAATGAATCTGTGAAGACCCATATCTCCCTCCCGAGTTTAGAGGAAGAATAAAAAACTTGTTGAGTTTCAATGCTTAAGTTTTAGACAGCTGAACTGAGGTAAGATGAATCACCTCTGCACTGACGGAGATACTTCTCTCTCACCGTTTTTTTTGTGGAAGGAGAAAAATGCACCCAGTGCTCGAAGCAAGACCAAGTTCAATTGAGCACACTGGAAATTCGTACCACCTTCATTGTTTTTGAAGTCCTATGGATGTAATGTGCATTTTTGTGGCTGGAACAATTTAAGTACTTACACATGTAAGTTATGGCTAGAGGCAGTGCTTCTTTCTAATAGGCAAACAGCGGCTGCTGCTGACCTCGCTGTTCACATCTCCCCTTATTCTGGCTTTCCTGGAGTGTGCTTCTGGAGGGGCGGTGTCATTCAACAAGTTTCCTGTAGGGCACCCTAGTCACTTCTCATTGCATCTTTTTTTTTGAACCTTGCAGTACAGAAGTGGGTTTTTTTTATCTTCACCTTTGTTAATGATGTAATTAAAACAGGTCTCATTATTCTTTGTATAGTGCAGCCAGCTATGCACTGAGTGTTTGTTTGTTTGTTTGTTTTTTAAGTGTTTCAGAATTTATATGCTTTCTCTCCAATGAAGAAATAGAAGTCGTTAGAAGCGAACAATCTATTAAGTGTTTCTCAAGATGAGTTATGCGTTTCTTTCGGGCTTTAGTAATATTTACTAGATTATGATCCTCATCTTATCAGCTAGTATCTGCCGCTTTCACACCAGCATGTTGTGCTCTCTAACCTGCAGCAGGGCTTGGATCGTCCAAAACTCCTTGTCTAAGTTTCAGGTATAGTTACTTGCTGGTGTACTGTGACAAGTACTGATAGTCAGTGGGGCCGCTAAGCTAAGGCTGTGCAAGCTTGTTTTTGTGAGCTAAAGTGAAAGTTGTCTTCCTTTGATATGAGAGAGCGCTCAGATTTTGAAGCTGTGTTAACCATAGGTAGCATTTTTGTGATACATGCAAGCAGCTGTTTGCAAATGCAGTTCAAGGTATTGGGCGTCTAGGTCCAGCGTCTGAAAGTGAGCACAGAAGCACCTTGCTTTTAAACGCCTGCTGTCCCCCTTCCAGTCCCAAGGTGGAATCAGGTCTCTGGGTGCTGTGTCTCAGGAGGGTGGATGAGTATCTCAGAACAGAAGTGCCTGGGACAGTGGGTGGGGGACCATGTAACAGCAGCATACTCAGTGTAGAGAGTAGCCAGTAAAGAAATGCTAAAGACAGGGGCATTCCAAACTGTATCTGTGAAGCTTCATAGTCGCAGGTTGGAAAAGGAAAGCAAGAAATGATACAGCTTTCGTGTTTAGTGGCTTGGGTCCTCTAGTGGGAGAGGAGACTGGGGATTCCTGTCCTCATTCCCATTACAGTTTCTGTCTTTTGCCCAGAGACTGTTTAATCTACCAACCGAGGTAGTCCAGGGGGGAAAGAGGGAGAAGGGAAAGGCCAGTTGGTTTCTTTCCAATTAAATTATCCAGAACGTCTAATTAAGGGATGGGTTTGCCATATGATTTATAGGTCTTCATTTCCTTTGTTTGTACTCTTAGATTACGTTTTTTTTTAAATATTAGATACCCATCACACAATATGCCATGAATTTTAATTACTTAATTTTCCTAAAGTGCATTGAGATCACCAGATGAAAGATAATAAAGGAAAACAAAGTGATGTTTGTTATCGGGATCAGCAGTTTATGTCTTGCTGCAAGACTGGATGTATAGTTGCGTCAGTACTACGTGGAAAATTTCTGCCTACGTTGTGATCAGCTACTAAAATCACAAGAAAATGCTACTCTATGGGGGTGGAAGATGTGTTATTTAATTCCCTTTTCTTGCTGGCATTCTAATCAAATCCTTTCTTTGGAAGGAACTGAAGCATCTTATCCTGGAGGCTGCAGATGGGTTCCTGTTTGTAGTTGCAGCTGAGACCGGAAGAGTAATCTATGTGTCAGATTCTGTGACTCCTGTGCTGAACCAGCCACAGTCTGAATGGTTTGGCAGCACTCTCTATGAGCAGGTTCATCCAGATGATGTGGAGAAGCTGCGGGAGCAACTGTGCACATCTGAAAACTCTATGACAGGTCAGATATCTGATGTGTGGTTCTTTGTATTATGGACCCCTCGTGAGTTCATCTAGCATGCAAAATGCCTGTTTTAAAAATCTGGTAAAAATAAAGTTCAGCAAGATTAGACTGCCTTTTTTTCTCAGGCGGTGCAATAATGTAGTTTGCATAACTATTGCGTCAGCTACTACTACAGCTGCTTCACTTGGTGTGTAAACCGCCCTAGCATAGCTCTACCTTCAGACTTCTGTCTTGGCTAGGTTTGCAATCTGGATTATTTTTAGGGTTGGTCTAGAAAAATAGAATGTTTTCTTTTCATCCTCAGTGAATTTGCGAATTCTTACAAATACGTGTTTCTTTATGACAGTGTTTGTTTTGAAAGCTAAAATCATATTTTAGGCTTTTCCATTTCTATAAGAGTTCCTTGCAGTTTGTTAATGGAATCCTGGGAAAAAATCAGGTGTTTGGCAGCTGAAAACCTAGTGTGGCTTTTAAACAGGAGGTTTACTCCTGAGTGATGGTGCAAGCTATTTGCAATTGCTTTATGTTTCATTTGAAATATAAAACTAAAAGGTATTTATATCTTCATGTTATAACTGTGGCTTTTACAGTTATCCAAGCTCAAGACTGTCCATGGGAAACCACCCTGTCTTTAATAGAATATGTGTATGTTAGAGCTATAAGAATTAGCTAAATCCTATTCTGACTGAAACTTGGAAAGGAGAAAACTCAACTTCTCTTTTTATTCTTCCACAGTGTGTTTATAACTAAAGGAAAAAAGAAAAACTAGGGGAAAAAATATGTATATTCAGAATTTTGACCTGGTTTGTTGGAAGTTTTGCTGTGTTTCATAACTCAAAGGAGAGTGGTGCAGTTCTGAGTGAACCTGCACGCTGTTTACAGCTTCCATATCAAAACAGTGCCAAATTCATGGTTTCCTGTGGTTTGGGTGTGATGTGGTTTTGGCAGAGTTTTCCTTTATTCAAATTGGACACTTACAGCAAAATTCTGTGGTGAAAATCCAGATGGATCAAACCCAAGTGAACAGTTAGGGGAACCTGTGCAGAGCAAAAGAGCTGAGTTTCATACCCCTTTAAAGCATGCGTGCCAAACTTAATACAAACAGTGATTGTGTTCTTTAGTATATAGCATTCAAATGTATGTGCCATCTTCCTATAAAAAGCCCTTACTCCAGAACCTCAATGAACCATGCTAGACTTTGAAAAGTGCTCAGTTAGTAAGCTTAACCTGCTCAAACAAGAGCAGGATTAGACAAATGCGGAGTACTTCTAAAAATCCGGCTCTTCCTGTATTTCTCTTCATTTGTAACTATGTGCTTTTCTTTTACACTGAATTTGTTCTTCAGCCAGTGGAAAGAGAAGTTCAAATAATAATATTGGTAGGGCTAAATCATTTCCCTGCCTGAGGCTTTTGGAGTTGCCAATCTGACACAGAAGGCTCTTAAATCTGCCATAAATGGAGAGCTGAAAATTTTCCCAGTGTGAGGAAAGCGTCAGCCTGTGTAGAGCCAGGGTTGCTTGCTTAACTGCACTCCATATGGTGCACAGGCAGGCTGGACATAGAAGGATGCTTTTGGGGGACTAGAGAGCATGTGGAACCACAGCCATTTCAAGCAAGTACAAATGCAAAAAGGTTCGTAATCGCTCGTAACTGTAGTGGGTACATTGTGCAAGTTGCAAAGTTATCATGGTTACATGTTGCAAAGTTATCATGGTTACATGTTCAGTTTTTTTTTGGGGGGGGGGGGAGGGGGGTCAGCTGAACATCTCACTAGCCATAAGCATGATCATCAATCTGCCTCTGAATTAAACAAAAGCATATAGTTGTATGGTCATCATCTCTCATAAGATCACTGTAGAAAGAACAGATTTTTAAAATGTCTATTGGATTTTTTTAGCTTTTTTAGTAAAATTAATGTAAAGCAAGTAATGTCTTGATATGGTCCTACAAATGTCATTTGCCTTGTATCAGATCAGAGCAGAGGCCTTTGACTATATTTGTGTTGCCCTGTTTTGAACACTGATTGTTACCACTCCATTGCTGGGATTTTCTGAGCACCCTCTTAGCAATCCTGTTGCACAGAGAAGCTGCTCTAGACCCTGAGGTCTTGTGAGGCTGCCATTGCCAGAGGGGATCGACAGAGAACAAGCCAGTGGAGAAAGCAGGCTTCCTCTTGCATTTCTGCCCCCAGGAATAAGGCTGGGCTGTGGTTGCATGAGTGTTTCTTTGGCAGTCACACCAGCTTATGCAATCCTCACCTCATCTCACCCTCTCTTCTTTGGCACTGGTGAATATTCTTCAGTGAATAACATGAAGGGGGCTGACCCAGCTGAAAGCGAACCTAAGCAAAAAAAAGTTTGGTTTTTAGTAGAGGCAGCTCCCTGGCCTACCTTATTGCAGGGTTGCCTGAACTCTTGTGCTAGCACAAGGGAGAAGGGAGAAGTGAATAGTCAAGGGTAAGGAGAGGACAGGACTTGGAGAGCGGTAGAAGTGTGTGCCAAATTGGAGTGACTGTTTAGCTGTGACTTAAAATACATGGTGTATTTTGGGAATTAATTGCATGGTCTATTTTTAACTCTCTGAATATGGGGAAGAATGGTTGGTTTCTAATTTGTTTTATATCCTTGGAGATTTTATTCCCTGGATATGGAACAATTGTCTACTCCTTTATTGTACATAATTGCTAACACATTGTAGCAACAGGAAAGCTGAACTGTATATGTATATGTGTGGCTCAAAATGCTCTAGAAAAGACAGCAGCTGAGACTTGATGATGGCAACAAATGGTGTTCCCAAGAAGACTTTATGTGCGTCATGGGCATGATTAATCAGAATGGGGCAGATATTCAGAGTAATAGATTATTTTCCCTCTTTGTTCTTGGAAATCTCCAGAAGGCAAAAATAAATCACTTTAAATATGGATAAAGATCACATTCCGCAGTAGGATCCATCAGCAAAGACCTCTTTGCTCTTAGGATGCACTGATGAAACAACTCAGTGGATTTTGGGTTCCTGATGCAGGTTCAGGGGATGGAAGTTGTCGAGTGGCTGAATAACATGCAGTGGAACCCCAGTGCAAGTGAGAACTCTGAACAACTGCAAGCAACAAACCTCAAAGGAGGAAAGGACAGACGGAATTAAGAAGGAATTAAGTGGAAAAAAAAAAGAAAAAACTTCTGAAGAATATCTCAGTTACATTTACTCTCCAAAAAATGACTGAGCAAGTATTGTAGTAAACCATCCTTTTGTTAAGATATAGCAATCCTGAACACTTTGCCAGATTGATTTCTGCTGATCTAATTCTCTATTAACAGTTCGTGAAGGAGTAGAATGAGGAATATAGGTACCTCTGTATGGTTCCATGATGTATCTGATTCAAGGCTGTGGGGTCCCTGTTCCTTGAGACCAGCCTCTCTGATGGTGTAAATGGGAAACACTGAAGTTTAAATTCAGCTCTGAGCTCCAGGCAGCATGGCTCATAGTAACCCAGCTATACTGCCTTCCTTCAGCCTTGCTCCCTATAGCTGAGGCAAATCAGGGAGCAGCATATAGGATCCCATTTGTGGCACTGAGTCTCTCAGGATCCTCATGTTCAGAAGGAATCCTTGCAAACTGTTTTAACGGAGTAGTTAAGAGGAGGCTGAAACTCCGGACCTGTGACTGCAAGAAAGTGATGAAAACCAGAACCTCTGTAGATTCCATTTTCACGATTTAAATAGAACTAAGTCAACTTAGTCTGCAAGCTGAGAAAGATGAATTGAGGTTACTTCTGGACAGAACTTGTATGCCAAGTTTAATCTTGGCACAGTATTTTATTGCCAACAAGAAAGCCGAAAGTACAAGAAAGCAGAACTTCACGATGGAAATGGTGACTGACCACAGCAAGAGTTGAGCTGATAGGTACCTTTTCAGAAGAAAAGGCCATTGTGTGACAATTTAGTGTGATTCATGAGCATTATGGAAAATCACTTCATGTTATACAAGCAGAGATTGGGTTGTGGAACCTGTCTCAGAATATTCAAATATATGTTGTCCTGGGATGATGGTTTCAGAATCTGCTTTCACATGCATTTTCCTGTCCAACTGCACAAAACCCAAATGCTGTAGATAGAGTCAGATTATCTGTAAAAATGAGAAAAATAGTGTTAAACTCAAAAGAGAGCTATGCCAGAGACCAGTGGAGTAGCAAAGAGCTTTCCACAGCACTGAACAGATGGGGAGCGCTCAACAAATAGCAAATAACCACATGGGAGGGAAACTTAAGAATAACTTTTCTTTCTGGAAAATCAAAGCAGAATTTGTCTATGTTGTTTTACACCTCCATGTCAACTTTCTAACTGTGAATTCTGTTTTTCTTTTATACACACAACCAGTCTGTGAATGCGAATGTGACTGTTACTCGTAATTACCGTTAACTGACTTGAACTAATGATTCAGGAGAGACTCCAACTGATATGAAGGAAGAGTTGGATAAAACTGTTATTTGGCTGCATATGCAAAATTATCTGTAGTCAGTATTCAGAAAGTAACTTGAGGCTGCCCAAAAATTCCGCTCTGGTAAATTACACCTTAGATGTTGTCATCATCAGTAACAGTAAAAACTCATGATTAATGAAAAAGTAATGTGTTATGAAGACATTTCATTAATGGGATGATTTCTGCAATATACTGGCAAACCAGAGAGCTTCTTCAACTCCAGCGTCAGCTGAAAATTGGGTCAGCTTCACTGACATCATTACATCATTTAAAAAAAAAAAGTCTGCTGTAAGTATTGGTGTATAATAATTATTATTGGTATATAATTTTATACCAAAAAGTATAATCTGTCAGATGCCCTTTCTTCTGTGTGTATTTTGTGGAAATTAAGATACCTGCCAAAGGTGTATGCTGTCCTACCTAGAGCTGTTAAGACTCCTTGGAAAAGGAAAGTTGCCTTTTGTTCGGATAAGCGTGTTCTTGATGAGACAGTCGACGGAACTAAGAGCTGCAGTAAAGCTCCTTCGGGTTTCTGTTCTCCAGCTGTTGGTACTGAAGGGCGCGTTTATCAGAGGTGTATGAGACAGAAAGGTACTCTACATGTGGAGGGCTGCTTCAAGTGACAGTATTTTCTTTCTTTCTTGTTTTTTTTCTTCTATGAGTTCTTTTAAGTACGTGAATCCTAAAGAATCATCTGCCTCTGAAATGTGCCCAGCCCAGCAGCTTAGGAAGTCAGAGTACAGAGAATTAAAACCAGATCTCAGTATTTTGGGTTTTGACATCCTAGCACATGCTATCTGACCTGACCTCCTATGACTGTTAGCCTCTGGACAGGTAGGGAAGGAGTTGTAATATTTTTTTGTTTATAGACAGAGAATTGATGGCTGTATGTGCCTTCTACTGTGGGATAAAAGAGTGGTTTCAGCAGCAGCTGTTTTCCTGAGTGTCCATGAAACGTAGCAACCTGTAGGGCGGAACGCAGCAGACATCTAGTAAATAACGTGGAGCACAGCAGGCAGGTGGATGATGAGGAGAGGAAGATTCTGTATACATCATGTGAGAGGTCCTGAGTTTTTTTTATATCGCTGTAGGGTTTCTGAAGCTCGACTCTTAAAACGTTGTTGTTGTTGTTGTTTTAATTAGTATTATTTTATTTTCTTCCTCCTTCCACACGCAGACCACTTTGTTCCTCGGAAGGCTGGAGGTCTGAGTCTGCAATACCAGGATTATTGTACCTGCAATGGAAGGGAGCAGAGAGATTTCTGAAAACAGAAGTTCTCACGTTGACTTTGTCCCATCTCAATCAGGACATGAATTCTTGGAACATATTGTTGCCATGTTTTTATAGGATATATAAAAGTGATTCATGTGAACGGAGTAGTTTAGATTTCAACCTGGTTTTGCTGTAAAAAAAAAAAAAAAAAAAAAAAAGCAAGCCAATTCTGGCAAGGCATCTTTTCCTATTTTAAGTGTGAACTGTTGGGAGAGATTTGGCTCACTGCTGACAACTACCAAATCACCATGTGATACCTGTTTTTCAGTGAAATTATGTGGTCCCGCTGGCATTGCTGAGAAGGAAGAGGCCGTTTCAGATGTAATGATTTCCATACACCCCAGCCTGTTGCCTTGCCGCTGTTCCAAAGAAAAAATCTGCCTACAGCTTTGTGGACTGTCTGTTCTTGTAGCAGGAAGGTTGTGGTGCCAGCCCAAGATAGCCTTTGACCTTGGGCAGTGCCGAACATAGGAATTAGTGATTTTTCAGCTTCAGTCTGTTCGGCAGATGACATTTTTAAGTGTAGATTGGAGAAAATGAGTGTTTTGTTTCTGCCAGCTCCTTTCTGTTCTCAAGCAAATGAATTAGTACAGTAGATACTCAGGAGCAGAGAACAAGAAAGCTGTGCCTGTTTGGCCTGTACGTATTGGACATCCCATTAGTATTTACTTAGAAGGGATGCCTAGAGCCTGGATGTTTTCAGGTTCTCTTTTGACATTGTTTGATTCGCTCTACCACAGTTTTGACAACTCTACACAACAAAATAGAAAAGCTTAGTGGGTGAGTAGGCTGCCTGAGTCTGAATGTGCTGAGGTCCAGAAGGAACACAAGGAAAATTTTAAATATTCTGTATATTACATTACATATACTCCATTTAATGTTTCCTTTACAAGTGAATTGCTGTGTTTTTCACTTGAAGTGCATGAAACAAATCCTTCCTTTGGTTGTGGCTGTGTGACCAGTGGCAGGGGTCCAGTAATCTTGCAGGGGTAAAAACAGAGGGTGGAATTTGGCTTTTTATGTTGGTTATGTGAGAAAGAGGACTTTCAGCCTTAGAGGGGCCAAGTTTCTGATGGTGCTCCTACGCTGTGAGACACTGAACATTGCTACAGCAATGAGAAAAACCTAGTTCGCTCTCAAAAAATAGGTACTTTCAAATGATCGTATTTTAAATGTATGGTACATTTAATCTCTTTAACTTTTTCCAAGAGAATTGTATTTTGCTTTAGTCTCCAGGGTTTTTTCTGGGGAGAAAAAAAGAATCCCAAATGTTGAGAGAGGCCAGCTATGTATAAAACAGTTCATAAAGCAACTCCTACACAAACACAGTGATCCAGTGGTTTCCCTGCTGCTGAGGCGCTCCGTTTGGGTGGGTAGTCCTGGCAGGAAAACCAATGATAATAAATTGAATTTGTAAATGACTTCGCTAATTGTCGTGGTTGTCTAAAGATGTTAGTACGTGTTTTTACCAAAATAAGGAAGCAGCTATAGCTTAGACCTACTGCACCTGAATAGCATTAGGGAATGTTTTTAGGGTGGATTTTCAGGTGTGTGGGCATGCATGTGCAAGTGAGTTGTGTGGTTTTTTGAGTCTTCACTGTGAGTTTCTCACTTGGAAACTATAGTGTATTGAAGTCTGTTATCACAGATGTTTGACTGGATCATTTTCAGTTGCTGGGTTTCAGGGAGTTTTGAGGGTATTTTTTTGTAATGTTCAATATTTGTTCAACCTGCTCTGTTTTGTTTTACTGCGTTCATGCATGATGAAATATACAGAGTTCAGCGATTTTCCCCCCCTCCTTTTAAAAAAAATTCTAGTATTCCACAAATACCTTTTAAAAAAAAAAAGTTCAAACTCTTTGGTTAACAGAATTCCAGGAAAGCAGTGAGAGTGTGCCTCTAGAAGCCTCATGGTGCTGGGCCTGCTTGCATCCTTCTGGAAATCTCTTATGCTTCACTGCTTGCAATGGGAGCGCCACAGACACTAGGAGGATGCAGTATTGGCCTTAACATCTGCCCTTTGGAGAAACAGCTTTCTCTTCAGCCTAATTTGAATGTTATGCTGTACATTTGAATGTATGTTGTTATATAAATGATGAGTTGTAGCATCAAACTAGGGAGGCGCAAGGAAGGTGCTTTGGAGTGATAGTATTCCACCCCAGTATCCGCTTGTTCCAGAAGGAGAAGAATTGACCGGTACTCCATGCTGCTATCTGTCTTCATTCTGTCCTTAGCTCAGACTCTCTTATTTCATAATATTGGGACAGCAAAGGCAGGACTTCCTCTGTTCTTTGTTCCTTACCTAGATGCCCACCAGCCTCCTGGGACCACGGCACCCACTTGCTCATGCCTGGTATCCTGCATAGAGTCACACGGAAGGAAATGCCAGCCATACATAAGCACGTAACCGGAGTTGTAATATGGCCCATTGTCTGTTTTCTGTGATTTGTTCTGTTTTCCTTCATTCCGGTTGTATTTAGTCAAGTATATTAACAGGCTTAGGGCAGATTAAACAAAAAGCAAGCGAAGAACCTAAGAAGCAGGCTTTAATTGAAGGAAATAATCTCAAAGAAAGCTTAAGAGACAGCTGAAGCATGAGACAGCTTCTGCCCATTTAGCTGAATGGGAGTGCATGCAGGTAAACACAAGGTCAGGATAGAGCTGGTGCGGGGTTGTCTCCAAGAATACTAATTCCTGTCCAGATGTAGCTGAAGTTATTTTAGGGCTAGCTGTGAGTTTGGCTCTAATGTTTAGGCCTCAATAAGAAGTGGCAGCATCACACTGTGAATTTTTCAACCTTTATTTAACGCTCACTGAGGATGTGGGTGATAAGGTTGTTTCCTCTTTTGCCTGAGGGGACTTGAAAATGTTCTCCAGCTTCCCAGGCAGGACCCTAAAGACCAACTTCTGGGAAATTCTGTAAGGTGGAGATGGGAGACTGAGTTCTTCGTCTCTCCTCTTTTATGCTATCGTACCTCATCCAAATAACCTAGTTTTTTCTAATTTTGTATTAAGTTAGGAGACATACACTACAGATGGAAGCAAGACCAAAGTATATTTTGTCATATTAAACTCATCAGAGACTTTTCTTCAACAAAATATAGTTAGCCTGTACGCACCTTGTGTTCCTAACTGTTATATATAGTTCCGCTTTTAGGTGAGTAGGTAAACCATTTAGTCAAGTATTAGGATTTTGAGAAGATGATTAATAATAGTGAGGATAAATTAGCATTAGTTAAAATCAATACAAATAGCTAGCATTATTGAAAAAAAAAAATTTAGTCTGATACTTTTGTACCTTTACAGCTTCAGGTATGCTTCCCAGGGAAATGAAAAGCCCAGGTGACTGGGTACCCACTGTGGGAATTGTTCCCCACTGCTATCTGATTTACCAGTTGCCAAAAAGCAAGGCTGAAGGAACATAAAACAGTCACAGCAGATTCTCTTCTCAGCTTGTACAGTGTGGTACCATAGATGGTATAAATGTGATTTAAATTCTACTTTAAATCAGCAAAAAAAAAAAAAAAAAGGAATCTTGACCATCTATTTTGATTTTGCTTTACTTTGTGCTTTCCAGATATATGTTCCTGTAGAAGATACTGATTTGTGATGATTTGGAAATAAGCTTTGCGTTTAAGTTGTCCATGACATGCTAACCAGGAGTATCAGCTATGAGCTATACAATATAAGAAGTTACATAGCTTAACGTGTCCTTAGTCAGATTCTTAACTTCACGTTTGATAGGTGCGCTGGGGAGCAGTGAGGCGTTGGTTGGTTAGCACACAACGATGGTCTGGTGTCCTGTGGAAGTGAGTGCAGTGTCCAAGTGGGTGCATGTCCGAACCTATTGCCGCATTTCAGCTGAAGGTGCAGAGGTCTCAGAAATATCATTCCTGCAAGTTTCATGAAATCTATAGCTAGATAGAGGTGAGCCACCTGGTAAGTGACTGCACAGAGAAAGGCAGACATTTTAATTTCTCACTTTCCTTGATGGTTATCAATGAGAGGCAAAAGCATGAGAGACAAAACTGAAAATGATGAAGGTTGTTTAGTCTCATATTCATGAAATACATGATTGCCTTTGGGCAGATATCAGAAGTGGATAAAGCTATAATTTTAACTAGTTTTGTATTTATTGAATACAGTCAGAACATGCTTTGCATTTGAAATTGATTAGTTCACCGGTTGCAGATAATAATCCTTCAGCTTAAGAAGTGGATTGTTTCTGGCAGCCAGTTATAGCTGTGTTTTAGAACTGATGGCTCTCCTTTTATCATTAGCAAATAGGAAGGGGAAAACAAGTATCCTTATTTTTTCTATTCCCAGCTGGTTGAACAAACCCATCATTGAACTGGACTATTTGGAAAAAGAAAAAGAAGAAGGAATTGTCTTTGTTCCTGTAAAAATGTCAAATGTTTTCAAGACTTGGTTTAGACCTTTATCAAGTTCTGGGTCCACATGCTGATTTGTCATCTTTCACCAGTTCTGTGGCTTGGCTGCCTTCATGTCTTTTTAGCAGAAAGTATGTATTACTTCAGTGTGGCTACTTCACCATAATCCAGTCAAAATGTAAAGCAAAAGTAAGGCTTTTTGATACATTGGTTTTATAAAAGGCTTATATGCAAAATTCGTTAAAGGACTGTTCTTAACTAGCCTGCAGAGATATACTGATTCTGAATTTTGAGGGGGAAAATGAATGCTGCTATGCAGTAGAACCTTACAGTGGTGTCTCAGGCTATAGTTTAATGTCACTTGAGAATTTAAACACTATTAGATCTGAACTTACATCACTGGACATTTGCTGCTTTCTGTTTTCATAGAATGGAGACTTTTGCATATAGTTCACAAGTCTTGAGCCTTCAAAAAGAGAATTGAAACCTAGAGTGATGTTCTGGCCCACACGCTTTATATTATTTGAGCTACAGGAGTAGTGTGTTAAAAGAACCAGACAGCTTCCTTGGACCTTTTGTTCTTCTCTCTCCCCCGGCCCCCAACTCTCTCTCTCTGACTTCCTCTCTGTCTCTCTCTCTCTCCCCCGCTCCTTATTGCGTTACAACTTAATTCTGCCCCCAGCAAAATATCTCGCCAATTTGTCTGTGATTGCTATCCATTTTTTCTAATGGGCTGTTTCATGGTGTGTCACTGGCTCACATGGAGCAGACCACAGCAAAATTTGGGAACCAGGTGATACTAGTATTTACCTGATAATAAAGCATGTAAGCATGAGGGTTTCCCATTACTGGAATATAGTGAAGCACAAGTAGTTCACAATGCAAGGAGCTGAAGCTTTTTTTTTTTTTTTTTTGGCAGAAGTGTTTTTCAGTAAAGCTCCCTGCTGAGCATTCGAGTGAAACAAATAGTTTAATTTAAAAGCTACTTACAGCCTTTATGTATTTATTTATTATGCAGCTGTGAATGGTAAAAGAATGAATTACATTATTATAGAGTTAGTTTGGATGACTGTCCTTTCATGGGAATCTCTGTTGACGGTACTTTGGAGTCACTGTTTCTGGGGTTTTAGGTCCTTATTTTAGCCAAAGAAACTCTAGTCTGTCTTTTGAGGAGCTATTTGTATCTTGGATCATTGACAGGCCTGAGTATTATAATCTTTTTCCAGTTCAAATTTTCCTTCAAATGCATCGGGTAGGGTATCAGCTCGGTTAGAACTAACTGCCCATCACATGGAATCATAGTCCTGGTGACGTTCATTTGTTTAGTGACTGAACCTAAAAGTGCCTGCAGAGATCACTATGTGCTATGCTGCTGTATTATGCTTTATACAAATCTATAGCAAGATAAAGCTGCTGCTGCCAAAAGGTTAGGGGGACAATGCAAGGATGAAAAAAGAGAGGATCATCTCCCACTTCACTGATGGAGAATTGGAAATAAAAGTATAATGCTGTTGTATTTATGTTTAGAGAGAGCTTATGCATCTGTATGTTCTTGTCAAAGCTGTTTTATTTATTGTACTGAATATTTTCCATATGTAGGATGACCGCTGTAGAGAGTTCTGAATGCATTTAGTCCTTAAAATATTTGTACTTTTTTATGTTACAACTTAACTTTAAACATGTGCTTTGAATTATTTGCTTGGGGTTTTTTTTGTCCAGTTTTTCCAGGTCCATCAGGAGAGAATCTGCAACACTCTCTCTTCAGATAGTCCCTTTAAATTAACTGAGTAACAAGGCTCAAGAGCATACATAGTTTCCTTTTTAATTTAATTAAAATGATACATATTTCCCCAGCACTGTGGAGAGTTACATGATGCAGACTGGTTAGTCAAACATGAAGGCAGACACAACAGAGACCTTTTGGCCTTATGAGCTTTTATAGGAACAATCTGTATTAAGCAAACAGCTGTGCAATGTGGGGGTTTACTTCTTACTGAAAAACAAGAGGGAGAAGAAAGCTTTTCAGTTCCTTCCTCACTGGTCAGTGTCTCCAGTTGGTAAGTAGGGGACAGACAGATTTTTAAAAATAGCTACATTTCAATTGCATTACTTTTTCTTTTTATAACCTTGATTGCTGTTGATTGGATCGACTCTTCATTCTATTGTAATAATGTCATAACTTCATGATAATGCTTATACAACGCGTTTTGCAATTAGATGATGTAAATCTTGACACCACTGGAGAGGTTAAAATAGTTCCCCTGAGAAGGTAGGCCAGTGAGGGGAACCAGCTTTGGTGGTTTATATTTATAAGTGGAACATTATCCATCATTAAGGGGTAGGTAGTTCAGGAATTTTTTCATGAGTGCCGAGAAAAAAATGAGCTATAGGAGCTTGTGCTGGTTCTGACTAGCATTGTGAAAGTGCGAGTATTTGACTCAAGTGAAATCTCCTTATTTCGGCTAATTCATTACAGGTTCGACACTCACACAAGGGGTTATCACTGGTTATAAAGAAAGATAAATCAGCAGCCCAGGCTGTATGCTTTCTGTTGGAAGCATAATCATGTGTATTTCTCATTTATGCTGATAATGCCCTGATAAGCATGTAGTTCATCATGAGATGTTATGGACTTTGAGAATGGCTGTAGGTTGTGTTACTGAGAATTATTATCTACAGCTACAGTATGTTGAGAACTCACGTTGCTTACATGAGATTGGGCTCTGTTCCTAACTGCACCTCCCACCTGCTGGCTAATGATAGGCAGGTCAAATCATTCCTTTCTGCATCAGTTTCCTCATTTTTAAAATAGGAATAAAGGTACGGATTTCCTTTGAAAGTTACTTTGCTAACAGGAAGTGCATGCCTGGAGCCAGCTATTGTTTATTGATGTATTAGTGATGCTTTGTAATGTAGCGATATGTACAGTAGGAGGTGTATATGGCGCTGCTTAGTGCTGCACCATAGAACAAGCACTCAAGAGCAGTGGAGCGCTATGCCTGTGACCATCTCGTAGCACTTGTGTGGAGGGTACTGAGCTTTTTTTGCTGATGTGTGTGCAGTATGATGACAGCTAGAAAGTGCTGTGCGGTCCCTGATTTTGTACCAGGCTGCATAAAGCTGACAGATTATGCAGTTGTACTGTTTTCTCATGGGATATTGCTGTGTCACTGTCCCGGTGGCTTCATTCTTCTCGATGTCAGTGGTTATACTGCTGGGCAGGTGTGCCCACGTAGTGCTGGTACGCACTCTTGCCACATCCCAGCTTGATGCTGGAAGACCTGACTATGCATAATCTCCCGTTATGCTGAGAGAGTGGGCACAGCAGGAAGGAGCTACAGTTTGTTCCTCTAGGTCCCCAGCTATGACATTCCACTTGCACCTTCCTAACGTACGTCATATCAAAATCACTGAAGGCTGGAAGAACTGCTGTGTTTGTGACATTTGTGCCCCTTTCAGCTTTGCTTATCATGGCCCAGCGCAGTCCCACTTTGTGCTTTTGATCCTGCTGTTGCCTAGCCGTGCCTCCTTCACCTGGGCATCCGAGGTGTCACCTCCAGTCCTGCCCAGTCCAGCTGTAGGACTGGGGAGAGACTGGAAGTAGCATGTATTTCCACTCCCCACCTCCTGCTGCCCTCCTGCTGGTATCACTCCTCCTGTTTTCTGAACGGACTGAGGACTGAAGCTGCTGTGTGTTGACTTTGCTGGAGATCTGGAAGTCCCAGGAGAAGCTTGTGCCAGGGCAGGAAATCCTGTACAGCAGAGGAAAGGGCTGTGAATGCAGCACTGCTTTACAGCCTTCCTGGTAGGGTGAAGTCTCTATGGGCAGGTCCCATCCTCTCTGTACAGTCAGACAAGCTGGGAAGCAAGGGTGGGCAGCGTGCGTGGAGACCTCGTTGCCGTCGGCAGCCCTGCCTCTCTCAAAGTCCTGCTAACTTGCTCCTTGAAAGGTTTCATAGGGTCGTGATTTTAAGCTCAGGAAAAATTCAAATGGTGTCAGCCATGCCCGCATGATCAAGAACAAGTTCTCCCTACCATGTCCTGAGCTTCTCCTAAGCAGGAGTTGCAATTGTGATTATGGTTCATAAAGGCTGTGATACCAGTAAGGGACGATTTGTGTTACCAGACACGTTCTAGGCGGAACTCAAGGGCCCCTGCACCCGCAGGAGAGAAAGTTTGGAGACCAGCCTCCAGTACCACCCAGGCCCTCAGCTATTTCCACATTTGAATTAAAAATGTGTACACTGTTAACAGTGCAGCTACAATACTTACTTTGCATAAATCTGAAGTGTGAAAGAAAAAAGGCTCCTGCCCATTATGAACCCATATGTTCTGCATCACTATGAGTTGCAAGGAGTCCTGGCAGCAGTCCTGCACGGCTCTGCTGCGTCTGATTCAGTAGAAAGCGCGTGTATTCAGGAATGCCGTTGCCCCCGCACCGGGGCTGTTTGTGGCAGGGGGTTTTGGTGAATGAGTTAAGCATTGCATTCAGTTAGCTTTTTTTGTTTGTTTGTTTGCAAAAGACAACCTCCTCAACTCTTACTTTCTAGAACTGTGCATTTTTCATGGCCTCTCCGTGTATTTTAAATGCTATCAAGAATTGTTATCTTTTTTGTCATAGATTTAAAAGATCATTAACTACTCGGGGAATATAAAGTAGTCGTGTTAAAATAAACAACCGATTAGCAGGCATTGCCTGTGGGAGCCGCGCTGTAACCTCTGACCTGTGTGCGAGAGGGAATGCTGTAGAAACAGTGTTGGTATTTGGTTGCACAGTGTGACTGGTGCCAATTATGTGATTATATCCTTAGACAGTTTGTAATTTTGAGTTAGAATTATCTTAAGCTTCCCTGTATTTTGGGTGTCCAAGCTGTTCTTATTACTCATGTGTTAGCTTTCCCCTCAATGAGGGGCCTGGGAGATGCATTTTTCATGGGTACATTTTTATTAGGATTGTATTGTTCCATATGTTTACTCTACATATTTCCTATTTTTGGTGTTGAGATACTGAGGAAACACTCCCTTTCTGGAAAGTAATTGAATGGCTAGCAGCACGTTTCTGTGCTATGGCGGTTTCCCTTAATTGCACCAACCCTACAAGAGATATCCTGTCGTTTGTAGGGGACTGTTGGGGACGTGGACTTTTCAGGACAGGGATTGTGTACTCTAATGTATATATGTGCCTGGTAGGTAGTATCTGTCCTTTTATGAGCTTTACCTTCATGTAAATAATAAAACGCAGAGTGCTAAGAATGGAGCTATGGGACTGTGATTTTGTGTTTATGTGTATATGGCTTTATTATATCACAATATATGGCTATATATCGTCAGCCATTTCTTGTTTTTATGAATTTGAGTTCCAGGAAGGAGAACCCTCAAATACTGTGTATGCATTTCAGTTTTGATATATTCTTAGATCATCTGGAATAATTTTTATTTTTGGATCCATGGGGAGAGTGTATATTTATTACACTTAATAGCACTTGCTGGGCTGCATTAAATGTGAGATAGTCTTCCGTTACAATTGTGAGGGTCTAAATCTGTTTCAAAGTGTTTTTTTTTCTTTCTATTGTTGAATTAATACGTAATAATTGCTTTGCTTTTGCATGAGCTTGTTATCTATTAGCAAGAGTAATTTAATCCAAATTGATCAAATTTAAACTGTTTAATCTTCTTACTGGAGGCAGTTTGTTTATGTATTCATAGCGTATCCATTGCTTTCAAGAGGAAATTTGCCAGCTGAGTACCTCAATCAGTGTAAAACTGAATGTTTAGTAGTAGGCAGTGCATATGCATAAACTGATAAATGAAAAATAAGCAAAAAGAGAGTTTCACTTAGTTTTCTGGAGCTTCAGTGTTTATGCCAAAGCAGTGGCCAACAGCTTGTATCAGGTGGCGCTGCTGGGGAGTATCAGTGCTCCAACCACTACTGCTGTGTTCACACACATTTCATATACTGAGGGTACAGTAGTAGAAAACCCTTTTGGATGCTGCTCTCATGATTGATGAAGATGCTTTTGTGTGATGGGATGGCACCTAGAAATTTCAGTTGCGAACACACATCCTAAAGATGATCTCTGCTGCCTCTTTCTAAAGGCTTAACATACTAATAAAGAGCATCACAACAGGATAAGTCCTTTGTTCACTGACCCTTCAGGTTTGAGGGTCAGCTTACATTTGGAACTATATCAAGAAGCATCAGTACTTTGACCATCACTTTGCTTTTATTTTTAATAATTTCCTATTGTTTTTCTGCATCCCTGTCTTGCTTTTTTCCTTTTTTATATTAAGATAAAGATTTTTTTGGTTTTCATAAGGATTTTTGTTGCAGTATTCCTGTGTTCTGTTTATCTTCCCTGAGTAGCCTGTGGAGTATTTTTGATGAGCACAAAGTCATCTTTTGTTATCATGTCCAAACCAAACTTCTAGTTCATCCTTTATTTTATTTTGCCTGTAAAGAAATATGTGGACAATCCAGTGGCTGAGAATGGTTATAAAATATCTAACTTGTTCTTTGTCAGACAAGACACTATCATCTACAGCATAAAGCTTGATCAATTGCTAGAGGTTATAGTATCAAAGGCACGGCGGGACTCTTCATTAGTTCAGACTGTTTTCTCATCAAGTCCAAGATTCTGCATAAGACAGCAGTCAGTCTGCTGATGAATTAGATGGAAAAGGAAAATTCCGTTGTATGCTTTGCAAACAGTATTTTGACGTGCATGAGACCAAACTAAGTGTCTTGATCTTTGGAAACAGGTAGTAGACTTTTGTTGCAAAAGAGGGGTATTTCTCCATGCTGTGTACTCTAGTCCTGGTTCTTGTATTGTCCAATTGTTTTTAAGAGATAAAGACATTTAAAAGAAAGATGCGCTGAAATTTTCGTAGAATACCACCCTCGTGTAACAAGAGTGTTAATTACAGACTGTCGAATTTGTACGAATTAGGAGTCAGAGAAAGCATTTGTGATAGAATTAGGTTTAGCAGCCTACAGAGTTTTGAATCCACCAAAAAATGAACTGAAACGAGGAAATAAGAACAGGTTGTATCTGATTATCAGTCTATAAACCTTAGCATGCAGTGCTTAAACACAGAGGACCAAATTTTCTGACAGGCTGAAGCTGTTGTGTAAGGACGGATTTGAGCCAAACCCCTGGATTTGAAACCCCGTGAACTTCAGTAGGGCCAAGCTGATCCTTGGCTTAGGGTCGCCTCAAACATTGCAAGCGTAGAAAAGATATTTGAACATTCATATTAGCAATTGCATGCCCAAAAGGGGAAGATACATGCATAATCTGTTCACCATTTGTATGCACAAGGGGCGCATTAGCGCCCATATGAACATTTGTCCCCTTAAGCGTTACGAGAACATCTTTAGAGCGTCTTTGAAAACGTTCCCTGGTATAACACAAAGGGAACATTTTTGGCATGGATCCTCAGTACTTGAATTGGTTACTACCTATTCTCATTGGTGGCAGGAGCTTTATATGGCTCCTGTAATTTTACCCAGATCATTAGTCTCTTGCACAGCCTCCTGTGGGCCACTTTGACAGCCCTTTCCCGTAACAACAGCTGACATCAGGTTCCTGGCTTGCCTTGCCTGGTGGATCACTGCTCAGAGGACAGCTGGTTTATTACAGGTTTAAGTGAAACTGCCTTCTGCATTTGGACTGTAATGGGTAAATTTCAATACATTATCAATTATATCCAGACCAGAGTGATTTATGCATTGATTTTAATAAGCATTCTGCTCATTTATTTGCTTATTCATTTGCAACAGAGTAAACTGTGGTTTCCTCTGAATTGTTCAGCTGCTATAAACGATAATAAGACAGCAGTGTCAGTCACAGTAGGGCCATGACTGAGACACATATCCTGCTTGCTATGTCTGAGAGTTGTATCTGGAGCTAGAGAAGGAAGAAGTGTAACATAAAAATGAACTACATGCAATTACCAGTTTATGTGAAATCTCATAAGGGATCCAGCTGGTGGTATCACTGGGTTGCATTTCCCTTTTAAAACTGCTATTCTAAAGAAACCAGAAGAAGAAAGAAAAAATGCACAAGTGCATTATTCAGTTATAGGAAGTTATTACAGCATGCTAAAATATTTCTTATTAATCAGAATATAATTGCCAATGTTAACATCAAAGGTATTTTGTGCATGTTTCCTGTGGAGAAACCTTAATGACTATTTATCAGTGAGGAAGCAGCATTAATGTAAAAGATGCAGGAACACACAGGTATAAATATTTTACAGTTCTGTTACAGAGCTGTCATCAGAATATACCATCTCCTTGTGGTCAGCTGTCTGTGTGACGTGGAGTTGAAATTTATTTCAGCCTGCATGATGTGATGTGGGATCCACTTGGGTTCATTGCATGAGCAGCTGCAGTGAACTGTAGCTTGATGATATTAAAGCAGGTGATGCTCGCTGCCACTAATTTGAGACTCTCAAAACCTGAGTCAGAAGTGATGAGTCCTATGTGCAATTCACTGAGGGCTCCCAGTCAGCAGCTTCCCAGGAAGAACCAAAGAAACAGCGGTGGCCAGGGACCTTCCTGTGCTGCCGGATCGGCACATGCTGGGCAGCATGCCACGTGTTACAATCCAGGACAGTAGAAGATGATTTCTCACGGTGGAGCAGTATGGGCCGATCTGTTCCCCAGTCAGGTATGGAGTGATTAGTAGTCCAGGGAGAAGTTAAGTCTGTGATTTTTTTTGTCTCGATACCAGATGACATTGTATTATTGCTGTAGCTGTGGATTTTCACAGTAATAAGAAGTCATGTCAAATGGATACAACTCCAGTTTATTGTGACTTCCCTGTTTTGCATCTGTCTGCATTTCAGTAGAACTATCTGGTAAAAGCTAAGTGCTGTAAGTCTAGGTCAATAAATGATTTTTTTTTTTTGAGACATTGAGATGAAAATAAATTAGGTGGGGGAGAATGACACTATATCCAGATTGCCATCATTAAACAGTAGAATAGCTCTAACAGTAGTTAGTTTATATGCCGTACTGTGGATAGACACAGGGTGCAAGGACTTCCAAATATTACGTGGCTACTTTTTCCAAAGCTAGCATGTGCCTGTGGGTCCTGCATCGTGGCAGGTGTGTATGGCCACATTAGCTGTGTACAAATCTTATAGCTGGCTTGCTTCTTGGTTTACTTTCACAGATACTCCCTACATACCTGATGTCATCACTATTACTAATTTAAGAGCTCCAACAGAGTTAAAAGCCCTGTTATGCCATGTCTTAGGAAAGCCCAGAGAGTGCACTGATAGGCTAGTTTGAACTAAGTTGAAAGGTTTGTCCTTAATTTATTCAACAATAGTTCTTCCTCTCTTTAATACAACGTGATCGTGAGCTTCTACTAATAAACAAGTCACAAATTGCTTGTTCTGTATAAAAAGCTGCAGTATATCGTTAGAGCTCTACAAGGTTAAGGCACGCATGTGATGGGCTCCTGAAACAAGCTGCTGAGAGCTTTGCTGTAATATCTGTGCTCCAAACTGTTCTCTGACTCATTCTTACCTCCCTGCCCGCAAGTGATTCTGTAAGTCAGGGCAAAATTTAGACCACTGTTTGTTATCTGGTACGTCTTCTTAAGATGTTACCAAACAAAAGGCTAACTTTAAAAAATGTGACTTATGTTGTTGGAGGAGGGCTCCAAGCTTGCCGAAGGAACGCGTGTCAGCAATTTTAAGCTTAGCAGCCACATAGTCCTGGAACGTACTTGTATCCATAGATGATCTTTGATTAAAAACTGAGAAATTTCTATTAGCTGTGCGATTTATGCTTTTGTCACTGTTTTTTGATCATTAATGTCACGCTAGGAATTTCTGTGCGTATGAAAAAAAAGTGCAAAGAAAATAACTCTTCTTTTATCTATATATTTGACACTGTTATTGTGTCCATAGAGAAAAATGCTTTTAATGGCTTGATTTGGCTTGCTTGCTCCTTTGGACAGCCATTGGGTGCTGAACAGGTATTCTGTCTTTATTTGCACTGTCATATATTCCCTTTATCTGTGAGTCAGCTTTCCTCTTGCCTACTGACCTTTAATTTCCCTGAATTGTGGCTGTTAGTTGAGGGAATGGGGAAACAGTCTGTGGCTTGGAATGCAGGAACTAGGATGCTACCTCTGTGCGAGGCTTTCTCTCATGCAGGTAGGCAGAGTGGATTTGAAGCCTGACTCCATCCAACATCACAGGGCCAGCGTAACCGAGCTGGGGAATACAGTAACATGATTTCCTTCCAGCTCACACCTGAATCATATATTAATGCATTAATTAATATATACATCTACATGAATATATGGATCAAAAGGGGTATCCTTCTTCAGAGGAGTGCTCTGAATTGAGGCTTCTTTAGGAATTGTTCCTGGACTGACCAATTTTTTAACAATCTGAGTTCTATTTCTGAGATATACCAACTGATGCAATCTAGCCTGATGTCAAAGAGGATGGCTTTTCTCCAGAAGTAGTTATCTTTAAAAAACCTTGAGAATAAAATGCTGCTGCCAAGTTCTTTATTTAAAATTCTGATCTTTAAAGTGTTTTATAATGATTTTAATCCCATTCGTGGATGGAGGTAGAATTATTTTAACTGAAAATATTTAAAGTGCAAATGTTTTGGCAGTAGAATTATTTCAGAATTAATTTTTGGACAGAGACTTTTTTGATGAAATCTGATGAAAAAGACTTTAAATATATTCTGGATTATTTCTTCCATTTCATATGAACAGGGTGTGGTATCTTGTATTGTTGCAAATTTGGTTACTTTTATATCACAATAAAGGCTTTAATGTCATAGGTTTGTATAGCTTCGGGTATCAAAAGATGCTGTTCCTATTCTAAACATGTAGATCTTGCTCATGGCTGGACTTACATGGCTGGGTGATGGGGTCCAAGAAGACTGGAGGCCCCGTGTCCCATCAGTGCTGGTAGCTGTCCTTTGATTGTATAACCGTTGTCCTACTGCGTTTCTCTTGCCCCCATCACTTTTGCAGCTGTGTCCAGCCCTGAAGCATTGTACGTCTAGGTTAGTGATTCATTTCTACTCCATGTTACTAACGTGGAGATTTATATTCATCTCTTAGCAGTTGGGTTGTAGATGCAGAAGTCAGTTCTTTGCTGATAAGCAATAGGATTCTAGGCAATTCCCCTACCTTGATCTGAAGTTTTCTGTAGCATTCACTGCCTTCTGTTTTCTCTCAGGAGTATGGAGAAATTAATCTATGCTACTACCTTGCTATCTTTTTTTTGGTTGGTTTGGTTTGGTTTGTTTGTTTTTTTGGCCTCCCCACACTTACTGTAGGAGTGTCAGGTCCCTCCATCCTGATGCCTTGACATAGTCACTGGCATCTCTCTTCAGCTCTGTCTCTTTGGGGTGAGCATCAGAGGTCCACAGTCAACTTCTGCTGATCTACAGGGTCCTGCCACTGACCTTGCATAAACTCCAGTGTTGCCATGGGGTGAGCCAGATCATCTCACTGATCCAGCTGGAAATTAGTTTTAAAAAAATGCTAGTGTGTCGATTTTCAGTCTGATCAACTCTGAAAGGGCCTCACCACAAGTGCTGCTGTGACATATTCTGTATCTAATTGGCAAGAAGAAAAGCTTGGTCTGATGTGTTCCTGAACCGCTGCTGCAGCCCTGCCTATGTGAGGTGCTCTCGTGGTGAGGGCGTTCTGGATAGATATGAGAGCACCGGAAAAGAAAAACGGCTCTCAAAGAAATGATGCTTGTTGCTTCATCCCCAGTTCTGGTAAGGAGTGGAGAAAGCAAACAAGTCAAAAAGCTGTTCTTGCTATCACTATCTCCTCTGCCTTCAAGCAGTTTGACTGTGCCTTGGAAATTGGCCTTGGGCCAACATGAATTAGAAAAGAGCAGTCACTGACGTGACTCACTGAGATCATTTTTAAACAAACATAACTTATATGAGAAGAGCAAGATCAGTCTTTTTCTTTTTTTCCCCCTAAATGGGCTGATGACATTTAGTTTATGAACGTATTATCATGTTATATCTACTACGTCTTGTAGTAAATGAGATTCAAGGTATGTGCTAAACAGTCACTGTCTTTGGCTTTTCTAGGACGAATACTGGACTTGAAGACTGGAACAGTAAAGAAGGAGGGTCAGCAGTCCTCAATGAGAATGTGCATGGGATCGAGACGCTCTTTCATTTGCAGAATGAGGTATGCATTTACCTTGTGTTCCTGTGAGGTTTCCAGATCCTTCTCAGATTCAAATATTTTGTTGACTAATTTGACTGTTTAAAAACCAAAACTGTAATGACATACTCCTGTTAAGCATTCCCAGAACGCTTACTTTTGTAACTGGAGTATAGCTGAAACCTGTCCTTGTGATTAATGGCCAAGTCAGCACCCTATATATATGTAGAAGATACTTTTATCAGTGTGATGTGTTGTGTGCTTCCCCCGGAGAATTTCATGACACCTTTACCCCTGGAATGCAAATCATCGTCTCTTTGAGTCAGATTATTCGAATCAATATTTTGGGAGCAAAGCTTTTGCAAGTGTAATGAAAGCCCAACTCTGTGTATGTTTTCAGCAAAGCAATGATATTAAAAGAATCTTGTAGACAAACAGGAATTCAGTTGCAAGCTTGCCAGCGATGCAAGAATTAACCTAAGCCTGGGATGAATCGACCAGATGTCCGCTGGTCGAGTCTAGATAAATGAGTAATAGTTAAAGGGTTTTATTTTGCAATTTTCCAACTTCTCCTGTATTGCTTGGACTTTCTTAGAGATGTGTCTGCCCAGTGCTTCTGACTAGGACTTGTGGGCGCTTGTGTTGTTACAGTGTTAACTAGATTAAAATGTCTATTGCTATTGCAATAAATTTCTCTCTGTCGGGTTACTGGGGAAAGTACATAATTGCATCTGCATCCTATATCCAATATTTATGCTGAGAACAGATTATGCAAAATTTTTTTGGAGCAAAACACACAAACCAAAATATTTGTTACATTGCAACAGATGCCCATACTTCTGTTTATGTGGTGGATGCTCTTCCAGTCACAGGAGGAGGCTGAATGTATGGCTCCTGGGTTCCTTTGTTAAGGGGTTGGTATAGCTTACCATGCCTGCAAGATCAGATTTCAAAGCTATAGCTCCTTTTATGTCTACTCGTTCTTGGTCCACGCAAAGAAGCCGCATGCTCTAGTCTTCAGTCTGTTTTATGACGATGTATGCAGGCGAATGGCCGTAATTTAACTAAATTGTCAGTATAGAAGGATGGAATAGGAATGCTCTGTCCCTGTGGGTAGTGATCATCAGACAAGCAGAACATGTCAAAATGGCAGCAAATGGCTGGGGCTACACGGTATTCAGATTTTATCGCTCCCCTCAACGTAGCAGGCTTGTTCTATGAAAAGACGACCTGTTTTCAAATCCCCTTTTCTCAATGCTCCACAGTGCGTGAGGTTATAATCTGCAAGAATGGGAACTAAATTTGTCCGCTGAAATTATGAATCCAGTATCATGTACACATCCTCCCAAGTCATGTTAAGAATGTTTTTCTCTGTTGTAGTTTATTAGTAAATAAAATGTGATATTCAGACAAAGATGTCTTTAGAAAGATCAAGTCTGATGTTTGCTTATCAGCAGGCATCTTTTCTCCTCCAACAAGGGAGAAACACAGCCGGTGCCAAAGACGGCACGGAGTTAGATTTTTGGATGTCGCTTAGCAAGGTTAATGCTGGTCCAGGAGCTAGGACATGTCTTGAGATGCATTTTTAGGGGTAACATCTTCCAGTGAGTTGCCAGCACAGGCGAGATGCTACTGATTGGCAGCAATTTGTCTCTCTGAAAGACAGAAGTGCCTCAGTCCTGGAGTGGTGCTACTCTTAACTACTAATTTCAAGGAATAAAAAATACAACCAGCAGAGAAACACTTGGAACACTGCTTACTCTTCCTCTAAGCCGCACGTAGCGATCATGTGAGGGGGATCCTTCTTTGTGCAAGGAAAACCATATTTAATGTCCTGTTTACAGAGGTTCTCCAGCTTTTAAAACAACAAATCAAATCACAGTTATTTCCTAACGATCTGATTCTGTAAACTCCAGTGCTTGAGAGTAATTTTATACATGCCAGTAGTCCCATTGTTTTTCTAATTCTAGATCTTATTGTAGCTGTTCATTCCTTCTCCTTGGCAGTGACTGGTTAGGAAAAAAGAAATCCTTGTGGGAAAAATGATCTTTAAATTATGTGAACTTTCTTTGTGATTGCTTTTCATTGTTATTGTTCTTTTTTTCCATTGAGAATGAACTCTGTTTTCTTACTTTGAGCTATTTGCTTGGCTTCAAATGGATTATTATAATTATGCAGTTCAGCCCGGTTAGAAATATCACAAAACATACAGGAAAAAGCGTTAAAGTTGCATAACATTATAAATAGTCCATTCTTGCAAAGATTAGGTTAGTGTCTACTACGTCGTAGGTAGTGCATGACATGCATAATTTCTCCGTCTAGAGAGGTTATCAGTACGCTGACATTGTTTTGTGTGGATATTTTATTTAGGGGCCTGACTTGTATTCTTCTCTGGTTTTCACTCTTATTTTAGAATATTTTGAGGTGCCTTACAGTGCATCTATTCTCAAACTAGTCCTGGAATTTTCTGTTTCAAGTTGTCTTTCAGTTTGGGGGGGATTCTTTATATAGCTTTTTCTATTTTTCTTTCTAAAATCGTGAAAATACTTGCGATGCACACAAAAAAACTCAGACTGTGGAAACAGCAAGTTCTAAGGAAACGTGTATCTGGGACTTCCTGTCAGAAGTAAAAATCTATTACTGTGTGCATGTATGTGCTAATAAGGATGTTAAAAAGCATTTTCATCCAAGGCATTTATATTCATTTTTGAGCCCTTTCAAATATGAATTTGCTTCTAGGTGTGGAAATGCTCCCCTGGATCATTTACCTCTGAACAGAATAACCACCATGAGAAAAAGATACAGGTACTATTACTTAATCTACCGCTACGCTTAGTTGCCATAAGCACGCTCCTTTTCCACTGGGCTAATGATCAGTCGAGTAGTACTACCTGGATGAACGTTTGTATTAGCATACAGCATATAAATAGCACTGGGTCACAGGAGAGAAGAACTTGCCACTAAATTCAACTGTGGCAGTATCACTGGATCCTTGTGCAGGCCTTGAGGAAGTCACTCAACTTCTTTTGTCTTAACTGTCTCCATCTGTGAAATAAAACTAATTATCTTCCTCCCAGAGGTGTAGGGGAAGACAGATAAGGCTTGAATGGCGCGGTAGTGGAGCTGACTACAGAACGCTAGGTTGAGGGTTGATTGTTTCTAACGTAACTTACAAATATCTGTACATCATTAGTAGAAGTTTAAAAACATAAAGCTGTTCTGCGTGTCAGTCAGCATCTTTTTTTTGTTTCCTTTTCATTTAGGAATGGCCTTGGCCCAGTAAAAGAAGGCGAAGCACAGTATGCTGTTGTCCATTGCACTGGCTATATCAAGGCTTGGCCACCAGCAGGTGTGTATCTCCTTTAAGGCAGTGTATGCTGTGCTATCAACAAGATGGGAGAAACCCTGGTTAACGATCCATTTGCTAATACAGAACCAGGTTGAATTTCTGTGGGGTAACCCTGTCTGTCTCATCTTGAGAAGCTTTTAATATCAAAAAATCAGCTGCTGTTACACACTCATGGTCTCCCAGGCTTTCCATGTGAAACTGCTCTCAATTTCATTGGCCCACAGAGCTGTAAGAGTTGTCCTGGGTAACGTGGGATTACGGCAACTGAGGCCAAAGGTGTTTTCAGTCAGATAGCTTACGTAAAAATGGCCTGATTTTAAGAAGGTAAACACAGAGCTCTTGTTTTTGTTTAGAGGTACAACTAGTGGTTTTGTATTTAAACATTGAGTTGCAAGCGCCGATGTATGAAAATGTTTAGTTTCAATTTAGGTGCATGTATCTTCACTTCAAAGTGGGGGTGCTAATGGGGAATGCTTAGCCTTTGTGGCAAGTTCTGTTTTGAGGCTGTTTTTCTGGGAAACAAGTCTTGGCGTGTTGCTTTGAACTCCAGAAGAAAAACATTTACCTACTGTAACTCAGTATTACACATGGGAATATTTCCATTTGGGAAATTCATAGAACAAGGGGAGACGGTGGAGTTCATCCAGGCAGCATTATGAACTGGATTGGCTGACCTTGGCATTTGCAGTAGTTGAAGAAGTTGTTTTTAATATGACCCTGTCTGCTGGCATGAATCAAACCATGAGTTGTCCTGTTCTTTTATGGCCGTATACCACAAACATAAATCATATTTATGGAGAGATTAGGAATGCTGAAAGTTGGCTTGTACTGAATGTGTACAGCAGATTCCGGCATACGAATGTAAACTTCTTGTTGATTTCCTGCTGAATTGCAGTTTCAAAGGTTATATAATAGTTTAGCTACCAGAGTTTCTCACCTCACGCACAAGCACACCTACATTCGCACACACAGTACAGAGAAAACTGAAGCTTATGAATGTTTCTATAATTTTGGCAGCCAAGCAGAATAGGGGTAATTTATATCATATGTTGTCTGTGCTTCAAAACCACAGTGCGGACAACAAAAACCTTCCTTCCTTTTGCTAATGAATTTAATATACTTCAATGTGTTATAGAAGTCAAAATGTTTCCACTTTGTTTCAATTTCAGAAGAGTGAACAGAACAGTGTATGTAATTTGCTCTCTCAGAATGAAACAAAACATTTTACATCTTCCACAAAGAGAATGATTTTTCTCCTAGTATTTTCAAATATAAGTGAATTTAGCTGTGATACGTGGAACAGCTCTACAGAAAGATGCAGGTCGAATGAGGTTCTTCCAGTTCCTTGCTCAGCTAAAATGGAAAGGCTGCTGCATGTGATTACATACGTATTCCTCTGATACAGAGCTGCAAACAAATGAACTCATGACAGCAGTATACCCGACGGTCGTCCTTTTTACGGGGGAGTGGGCAACTGCAGTAAAGGAGCAGGTTGAAAAGGATCTTCTGAGTCTTTGAGTGCCCTGTAGTGGAATATCACGCTGTTAAGTGCCAGTTAAAATAAGTGAGGCATTTTCCCCTGTTCCAGCTCTTTCAAAACCTCACTGTTCTGTCATGGTTAGGAACGTCTCTCTAATTTCCAGTCTTCATTAGTTTATGAGCAGTTCATGGCAGCGTATTCTTGGGCTAGTATTTCCCTTAAGGTCAAACAGGAGTCTTCCTGCCTTATTTCTCTGTTTCTCGCACGTTCTGGTGTATTTCCAGACAGAAGTCATATCCTGTCAGTCTTGACTTTGCTCAGTTAAACAAGCCCACTTCTTCTAATCTCCCCTATTGTGATGCATTTTATTTTCTTCTCTTTATCCTTGTATTTTTTCTCTGCACTTATCCCTGTTTTAATTTAACTTTTCAAAATGTGGGTGACCAGAACTATACACTGTTCCAGATGAGATTGTAGTGGTGTATAATGACAGTGGAATTTCCTATCTTTCCTCTCGCTGTAGGATATTGCCTATTTTTCTTTTGTATGGTGCATCCTGCTGCATCCTAAATCACCTACTGTGCATACAAGGCTACCTTCTTAGTTGTTCTCAACACAAATCTTCCAGTTGATAGCAAAAATCATTTTCAGTTATGTGATCTTTTGTTTAGCAATACAAACTCTAGCAATAGCAATGGGATGAAAGTTTATGACAATTATTAGTCCCCAAGTGCATGCTTGTGCATTTAGTAATGTTGAATTTCATTCCATTTCTATTACTCTATTCCTCAAGATCACATGGTGCTCCCCTTTTGATATCCCAGTGCTCCTCCAGAATGTTAATGCCTCCAAACTGTATCACGCTCCTAAGGGATGTCATAGTTTTTGACACTCTTGTGTGGAATTTCAGTGGTCCTTTATGTTATCGTCCAAATTGTTACTCATCACAGTCATGCTTGGGTGCCTTTTTCAGGGTATATAGTACAGAATCAAGGCATTTTTCGTGAGTGTTCATTTCCCTTCCCATTCTTCCCCACTTTGTGCTGGTGTTTGTCACGTATCCCTTAATTTTGGGAGTTGAATGGGGATATCTAAGGGCTGAATTGGTCCCCAGTACTTTGAGTAATCAGTGGCAACATCACTGTGTGTGTTGTTATTTCTGATAGCAGTTCAACCGTAATGTGCAAAGCAAATGAAATAACTGTGGGAGTAATTGGATTTGCTAAAGCTCTTCTACCCTGTAATAAAATTACTTTTGTTCAAATCAGGTAGAGAGTAGCAAACCCCTGGGCTTTGCTTAGTCTCTGGGTCATTGGGAATAAATGAGTTCATGCCAAATCACGTATGTTTTGAAAATCAGCCAGGGAAAGGATCACTGTCATTTATTTTTCAGTTGCCAAGCGGACACTCTAATATATACTCCATATCCTTTTCTTTCAGAGCATGCAAAAATTGAGTTATGCAGCTAATGTAAAGCACTTAAGAGAGTAATACATAATTTCATAGACAAAGTAACAAATATCTGGAAAATACACTCAATATGCATTTGTTCAGCACCTTCTGTTGTCTCTTTCTGGGTTACATTGTATTGTCTGTGGCCAGTGTGTTACATTTTTATTTAGTCCCGCAGGGAGTGTAAGGCAGTCGGCGGCGGTACAGAAGTATCGAGAGAAGAACTGCTCTGTGATCAATATTAATATGATAGACCAGCTGATTTGAATATCTAATATCATAGACTTAAGATGTGAAGATGCTGCTGCTGTCAGTAGTCCGTGCTAATTCTCTGATTAATCTGAATATTTAAAACAGGTAAAAACAAATCAACTAGACCAGCTGGCATCAGTATGGCATGGTATTTTAAGGACTGGGTTGTTTTGGTTTTGTTTCAGTGATCTACAGTAGAAAGAGAACTCTGTTATGGCTCAGGTCTGGTGGCACTGTTTGCTCCCAGCACAATCTCTAAGGGAATTTAAGAACATTGTCAGCATGAAATCACTTTTTTTTTCTCTCTCTCCCCCTTACCTTTATGGAGCAGCAAAGCTCACTTACTTATTAGACAGGCTGCCTTTAGCCCTTTTTCACTGTTATAGACTGCCTTTAGCCCTTTTCATTGCATGAGAAAAGGGAGAGAAAACGCAGGAAGTGTCACGCCTCATCCTCTGCGCGGACGCGAACCCAGAACATGTAGGGCCCACGAAGAGCACCCGCCTCGCTGGTGTTTCCTAGCAAAGCAGACCCAAAGAGTGCCGCAGCCTGCACGCGCTGCGCGTTGCCCTGGAGAAGGAGCCGTTTGGCTGCTGCCTTGGAGCAGTGCGTTCGCCTCTGGGTGAGGGAGCGACGCAGAGAAGGCCGCTTTCAGGAGCGGATTTATTCAGGCCGAGTTTCTTAACGGTCCATTCATTTTCCTTCGTTGTGCCTGCAGCAGAAGGGTAAAATTAAGCTCGGTACAAGAGCCCAGCGTATGACACAGGCACACTTATACCCTCGTCAATTATATATTGGCCTCGTGTGGACACTCTGCCTTGGGGTAAACTTTGTCGGGGAGACAAATGAAAAAGAAGTCGGATATTCCAGCGCCGCTTTCCAGCCGATTGCATTGTTGATTTCGTAAGCGTAAGGTATGTTAGAATAAACGATGACAGTGCAGTGTTGTATTGTTTTGAATGAGGTAAAACACCCCTTGTTTGAAACTGGCCGAGTACCAATTCCAGCCGTGGCTCCTCTGTTTTCTGTGAAGCAGCACAGCTGGCAGAACTTGGGACGCTCAGCCTAGAGAACGCTTCCGGCGGGTAACCAGGCGCACAGCTTGGAAATGCTAACCTTCTCCTGATCGTTTAGTTCTAAACTTAAGCAAGCATTTACTTTTCTGGGGTTTTTTTCCCCTCCTCAGAGAATGTTATTCCTGGAAGGAAATGAGTCTTATGTGGTCCATATGATATTTTCCTAATAGTTTTCTTCATGCCATAACAATTGGTGGAAAATATTTGGTTGAGAGAGAAGCTATGGTCTGTCAGGATGTTGCTAGTTTTTTGTAAATCAATGCCAGGACCTGCAGAAAACAACATTCTGAAGAAAAGGCTTAAGTAGATACTTATTTCGAAAACTTCAAATAAAAAATAATCCCAGAATAATGATGAATTCAAATAATGTTGAAATCTTTTTTTTTTTCTTCCTTAGTTTTTTTTTAATCTTAAAAAAAGAAACATATTAGTCTTCCAAGTCAGACTTACGGTAACATCTTAACCACAACATGCCAAAGTTGTTAGATTATTTTAAAGTTTTTGCCAGAATGTGGACGTTTGTGCAGCGTACTCCCATTTCCAATACAAAACAAAACAGTTGCTTGAATATTCATTGCAGTGCTGTCATTTTTAAAGGCTTTATTTAAAAAAAAAAAAAACTTCATTATTTTATTGGGATTTTTTTCACAAGATTTGCTCCTTGGTATGCTGTAAACATCCACAGAACTTTTTTCTGAAAGCCCTTTTCCACTGTTGTGCGTGAGAGGCTTCTTCAGGAGGTAGCATGATGCAGTTTTGCTCTATCAGTAATTGCTCTGAAGGAGACGGGCATTTTCAGGGGATTGCTAGTGACCATTGTGGATTTAATTCTGTCTTTGTAAACACTCATAAATCATTTATTTTTCAGTGTAGTGAAGTGAAACCACAAACCCACTGACACTGTTCCGTGTCTCGCTGAAAATACAGGGCAGAGGGATGGAGGTGGAAGGCAGAAAATGAAGCTGCCCTGTTGGTAGGGACAACTGGAAGCTCAGTGGGGAAAATTAAAACGTAATAATAATAATTTCCTTATGTCCACCCAAACGCATGCCATTGCCCTGTGGGATACCGTTTGCTGGCATCCAGGGACACTAGGAAATTAAATATAACCTCTAGCTGCACAGTGTTTTATTTGTGATGTTCAGTTGCAAGCTTAGCTTTGCAAATTGTTGATACTAACCTGAACAAGCATAGCACTGTATTTATTATCCAAGGGAAGCGTGTATTTGGTGTTGAGAAATAAAGCCTCTCTCAGGGTTGCATGTGAAGAATGTGAATAACTCATGTTTATTTTGCTTATGCTTTCTAAAAGGTCAGTTCCATGGCCTTTCTCCTGGATGCTTTTAGAACTTTTTCTTTTGGAAATACTGATGTCTTGATGAACTTATGGGGCAGTATTGCATTCTGTCAAGAGCTGGACAAACCAGTATTAAGGGCAGTGCCCATATCTTTCTTCACCTGTCCTTACTGGAGTATGTTCAATACGAAGTATATTAAAGCAAAAGTAAATCTCCTCTACAACTGCATCTCATATATAAGCACATGCACAGTAGAATCTTTGTAACTATCAGCAAGAAAATAATTTCTACCCATGGAATCCATAATAGCACCCAAATTGCAGGCAAGCAGGCAATCATTTTGGCATCTTTTTCCTCTAGGCGCTTAGGGAAGGGTTAGCAATTCACTGGGTCATGTATTGATTAATTCCAGGCAGATTGTTTTTATTCATAGTGTGCCTTGTGGGATAACGCAACTAATAAATTTTCCAATATGTTATGCAGACTTAATATAATCCATCTTGGAGAAGGAAAAAAAAAAAGTGAAATTTAGAACAACAACTTCCCTTGCCAACATTGAGTTCCATCAGGAATGGCGTTTCTTAGCTAGGTTTAATTTTGGAGATTGTTTATGTTGCTTTGAGTTTATTTGGGCAGTAGCATGCCTGAACCAAGTTCCTAAAAAGGAAAGTGTTTTTGAAAGCTGCAGCAAAAAGATTATGCAAAGTGGAAGCCATCCAGCTGAGTATCTGTGCTGTCCTTTGCAAAACACTGTTCCACTAAGGAAGTGATTGAAAAAACTATGGAAATGAAGGGAAATTACTTGAAAATTGTCCCTTTCAAGTAGAAAGCCCTCATTTTAGAATGGAGCTTTTGGTTAACGTTATCCAACTAGAATGCCTCAAATTATCTCGTTAAAACCACGCTTGGGCCTCTGTATTTAAGTAGCCTACTTCTCAGAAGTACCAGGCGTCCACTCAGAAGCACTTCTCAGGTTGGCAGGAACTAGAATCACTCACCATCCTTCAAATCAGACCACCTGTACTGAGCTATCTGAATGTAAATGTGATTACTTCAGCCACCAGTTATTAAAAAGTTTGTTCTTTTGGCTAACAGTTAAACTTACAGGTTTGCCCTGGTGCGGGGTTCAGGACGGGAGGAGTGACAGATGTCTCCCTAAGGGATGCAGTCCCTACAAGCCATCTTCCAGCCAAAACGTTACAGTCAACTCTTCGTTTGGTTGGTTGGTTTTTTTGCCCACTTCTGCATTTCTCTCACATCAGAATCAGTCCTCCTCTCGAAACTGCCGTGTCCTTTAATTTGTCCTACTCTCAATTCACACCTCTATTCATAGCTTTGTAAGGTGAAACAGTGTTGGATTCCATTTAACATCCGCTGAAAACTGCACATAATTCTCAGCTAACCATTTTCTACCTCTTTGAGATGAAAATTGCTCATGTGAAGGAGTCTACTCTTAGTTTCCAGAGCTCACCCCTGAGCCCCCACACATTTGAGCAGATACCATGTGTCTGCCAAATTTTTGCCTCATGTAGACGTTTTTCAGTAGATATGTTTGCTGCTTCTTTTCCAGGGTAATTCTCTCTTTTCTCAGGAGGCAGCCAAATTCTCTTTCTTTGAATATTGTAGCTGTCGTTAGCTGATTATTAAGTCTTGTACTGAAGAAATAACTGTGTGTGTAAGCACAGCAAGGAAAGTAAAGCAAAATTACTTCCATAAAATGCATCTCTCAACTCTAGTTTAATGTCAGTGTTTTATAGTGGTACACTGGTGTCTCAGAGCATGAAACTTACTTGTGTTTGGAGTCTTTTTTGTAGTTTGTCTAGTATGTAACAGAAAAGAGGCTGGTTTAGTGGTGTGCGAAGCATCAAAACACCACTTTGTAGTTTAACTGCTTGAAGGACCTCGTTCTTATTAACTGCAGGCAGCGCAGGACAGTCCCGCGGGAAGTGTAACTGCAACTTGTGTTCATTTCAAGGATGTTTTGCATAGTCCAGACTGGGTAGAGGCTCTTGAGTAAAAACGCTTTGGTCCCTAGTAACTCAGGGAGGGACATTTATCAGAAACACAAAATGAAAAGTTCAATTGAAAAATAATGTGTTGATTCAGCCCAGTGCTATTTTTAACTTCTCTATTTAACGAGTGGTTTCTTAAAATGTACTCCTGAGGCCATACAATGTACCTTGATCTTTTCATAGAACTTTTATGAAAGCATATCAAAGGAAGTATCCTGGCTTTTATTGAGGGATATCACAAAGGTTTAGAAGTTATCTAGGGCCAAATTTGGTATCTCCGGATAGCAAGGTTCTAGCCTGGAAAACAACGATTCTGTTCCCAGCTCTCTTAGTGCATGTGACATTGAAATTAAGTCTTACTCAGTTTCCCACTTGTAAGAAGGGACAGTAATGTTCCTCCTTTGTAAAGCTCTTGAGATCCCCTGATAAAACCCTAATTATCTGTTGCTAGCTGTGAATGAGGTCAGGCCCCCAAAACTGTGAATTCTATTGCAAATAAAGTTTGAGGTGGTAAGTACATTGTACAGAAATATATTTTTTTTCTTTCAAACTTGTGTACATTTTACTTCATTACATAGCTTGGTGAGAACTGAAAAATATCTCTAGAGTGATATTTAGAAACTGATCATCAGATAAGATTGAACTCTTTTTGTACAAAATAGTTCATTTAGAGACCACTGCAGTTCATTTATCAGCTTTTATAGTCATTTTTCAGAGACAACATTTAAAAAAGTTGTATGCTGTCATCCCCTGCATGGTCCAAAGATTGCCTGGTACTGGGAATTATAAATCTTATGGGGGAAAAAGTTGCTTTTGTTTCATAATTGGTAGCTGCTTTGCAATTACAATTAAATTCATTAGTGCCTTAAAGTGCATTTTAAATGATTCACTGCCTGTTGTGACTGAATTCCTTGAGAAGCCTTGTTAAGTAGTTTGCAAATCCCTTAAAATAAGTCAGCAGTGTTACAACTGGAAGATGTTTTTTGAAATGCCTCATAGGAAATTGCTATCTTAAAACTTTAGTTGGGAAATAGCCTTACTAAAAACTTAGCCCACTAGCAAGTAAACAGAGCTAATCTCCTGAATGCTCCTATTTGTGAAACACTGGAATGGAAAACATCCACATATATGTTTTGAAATTATTCATTTGTTTATAACAGTTACTCGCGTTACACAACTGAAACGAACAAACACAGTTAGCAAAGCATCCACGTTTTTTCAGTCTTTCAACGTAATGACCCAGATTTAGTCGATTATGGAAAAAAAAATGAAACCAGCTGTTAAGTATGAGCACAAAGTTAATGAATAATCTAGACTGTGCCTTGTTTTTAATGATGATTTTTATATATTATTTGCAGAAGAAAACTGATCATAGTGTGCATTGACTTAACATATTAAGTGACCGCATGGTTCCAGTAACGCGCTGTAGAATAGTAGTCGTGGGAATGTTACTTTCCGTTGTCCATTGTAATGGAATTTGTGTATCTGCTTTGTCTTCAGCAGCCAAAGTTGCTGTGTACGTCATGCGGTGCGTAGGATAGACTATAACTGAGAAAGAGTATCTGACCTGAACCCAGAGATAATGTCTGAATCGTAGAGAAAACGATAAGGCTATTTTGTATGGTTCAGAGTGTCTAGAATTATATAGAACCAAGCCAGCAGCAACTCTATTCATTCTAATTTCCTAATTGTAAGTGTGTTTATTTTCTTTAGGAATGACTATACCAGAAGAAGATGCTGATGTGGGACAAGGTAGTAAATATTGCCTCGTGGCAATAGGAAGGCTTCAGGTAATGCAAGTGTTTCCTTATATAAGCTACTGTTGAAAGCATCATCAGTGTTGTGTTTTAGCTGTAAAGGATTTGTGCAGAGATCTGTGGTTTTTAACATGCCTCCAAAATAAATGGCCCTGATATCTGTGTACAGCCAATGACTTTTTTAGAACCTGTCAGCAAAGCAAAATGAGAATGTTACGTTGGCGTATATTTGTATTCAACCCAACAACAGTAGCAAAGATGCTCCTGGAACTTGAACATGTACACACATGCCATTCTCTAAGGTGGTGTAGGGCTGGGATGTTCTAGGTAGTGAAAAACCTGGAGGTACAGGTGCTGTAGATGGTAGGTTAAAGTGGCTCCCAAAGACGGTGATATGCTTCCCACTGTTTGCTGTCTTGCACGCTCGCAGTCTCTCTCTCTTTCATTAATCATCTACTTGGAAAACTCTGATTACAGAGGTTATTTTGAAAATGACAAAGATAAAGCAGTCAAGAGGCACTTCACAAATCATAGCTTTATTCTCAATGTGTAATGTACTGCACGTTCAGATGTGATATCAGTGAAGGGAACTGTGGGAATAAAATTTTACCTCCTTTTTGTTACGGTTATTGTAAGTGATAGATTTTCTTCCTTTTCCGTTGCTGATAAGAGTTCTGAGCCAGAGCTAGAGCAGTTGAGGTGAATCTCTTTTATCACCGCAGTGCACAGGCTAATTTTTATCTTCCTGCCCTGGGAATTCAGCCAGTAGTGAAAATCTTGGAGCCTACTGCATGATCTCTTGTTGGCCTGCACTCATTGCCATCTGTTAGGATGGCATCGGTCCTCCTTACAAGGTAGAATGACCCTTTCATTGGAGCACAGGTGTCAAACCAGTTTTGTTTGAGGTGAACAGCCTGCACGTTACTCGAAATGCATGCCATCACTTCTGCAGAGTTTGTCCCCATTGTGGCAGAGCTGCAGGAATATTGCATGATATTTTTTAACTTAATCATACTTTTATATTCAAGAGTAAAACATTTCACTAATGGAGAGAAGGAAGTTGCAGCGATTCAGTTGTTACAGCTGCCAAAAAAGATGGTTTCCCAGAAAATCACGTTAGTAACATGTGGCATGTCAAAACATCTGTTACATAAGAGAAGCCAGCACATGCTATGTCAGGGAGGGCAAGAGGAGGCTCTGGGGTTGGGTTTAATCACAAAGGAGTCAAGGTGCACAAATTAAAAACTGTGCTGTGTAACCGCAAATTGAAATCCTGCGTAGAAGCTATTCTGCTTCAAGGCAAAGACCAAAAAATGAGATTTTGTTCTTTTTGCGTTTATGCCTTGTTGACAGAGATGACCCTGAAGGTGGTAAGAAAAAGGATAGTCTCATTTGTAGCCCCACTAGGAAAGGAGATGAAGTGTCCTGATTACACAGGTTTAGGGTATATAGCTGGAAATGCTTCATTCACTCTGATGAGCTTTGAGGAGCATTAGATAATGATAGATAAAAATGATTAATGATAGATAAAAATGATAGACAGAGCTTCTGATGAGATAATGAGCTGACCTTCTCCAGATAGAAAGACAGCAAGACAGATAATGAGCTGGTCTTTTCCAGAGAGCAGCCTATACATCCTGAGATAGGTCGGTGGACTTGTTCTCTGGAAATCTCTCAGTCTTGGTTGACAAGGGTGGGCACCAAGATGCCCAGCTTTAAGGTGCTTCCACTCTTTGAGGTGAACCCAGCCTTAATTATATCATTGCTGTGTCCTTCCTTTTGGGAACTTCTGGTATGTCTGTTTTCCTGCTATGTTGTTAAGCCTAGGTAAGTGCCACGAGGGGACATCTTTGCACTGCAGACTAGACTGAAGCCATGCCTGTGTCATATATGTGTGCTGTTGTTTTATTTATGACTTCCTTCAGTAGTTAGTAGTCTGCCAACAGATTTTCTTCTTTAGCTGAATAAGCAAGTTTGACTTACGGCGACTGTTCTGTGAAGTAAATTTTGTGGACTTGATTGTTTGGTCTTAGGTAACGAGCTCTCCAGTATGCATGGACATGAATGGCATGTCGGTCCCAACTGAGTTCTTGTCTAGGCACAACTCTGATGGAGTCATCACCTTCGTTGACCCCAGATGCATCAGTGTCATTGGCTACCAGCCGCAGGTCAGTAAATGGCTGTAATTGCAGAGACTGGTTAGAAATGATGAAAAAATTCTGTTTGCGTATTAAGAGTAAAAGCAGCAAAACATGAAATATTTCTAGCTGAGTATTCATATGTCATGTGCTAAATGCTGTTTACTTTTCTTTACTGTTCTTGCCTCTGTAAAATTTAGAATTTTTCCCTTTGTTATGTGAGAAATCACTTTCTCCCTTTTAAGTACAACTTGAATTCTAACAGCAAGTTGCTTTAAATCTTACACACCTTCCCAGTTAATACATTTCTGTGATAAAAAGTTAACAGCGCTTGGAGAGGGTCTTAGATTTTTAACTTCCAACAATTTGTTGAACAGTAAGCAAACAACATTTATAGCATCTGTTTTCCTTTAGGCTTACATCTGCTCCTGTGAATAAAGGCTAGTCATAGAACTGAGTAGAATAGTAGATGAACTCCTGACTACCGCAGCGCTCTCTGATAACTACATTTTGCCTTTTAATCCCAATGATAACTGTTTTCTGGTCTCAACAGTTGCAGTTTACAGTCAAAAATCATTTTATTTCTTAATCGTTTGTTTTTCACATTTATACTGATTTTAGGTAGCTTTATAACAACTATTTTTACAAAAAGTTGTGCTGTGAAATGAGCTTTAATAGAGGATATCGGACTCTTCAAGATACCATTTTTGCAATATTAAAAATTCAATTAAAACCAACTTGTAAATACACATGTCTCTGCAACAGTACAAAACAATGTGGGCCATGATATCTACAAACCTTATTTGTAGGACTTGTCCCTGGTTAAGTGAGTAGTCCCATTGAGGGCGATACACCTAGTGTTTGCAAGGATTACTTGCAGAGCTGCACGTGGATTTTACTGTGATTTGGGTTTTTTACACAGCTTTGTTTTATTTTTCTAGGATCTTTTGGGGAAAGACATTTTAGAATTCTGCCATCCCGAAGATCAAAGCCATTTGAGGGAGAGTTTCCAACAGGTGCTGCAGCCTGCTCCCTTTCTTCCACCATTTATTTATTTCTATGTTGTTTTTTTTGTCCAGGGAAGTAGTTTTTATTTTTCATTTGAAGGTATTTGTTCTGTTATGCATGAGAAGGAGCAGCAAGGTATGAATCAATTTCTGTTAATAAATTAATATCAGTTAAGCTGCGTAAGTGGTAGTTTAAACTACAGCACCTGTTGGCTGTGTTTTCAGAAATATGGCTCACTGCTGAGTTAAGCTGTCTTTTTGTTTTAGAGATACCTGTATAGATCCCACTGGGCTAAGTGGGAACCAAAAGTATTTACCTTCAACAAGATGGGCTGTTGATTTGAAAATAGATACACTCCTCTGTAGTACTGGATGTTTTAAGAGGGGAATATCTGCATATGCAGAGTTTGGCATTCTCAAATTTGCTTAACACTGGACCTTACTGTGTTGTTTTTGAGGTCACTAAGAATTTTACAAGGGGCTTCAGTGAGAACAGGGTTAGCTGAAACTCAGTGAGTTTCAAAATTAAACTCTTAATATAGTTTGTGACCTAAATTCTCTGCTGGTGTAGACAAGTTCCATAAACTCTGGATTTGCACCACTTCACATCAACAGAGATTTTTGGCCCTTTTCCCTACTGGGGTACTGAAATGCAGACAGACGTTACAACAGAAAGGTAAGAACATATGGAAAGTTACTGTTCTGCGTTCATTTTTGCAATGGGCCACCATTACCTCAAGTATATCAAAGGAGTTTAGTCTGTTGTAGAGCTTATTGTTTCAGATTGATCTAGGACTTAGGGTAGGAGTGCTTTCCCCAAGAGTTCTGCTTGTTCCTGGTCTTTTCAGTACCTTCCATTCTGCACTGGAAAGCATGGTATATAGCATGTTTTAAGCAGTTAGTGAAGTTCAGATTTGTTGATCCATCTTGTGTTGGATGTTGAGATTTTCAGCTGTAAACCAGGGGTATGAAGTGAGTTTTAAAATAATTTGTATAGCCAAGTATTTATTCAGGCATAACATGCAAAAGTGGAACTGCAAAAACCTCTCTGAGGAAAACAACTAAATGCTGTGTTCACAGAATAGGTTGTGAAATTAAGGCTATGGTCCCTATGAGAAAGTGTAAGATATCACTGTGATTACTAACCCCACTGCTGAGCTAGCAACAAAGACTTTATGACCACTCTGCGTCTACTGCAGTGGACTCTGTTCAAACAGCAGCTAAAGACCTTTTAAATTTAAGATGTTGATTCACAGGTAGGGACAAACGAATGCTGGATTCCTGAGATAGGTTATGGCACACAGTCATTTTTCCTGCTCCACCTTGTTGGGGATGTGATGGTACAGCTAAACCTACTTGATGGTTAGCTGTCACCAAGAGGGAGGTCCTGTTCCCTTTTTTCTCTCATCCCTGACCTCCTCCCCACCCTTCCTGCTGTCCTGACACTAGCACAGATGGACTTGCCAGGTGAGCTAGCTAAACGCCTAATCACTTTTGTATGGGGCTAGTTTTGAGATGGTTCAGCACCCTGAACTTGTGCCTGACCGCACCAGTGGTGCAAGAAGAGCAGTGAGAACACATATGCTGCTTTTTCACCAATGCCCAAGTGATTGATTCCGCTAATTTATCTGAAAGACAGTGACAGAGAGCTGCTGGATAATAACTTGTCAAATATCCGTCTCTACAGTGATTGTGTGAACACAGCCGGAGGCTCAGAAAGGCTGACTAACTAACATTCAAGTTAATGACTTGATCCTCTCTGTGTTCAGTGGGAACGAGATCAGGCCCGAAAAGGCTGCTGTTGTATCCCTGAAGTCAATTGCTGGGGACTTCCTTGTAACTACTTGATATTAGGCATATGCATAAATGGTGTGCGGGATGATCAGGGACCTACATGATTTTCTCAAGGTCACGCCACAGGACGATGAAAAAAGCGTAGATTAGAAGTGAAGAGTTCCTGTTTGCCTGGACCTGTGTTCAATATGAAAATACTGTGCTGTTCCTTTAGTAGGCAATTCCTTCTTTGTATATTTTTGTTCAGTACAGTAGCAATGTGATTGGGGCTGTTATTTCGATTGTGAAATAAAAGACTGAAGTAAATGGTTTAGCTATGCACCAGGTGGTTTTTATTTCCAGAGAATGTAAAAAAAAGTAGAGGCTAAACATGAGCTTTGAATCTTTTTTGTGTTATCCTGTTTGTGAGCACTGGTTTACGACAGTTCAGGATTCTCCCACCAGAGATTTCTGTGCTTTATATATTATTACAGAATTAGTGTTTGTTTAATTCATACTTCAAGACAATAGATTATTGCAGTTTGTTTTTATTATCATTAGTTTGGCCTTAGAAATCTTTTCATTAGAAAGGTAACTGTGATTTCCAGTAAGCTCTTTTTTTCTCAGACCCTCTGAAAACTTGACATTTCTATTTTGCTGACAGTATCAGAACCAGATTGGTGTATAACAGGGGAGGGAGGGAGTATTTTGCAGTTTTTGGTCAATTGCCAGCATCCATCTCGAAGCTTTTACTTCCTTGGGAAGAAAAATTCATTCATCAGGCAGGGTGGGAAAATCAAGCCAGAATGAGATATTCTCAAGGCCAAGATCAACAAATAGAGTTTGATATCAAAGGTTCCAGAAAACAGCTATCTGATATCCAGTAGGATGCTGTTCAGATTGGACACTTCTGCACAAGTTCTGTAGTCTTTTCCCTGGGTGTGGTGGTAGAAAATTGCTGATAATAGAATGTGGCTCACTGAACTCAAACTGCAAATGCACTTATTTAAAAAAAGACATTTACCTCAGAATTATATTTTCTGGGCATTACTGAAAATTTTGTGTCTCCTCTTTACCTTCTTTCTGTTTAATCCTGTATCCAGTTGATCAGTCTGAAATGCAGCCCTTGCGGGGGCGGGGAGGAGGATTGGAGCACATCTCCAAACCCAATTACTTGTTAATAAAGACACAGGGTAAATACAGGGTTTCTGCTAAGGTAACTACTTTTAAGAAAAACAGACTGTAGATAGCTAATAAAAAAGAAATTCCTGCGGTTAAGGATTAAGACTCTACAATGAGATGAGGCATCTGTTTGCAGTAGACCTTCCCCTTGCTTCCCTGAGGCACCCAAAGACAGCTTGGTGGAAAAGCAGGAAAAAAAAAAGTCAATACAAATAGCCCAGGTAAGGGCCAGCTGAATGACTTTAAACCTTATAAATTTTCTCCTGACCTAAACTAAGATTCTTAGATAACACATGCAATGCAGTTGCAGTGCCAGTGTGAAAATATTTATTTGAGCATGCTTCTTTGGTTGGCTGCTGCTTAAATTCATCCATGCTTGTTGCATAAAGGGTATAGATCCAGATCTCAAAGTTTGGAGTAGGCCCGTGTATTTCCCGAGTTCCTGGGGCCCAAGGACTGTCTGTTCCGTTTGAGACAGCTCATGGTTACATTGTCTTTGTTGCCATCTAAGCCTTAATTTTGCCCATGGTAGTGACAGTCTGGTGTCTGTTGGTGCAGTCTCTCACTTGATTCCCAACTGTTGTCTTCAGTGAAACTGTGGCTACCAAAGACGGAATTGGAACTAGGTATTACCAGACATCTGAATTCTGATTTAGCTGTAAACAAATAGGCCTCCAAGTAAAAAATTCTCACTCCATTTTGACTAACGCTATTAAAACGGACATTAGCTTATTGATGCTGTCTCCATTCACACCCTGGCTCATTCCTCCTCCTTATGAAAGTTAGAAGCATTTCTTGTCAGCGCTCTACCATCCTAGAGCCTTTTGGGTAGGCTCACAGATATTCTTTCACCTGATTTATTGTGTGGCCTGTCTATTTTTAATGCAGAGATGCTAGGTTTCCTCAATAACTCTTTCCTTGGGATGCATAAGCTCTGCCTAGCTTTGTGAAATTGCTGAAACTGTTCTGAAGTGGATATTCTTATACGTTTTTCAGCTTCAACTTAGTTCTTAGAAATGGGATGTTTTAACTTTGGCAGGTATTGCACATGCAATCTTCAGGGCTCATTTCAGCAAAGCACTGCAGCCTGTACCTAACCATAAGCATGTGGTAGATTCATTTATATTCAATTATGCCCTTAAGAGCTGTTTAATTTAAGCACATGTGTAATTCTCCTTAGACTGGAAGCTTAGCACACTGCTAAGTATTTGCTGAATCTGAAACAAAGCACCTGTGACTTTTTCTCGTCTACAATTATCTCTTTACGTATCTTGTTTCCATCCAACATAATTGCTGGCTTGTGTGTATTCTTAGTGTGTATTCTTACTTCATCCCTACAAGATCTTGTTGGGTTTATGCCACACTGAAAAACTCATCCACACATCAGAGACAGACCATGGGGCTGTCCATTTCTTTTTCTACTGTTTGTCCCTCCCATTAGTTATTGTCTAATGAATCGATCTTTCCCATTTTTACTTATATCCTTACTCTTCTTCTTTCATCCCTTTAATGATTTCCTTTCTCTGTTTTTTTTTTTCTTCTGGTTTCTCACTCAAATGTTTTCTTAAAAAATGTAGTCAAGTTCTTCTTTATCCCTTCTTCCATCTTTGTGTATGGTATCTTGGGCAGTTTAAACCCTGCTTTTGGTTTCTGTGCCCAAGTCTTGTGTTGTTTTGCTCCTCCCCTCCCACCCCTAGTAATGGCCTCGCTGCTTGCAGGGGGCTGAGGGGGCCTCCGTATCACATCACTGTATAAATATGTATTGTGTATGATAATTATTTTTCTCTTTGAGCTTGTTTATGGCACCAGTGTTTGGGTTCCGTCTCTTGGTATTCCCTCAGACCTCTGAACTGTTCTTGGGATACTTGTTATCTGTTATAGGGCAATATAGTACAGCCGGTTATACTGTGTGCTACCTGTTCATTTGTTGGGAAAAATAAAAGTATAAGAGGACTTTGGACAGGACAGGTTGTTACAACGAAACAGGTGCACGAGGGTGATGTTTTAAAGCATTTAGTCTAATTAGAAAGAGCCAGTGAAAGAGTTACAAGGGAGCCGATGCTCAGCAGAGCTCTAGCTAGGTATGAGACCGAGGCACTGAGCAGGGATTTCTGGAAATGACTTAAAAATTTGATAGACTTTATTGGATAGTCTGCCTTAAAAATAGCCCATGGGCTGTGTGATCTGTGTCCCCTGAAGTTCCCATAGTGCATCTTTTCTTCAAGGACAGAGGTTATAACTTCCTCCAAAGTGGGGATATGAGCAGATGCTTTTTAAGAGAGTGCATTTCTGAGTGACTCTGAGTTAGTGGGGTGGTGCTTGAGAAGAGAAACTGTGTTAGGATGTGACATCAGCTCGCCAGGGTCCTACTGCTACCTCTTATTATGAAAGCAGAAGAGACTTGCAGTTCAGAAGATGGGCTGATGCATCGTGGCTGTCCCGGCAACAAAAAGCACAGCCACCCTGAGCAGCGCTTTGAAGCCTTTCATCTTGGAGTGATTCTGTCTTTGAGCAGCATTCAAGAGAGATGACTCATGAGTTCTTCCAAATCATGCTGAGAGAGTTGAAAGGGCCCCAAGCTGTCTTCCCCAGCCCTCTGACAGACCTTACTGTCCTGTGAACAAAGGACTGAGCTGGCAGAAGTATCTCATCAGCTACCACTGAATTAATATCCAGAGCCCACCATTATTTTCCAGTCACGTTACTAAGCTGGTCCAAAAATTGTGGTGACTGAGCACTTCTGTTGGATTTGCCTGGAAGGGCTGCCACAGCCTGTGGAGAGAAGAAGTTGCAGAGATAAATCCAGCAGGGGCATATAAATCAGAATCCCCAAGGATGCAGGCACGCTTTAGCTGCAGGGATGTGGGACGAGCACCTCTAGGCAATTGATAGGCAACATTCAGAGTGTTTCAGAAACCACGTATTAGTCACCTGAAGACAGATTTTGGCACTAGCATAAAGACTGTCAGACTTCTAGCAGCTCTGGGGAAAAAAAACCAGCCAGGTATGGTTTCTTAAAAAAAAAAAAGAAAAATCACTTAAATATCATTAGAATCAAAGTTTAGGATGATATTTAATGTATGATTTGGGATGTCACATATATGAATTGTACAGCTAGGTATCCAAGAAAAAGAGGAGATAGGTGACCTCATAAAATGTTTGTTGTTGTAGACTTTTGTTTCAGGTGCTGCAAAGTTTGGTTTATGATTTACATATAAATATTTAAAAGATTCCTCAGTTTGGTTTCTGTCAATCTCTTCTGATAAACATTCCACGCTAAAACCTTAAAGCTTCCCTGCTGGGATAGCAGCACAAGCTGTTGTTCCCTGAGCCTGTATTCTTCTTATATGCAAATTGGAAGAGGAGATTTTGTACAACAAAGTGTGAAGATTTAATTCTGAAGGAGATAACTGCAAACATAAAAAGAATTTTGTTTATTCTCATTGTATTAACAATATCTCTACTGCTACCATATCTTTCTGCAATGTAAGCCTAAAACATACCAGTTATGTTGTTTGCTGTTCATTTGCACTCTGCTGTTAGTAACCTTTCCAAACGGTTTTACAGGTTGTGAAACTGAAAGGTCAAGTCCTGTCTGTGATGTATCGTTTTCGTACCAAAAACCGGGAATGGATGTTGATCAGAACCAGCAGCTTCACATTTCAGAATCCTTATTCCGATGAAATTGAATACATCATCTGCACCAACACTAACGTAAAGTATGTGCCTTTCCAGATGCTCATGTACACGGTGTTGAAAGAATAAAAGCGTTGCTTTTTGTTGTAACCAGTGTAAATGCACGTTCAGATTTTTGCGGTAGCCTGTTTCCAGTTGCGTTTTTTCCTCTGTAACGGTAAGAGTCTGGAGCAGAAGTTTCCTGCATCAGAGGTACTTGCAGCTAAAGCTGTTTCTCTGTCATTACCTTGTGCTTCCAGGGCCTGGCTGCACCCGGAGATAAACATCAGTTACCTGTTATGTCATTAGACAAGCCCATTGATCTCAGTCCAGGCTGCGTTAACTAGCGCTGGGCTTCCAGCAGCAGAGCAGCTGTCATGATATTGGAGAAAGGTTAGCCTGATTCCTAAGCCAAAGAGAAAATTGCAGGTCTTGTGTTAACAAGTATCACGTGTGTAGGCAAGAGTCCTGCTTCTTGTGCACTGTGATCATAGTGTGTCATAGTCCTGGTTGTCTTCTCCTTGAGCTAAGTCCACTCTTACAGCATATAAAAGCTGGCAAAAGTGATTTCCTGGTGAGCTTAAGGGGAAGGGCTTCTAATACTCAGTTAAGATCTGATGGACCGTCCCCATGTCTGGGGACAAATCCAACCTTGTGTTAAGAGGAGAATTAAATCATCTTGTCTTTGAATAATACTTTAAAAAACTATGTCATTAAACCTGTTAGAAGGAGGTTAAAAGAGTGGGTGTTTAGTTCTGCAACTCATGGAACTGCTTCTAAAAGAAAAGTCACCCTAGCAATATAGTGGACCTTTGTCACTGCATAACTGAGTAGAGAAACTTTTGGTGCCTTCTGAATTCTGAGCCAGCAGCTGCAGAAGCTAATCTGGATTTGATAAAAACCATTGCTTTTTAGATTTTTTAAAAAATATTTCTTCTTTCTAATGTAAACTTAAATCTATTTCTAAAACAAAATCTGCTTTTGGTCTGACCAGAGGGCTTTTTGCCAAGTTTTTAACACGGAGGAAATTATTGGATTTAAGGTCTCAACCTGTTAGACTGTCTAATGGAAATGCTGAATGAGCAGTCTACTAGTGGAGATGCACACTTGCAAAACCAAACCCCTGGGGCTTTGGCATTTGAACTTAGAAAGCTAGTGAGTGTCTCTCTTTAGGAGCAAGCTAGGCAACAGTAAAGCTATTTGGACGTGGCACGTACCTGGGCTGGAAGGGCCTTTCTTTTAGTGATTTGAAACCCAGCATAACATCCAGTTTGCTCCTTTTTCCCTGCATACCCTAAAAATTGGGCTTTAATAACTGAATAGTTCAGTTCCTTGAAACAAGCAAATGTGTCTTGAAATCAGGCACCCTATTATCTCCCTGTCCAAAGAGATTTGCACGTTTCTGCTGTCCTACATTTCTTTTCATAATAATTTGGTAATGCAAAAACAGGCCTGCAAAATAAGAGACAACTGCTGAAATCTATCCCACGCTGGTTTAATTGTGCTTGATTCCCAGGAGTCCACAGGTCAAAAAGTTTGATCTGTAGACTTGATTGTGTTGACTCTGGGAATGCCTTTTTTTTCAAGACTCAACTATACTGTTCAGCTTGGCATTGCAGCGCTTACTGTAATAAATAGGCTAGTGCCAACTTCTGGCTCTTATTATAGCTGTCTTAGTAGGTTTGAATAACAACCCAGAAATATTGACCTAATATGGAAGTTGCCTGCTGCTACTTTGACAGAGGATGTTCCTTCCTTTCTGTCATGTTCAAAATGTTCTAGCCTTTATGGCAAGATATAAACCATTATATGTTTGTTTTTAAATAGCAGAAAGAATGCATTATTCAAACTTTTTTCTTTTTTTCCCCTGTTCTCTCCCACTTTTCAAACAGATATCCAGAGAGGATTCCCTGTAATGCAGGGCTACTCCTGTCTGTTTCTGGATTTTTTGGGGTCAGGTTCAAAATTCAGATTTCCTAGATGTCCTGGGGAGGTGTACATCCTGGTAGCTGTGGATTTCTGCCTCCTCATTCAGCTCCTGCTGGGGCTGGTTATTCAGTGTCGACCCCAGTGTGCGGGGCCATCTCGATGTGTCAGTGGGTGTCAGACGCCGTGGATCCAGCAAAGTGCTTTGCCTGCAGACCAAGCAAGGGTGTCTTCTGTTGTGAATTTGAAGGCAGTTTTGCATAGAGGCAAATTTTGATTTGCCTATAACTTTGCGAATGTATCCAGGCCCATAAAACACAGCTTTGAGGCAGTTAGAAATTCAGCATGAATTTTAAAGAAGGGGTATGTGATAAATCTATGCTTAAATCTGAATAGTTTAAAGCCACATTGTGCACATCTGCGTGTCTGCTTGTTAAGGGGAAAGTTCTCAAATTTTGCGTTGGTCAGTGAAGAAAGTTTTTGAAAAAGACTGTAGAGGGCAGTGGTGGTTCCAGTTGGGAGAGTTAATTGAGGGGTTTTTTTTTTTTTTTTGGATATTCCTTTGGAGCTTCAAACGGTCAACTCTCCAGATTTGTCTTTGGAAGGATAATGAAATGTTAGGTTCAAACGTTCACGTAGTTCCTTGTAAAAAAAAAAAAAAAAAAAAAAAAGAAAAGAAAACTTCTCGCAGTTTCTCTTGGGTGCAGTTATCCAAGAGAAACTTCCTGGAGAAATGAAGCATTTAATGTTTAGCATTTGTGCTGTGTTCTGGTGAAAAGAAGAGTCCCCAGTTAAACCGCGTCTTCCTGTTTAATTGGGGCTGTTTGATTTCCAAAAAAAAATAATTGTTATTAACGTTTGTATAAGAAACACAAAAAGCAGCATTTGAATAAATGGCTGCCGGATGAATTAGCCCGCGCTTGTGGCAGAGATGCTTTCTCTTTCTGATTCTCAAGGGCCAGAATACCAGTGATCAGCTATTCTGATAAAATTCCGTTCTGTGGTAGTGAGGTTACTTTCTCATGATCCCTGTGCCATCTGTGGGCAGTCTGACCTCTCAAGGCCAATGTAAGACGCACCATTTCACAGTGGTGACTTTGAAACCATAATCTAAAAGAGAGAAATTTTAAGAGTTACTGAAACAGAACTTTAAAAGCCTTGTTGCTACCACTGTATTAGTCCCTTTTTGTCCAAAATAGATACAAAAAGTATGTGTGCCAATATTAAATAAGAAGGGCTTGATAAGGATGCAGTATTGTTTCTTTCCCACCAAAGAGTCTGTTGAAGTTTTAATTCTTATTTGGTTACTTTGATGCCTGGAAAAGGAACAGGTGACTTCAGTGTTTAGACAGAGAGAGAGAATTCAGCTAAAATACTCTCCAGAGTCAAAAGAAAAAAAGAGGCAGTATCTTCCCTTCTCCTCCAAATACATTTACTTAAATAAATTTGAATTAACTATTGAAACCTGCTGCTTCAGTGAGCATTCCTTGTTCAAGCCAAGGGGTTTCCCTCTGAACCCCCGAGTGAGCCAGAAACTCCTGCAGAAGGCGCAGAATCCTGTGTTGAGGCAGGTGATGCTTTCTTTACTGTGTTGGGTATCATGTGTAGAGCCTGGAAGTTTCTCTTTCTTTTATTCCTTTAACCTGTGAAATCAAAACCAAAACCAGGGATGACTTGGGTTTTGGTTTGAAAGTCAGAAGGCAGTTTGAGTTTTGCCCAGACTGATGATAAGCGCTTGTTTCGTACCATCTTTACAAAAATGATCTAGAAATTGAATGATTGAAGGGATCTGTGTGTATTGTTTGGTCAGAAGGGCTGGTTAGATGGCAGTATCAGAAGTGACCACAGCAGCAGTGTTTGGCTCTCCCTGGTCAGCTGTGCCCTGAATTGCTGCGTGGTCGAAGCATCGTTTGGATCATTTATGCAGTAGCAGCGATCGAGAGCAGAAAATGCTAACCTGGTTTTCCATGTCAATCTGAATCAAGTGCAGCATAGCTTACATAACATTTAGTGAAAATATGCTGAAGTATTTGTTTTTCATAAGAAGCGGATTTGGTAGGTTGCTCCGTAAGTTCAGTGCTGTTGACACAATGTGATATTCATGTTGTATTGTAGCTTAACGAGTACTACAGATGACGGAGAAGGGTGAAGGAGCACTAAGAGAAGTGCCTACAAAACAAATAACTGATAAGTATGCTGTTTTGTTTGGCTCATTTGTATGTATATGCCTGAATCAAGAAAACATACTTTATACGGAACAGAAGAGACCTAATGTGCTGTTTATTGACACACGCACCAAGTCATTGGTAATAAAAACAAGTGAAACAGTGTAATTAGCTTTCACGTTAACAACAGGATTTAATGGGTGTTTATTGTCCACAGGGTGGTATTTAGGAAAACTTCCCCTTAGATTTGCTGTGATTAAATTACCTCCCATAGTTCTGGTGGAAAAGTAAGCATTTTATGCTTGCAAAACAAAGAACTGCTTTACGTTCCAGAGGTAATTTTTAGGAATTTTTCTATTGGTTAAAATAATACGGAAAATCCATGGCTCTTCACTGACCTCGAGGATTAAGTTTTTTTGTGTTTTACTCACAGTGCAAAAGTGATTCTTTGTATTATATGTTCTTACATAGTGAGGTTTGCAGAAGGTCTTTGGCTGTCTACTCTGAGCCTGTGTGTGTGTTGCAGGTCACAGAATTTAGTCCGGTTTGCCATGGAGCCTAATAAAAAGTGACTGAGTAAAGTGTCTTCTAGAAAAGCACCAAGTCTTGGTTGAAAGGCATCAAGGGATGGAAAAATCTATTAATTACTTTAGTAGCTTGTTCTAGTCATCCCTCACCTTCGTACGAGCTTGTGCCTAATTTGTCATTTGAGTTTGTTTGGAAGTTTTTCTCTCAAGTCACTCGTGATCTGAATTCATCTAGTTCAAAATGTAAAGGGAGATTTTGATAAAAAGCTACAACTTAAGCTAGTGACCAAAAATATATCCTGATTTTCCGGAGTCTTGGAATCCACAATCCTTGCATTTTGGAACATCTCTTCTAGTATTACCACCTGTCATACTATAATATCTCTTTCAGGGAAAAACTCTTGTGGTGTGTAATTCCTGTCTTTCAGCTGACTTTTTCCTTCAGAGAGAGGCCAGAAGCATACAGAAACTGTGACAGCTTGTCACATCTTATTTGCAGACAGTGTACTTTCTTGTCAGTCCAGCAGTTTTATGTATCTTCGTTGGTAACTGAGCAGAGAGCATCATACAGGTAGTTTGCTGCCTGCACATCCTCAGGCCAAAAGTCATCTTGCTAATATTGACCAGGTGACAGAAAGCAGCAGTTAGTGGAAGATGCAAAACATTTTGATGATTTCTCTGCAGAAGCAGGTGTTATCTGCAGCACTTGAGACAAAATATTCTTGTTGCACTTCTGTGAAGCTAAAAGCTTAAACTGAAATGCTGTGCAGTGACTCAGGTCTTCCTCAGGCCAAACCCAAACAGCTTTTTTGAAGGAGTTTTCCTGTACTTTCGGAGGTGTGCCCAGAAATCAGCCGTCTCTCCTATATTATTTCTCATTTATAGAGAGCATTTAGGTGAGCTGCTGGGAATAGGCTTGAAGGATAGCAGCGTGCTCGGTTCTCCTTTTCCTTCTTGTAAACAGGAGTCTCTACTGATCTTCCCCGTGGCCAGTAATTAGATGAATAATAACCTTCTCCAGTGGCATCCCTCCACTGCCCCCCTCTGCCTTGACTCAGCAGAGAAGGTGCTCAGATTTTTTTTGCTATTGCACAGCCTGGCTTTCTTGAGACTCTGCAATGGCAGCAGGTGCCCAGCTAGCTTAAAAAACAAATCCGTCTCTTTCTACCAGCAAATAGCACCCAAAATACTGTGCACTATTGAGATGGACCCAGTTGATGCCTTGATGATTTGTGTATTTTAATTTTTGCCCTCATTGTTTGAAATGAAGTTGCTCAGTTTCAGAGCAGCTCCGAGAAGTGTGAGATGGAGGAGTCCATCTGCCTGGCAGCCGAGCTCCTCCCTGTGCTTCGTCCTAGAGACTGGTTCAGCGCCCATTAAGGTATTGGCCTCTGCCGCTCCGTGGCAGTGATGCCTCTTCACACGAGGGCCATGGAGGAGCCTTTCCTTTTCACAGGGAAACATCAGCTTATTGTGCCTGCGTATGCTGACCCGCTGGCGGCAAGCTGCTTCCAACCCGAAGCTGTGAGGTTGTGGGGGGTGCTGTGCCCCAGCCACGCCAGCCTCTTACTTGGTCAGGCTGGAGCCTGGGCTCAACTTGAACCCTGCGCTGGGCTAACGCGACGGTGTGGCTCTTGCACTCTGCTGTCACAGCTCAGAATAGGGTTTGTCTGTCTGCAAAAGATCAGGTAGACGTATGCTTGGACAAGTGGGGTTTCTGATGACCCAACTTGTGGATGGTACAAGTCCAAACAACAAAGCATAGGTTCATATTTTAAGGGGCAAATTCTGGTCTTAGTGCAGAGTTAGCAGTTTTGCTTTTCATTTCAAAAGGATTGGTTTTTATTCCTGATAAACTTTATTGTGCAGTGACATTTTGTGTTGAAGTTGTTTAGTTACAGTGACTTCAAAATTTCCAATAGCTATAACTGTCTCTGATTCAAAAAAAAAATAGGAGCTTTGAGTTTGTATCTTTTTAGAATTAAAAAAGCAAGTGAAGAAATCGATGCATAAAATCACTGTGCTAGATATGTTACAACTGTATAAAATATCGGTATGTTTTTATAAACACAGTCAATATCTGTAAGTGTAGAAAGTTAATATGCCTAGTTAAGCACCACTTGCATGCCATCCCTACAAGTCTTTATCCATAAGAAATGTCGTCTGCCAGTTATTTCTCACAACTTGCAATGATTTTATCTGTTGGTATTTGGCTAGTTGTTGTAGTAAAGGAACAGTGCCTGACACTAAACACGAATCAAGTCTGTTTCAGGGATCCTCAAAGTTTTCAACACTGAAGTTCTTCGTTCTGGCAGACTTCCCCTAAAGTTTATTGCTTCTTTCAGTGTCCTTTGAAGTATTTTTCTATTTCTGCTGCACATTTAATTTTGCCTAAGTTCTTATAATTGGATTAAGGCTGTTACTTCCAGTGATTATTATCTCATTTAAAGAACTGGGGTTTTTTTAGTCCTTATCAACATGAAAAGGAGACTTGTGTTTTCTGTAGCGTTTGTCAGCACAAATTGATTCTATGTAATGTCTTGATTTTATGTAGTGGTACGAGCAATTTATTTCTTGAGATTCACTGCATTAAAAGCTTTCAGAAATTAAATAGAATCTGGACTTTGATCCTGGGGAGAGTGAGCCAAATCATGTTATTACACAGAAGGACTTACACGTAGCGCTTTCTCCTTTTCTTCTCCCGTTGCCTTTTAGCTCAACAGGTTGCTCCATTTAATCTGGCATGCTTCACACAGAGCTTTGATCAATTTTTCTTGTTGATTGGCATAATTCTGCATTAATATTACTGGGAGTTTTCCTATTTACTTCAGTAGGATCAGGGAAAGTGCCTGACATATTCATCTTTAATGTGCAGAAGATTTTGTTGGCATCTTAACAGCGAATCCTTAAATCCTTTCTGAGGATGTTGTATGCCATCCTCCATTACTTAACCACCCACATTTCTGTGCTATTACAGAAAAACTTCATGGACCCTGTTACATTCCTGTGTTGTAAGCTTTCTCAGTTAGAAATCTTTAAAAACAGATGAATCTCACAAGAAAGGGCTTACTAAATCATATGACGGACATTTCACTTGGAATATAAAAGAGAAGAATACGGCTGTTCCTTTTTGTATCTTAACTGGTTTTTGTAACTGAAGTAATTTTCTCTCTTTTGCAGACAACTTCAGCAGCAGCAAGCAGAGCTTGAAGTACATCAAAGAGATGGGCTGTCGTCCTATGACTTATCTCAGGTGAAATTTCTCAATAGTTCTTTATCTTTGTGCCTCTGATCTTTTAAAATGCAAAGCGATGGCAGATCTTGGCAGAATTAAAAATACATTGTGATTATCCCTGAACTCCTTTTTGTCAAATATGATGGAGGGTATTGCCTTCCTTTGCGTATCTCAACAGGTGCCTGTTCCGAGTATACCAGCTAATGTTCATGAGGGTGGAAAGTCTGTGGAAAAGCCAGATGCTATCTTCTCCCAAGAGAGAGATCCTAGATTTGCTGAGATGTTTGCTGGAATAGCTGCTTGTAAGTGAATGTCTCTGCTATTGAATTTTTATTATTATGCTAAGCATGGTTACATGATATGGAGCACAGCTTCAAGGGAATGAAAAGAAGCTACTATGTGGCAGAGAAACTTCCAAGTAAAGTCAATCTTCAGGACAGTTTCCTAGAATTTGTCTTTAGTTGATATTTCCCTCAAAGGTGATGAAGAACAAAACTCCAGGAGTGAAGGACTGCTGTGCTGTCACTGGAGTTGTTTGGTTTTGGTTCTCTTTTCATTTCACAAGAGCAGCTTAAGCAGTGCAACTCATAGGCAGTAAACCAACTGCAGCTTCTAAATATATATATTTTTTCTTAAACAGCAGATGTCAGTTCATCTCACTAAGTAGACATGGATTAAGAAAGCTGCTAAGAAGTCTTAAGATGGCCTACAGTTTTTTCTTAAATAACCTCCTTTTGCATTGAAGTTTTCAGATGCATATGCTGCTTTGAAGTGTACTAATATCCTTGTTTCCTAGGGAGATGAGACATCTCCAGTTGTTCCGTCTCTCCATCTCTCTGAGAGTCCCAAATTTTTTTTCCCTACCGATTTTCAACCTGTTGACAAATATTTATAGGAGTGATAGGAGTCTCAGTAAGGTCTTATACATTTCATGGAAATTACTGTAAGGGTAGAGAGTCCTCACTGAGTGTCCTCACCAAAGGATTTCTCAGCCCTTTTCCAAGAGGTAGCGGTAAATTTAAGGCAGTCAAATAGATGCATCCTCAAGCTAGCCCCAGCTTAGCTGCCTCTTGCCTGAACAGACAGGAATCATTGAGAAAACTGGCAGCTGAATGGATCATCCAAAATATATCTGTAGGAAACCAGGCTCATGGAAGAACTTGTTAATTGTTTATTGTTCTTAACCTTCCTCACTGAAAAAGAAAAGTTTTTACATTTGTTTTAAATAAATCAATGCTCAAGTGTCACACAGCGCATGAAGGAAATGACCCACAGGGTTTGAGTCCAGGGGTGTTGGGAAATGACCTCACTGCATTGGTTTCTTATGCCTGACTTGACCTTTTCAAATGGAGAAGGCAGTGTAGCTGCAGGAGAGACTTGATATTCTGTCCTCCTGTTGCTGGGACCTTTGTTATTCCTGTTCATCCTTGTCTGTCTACTCTAACAGTGAAGTCAACAGCTGAGGCCGTAAGAGGGGTCTATTAGAAGGTAGCAAGATCCAGCCCTAAACACCAGAATATGTTTTTCCAAGCAAGAACATCTTGCTTTTTGGCTGCCTTACTGGCTCATTTTCAGGCAGCTCTGAACTGTTTGTGGGGATGGGTTAGGGTTAAGGGTCTAGCAAGCTGTGAGGTAGCAGTGAGGTTATGTTCTTGGAAATGCCATTATTCTTTTCAGTCTTATCAATTTACAGGCTGTGCTTTTTTTGGGACATTCACCCTGCCTGAATTTCTCATGAGAGCTGTGATCAAGGTCTTCTCTGAATGATAAAAAAGGATGGTTCTCAGTTAGAGGGGAGATAAGCTGTCCAAAACCAATATTGACAAACCTGCATGCTGCCCGCAAGACATTTGCATTATGTTGATACCAGATCCAATTCCTGGCTACATTTTATTTAAAAAAAAAAAAAAAAAAAAGAAAAGAAAAAAAAAAAAAAGGAACTGACAAATACAGATTTGACACAGGGAGATTGACGCCATAATCACATGCAGTGGCCACGCATAATTAGGCAAAGAAAGAGGGGAGAGGAAGTCTGGCTTCACCCATTCATGCAAGGATGATGCAGTTCCTGAGAACAGCTTCATTTTCCAGGTAGAAACTCTCTCCCTAATGAGGGAAGAATACCAGTTAAATGGGCTGCAGTACAGTGAAAGGGTTTAGCGAGAAAACGGACTAAGGATCCTGGTAAAACACCAAAACAAAATAGGTTTTCAGTGCTGTAGCAAAGGTGAGAGTAAAGAGGTGGAGTGTGTAATCCTAAGTAGGAATACAGCTGGGAGAGATGTGAGCCAGATTCAGAGATGTGGCTAAGGAGCATTTGATGCAACTAAATCAAGAGATCTTGGGGCCGATTTATCTGCTCGTGATTAGTTTAGCAGTGCCGTTTCTCTTAGCCTCATCTTGGAGCACGGACCATGGCAGCTCTGATCCACTTGAAGAGTTCCAGTTCATTTAGGGCAGTCTCATCGTTGCTAGTAGGTCATTCTCAAATATGTAAAGCACCTGCAGGATTTTGGCTCACTCTCTTCGAACCCTGAGAGCTTGGTATCCCACTAAAGGATGGCCTTGGAAAGGGGGAGACCTCATGCAAGAAATACGTTATTGCAAAAACTCAAAATCACTTATCCTTCCTCTTGAAGATATGCTAATCCTAACCCATTCTCAACTCTTCCTTCCTACCGTATCCATTCTCCTAGCTCTTGTCCCTGTTTCTTCCCCTTCTTTTTACATGACAGTCATGTTCACAGCTCAGACTTGATCTCTGTGCTGGGCAGTATTTAGCCAGTTAGGAATTGAATGCCGATATTGCAAAGGAAAAGAAAGGACAGCTTGCATGAGCGGCATACGTGCTCCTTCTCTCAGGCTCGTGAAGTAATTTGAGATGTCTTTTTCCTTTGGGAAGGAGAACTTGGATTGATTCTTACTAAGAACATAACATAGTAAGAACTTAGATACAGATAACAGAGAAGAGCTGGTGTGTGTTGGAGGCCTTTTAGGGGCCAGGCTCAGTGGGTCTTTAAAAGCTCAGGACCTCAAGCAGAGTCTTGCATTACTTGTGAGTAATGCAAGTGAGTTGAGTGGGGCTTGCACCCTTGCTTATGAAAAGCAGTAGGAAGTTGAAAAGAGCAAAGGGGAAAATGTTGCAGGCTTGATTTGGTTGGTTGGTTGGTTTTTGGCCTGTCGGAAGGGCATAGCAACAGACAGTTATGAAGTGATCGGCAAGTTGTGGAGAGTTTTGCGCTTGGAGGAAGTAGTAAGGGAAGATGGGGAAAACGATGGAGGGATGGTGGAGGAAAAGCTTTAGACTGTTCTAAGAAAAGAGGTAATAGAAGTGAGGGCTTCCCTTGGCTTCAGAATAGTCCAGTGTCAGAATCTTACATTAAAGGACTGGATGGCATTTTTCACCCAGGTTCATTTCATTCAATTAGAGATCAGTCTACGGTGTTTTTGTTGCCACATAAGACTAGATCATAAAAGTTAATGGCATCTTCTTGTGTGTGTTATTCACTGTGTTAGTCTGTCTTCCACCCACCCCCCTGGGATGCATGCATCCTATTTCATGGCTCCCTCAAGCATTAGATTTTATAGGACACCAAAGACCAAAAGAGACTGATATGTTACTTTGCTGCAGATGGTGCGCATAAACAAGTCTTGCAAATACAAGTCTTGCAAGAAAGATCTTCTTTCTTGGAAGAAAAGTGCCTCCAGCCTCCTGTGAGATAGCAGTGCAGTCAGAGGCTGCAGGATCGCCCAGGTTTGCAGGTGGTCACCCTGATTTGCAGGCATACCACCAGACTGCCCAGGAGAATCGGGTGCTCTGCTCCTGCTGTCCTGGAGGGAAGGAGACTGTCAGCTAGTTAAGACAGGGGCTCTTTGATAGCGTTCTTGTGGCGCGCTTAATCTAGCGCGGTCTGGGCTCTTAGTTGCTATCTCAGTACAAACAGACTGCAGTAACAGCAGCAGCACTGAAGTGCTTCTCCTGGTGCCAGAAATGTACTCTTCTCTGAGGCTGTTCTCAAGTAGGCCACACAGGTTTACACTCATCAGACCTTCTTCAGGCCAGGCTCATTTCATATGGCCTCTTCCATTTTCCCTGGCAGACTCTTCCATCTTTATTCCAGAAAAACTACATTCCCCTTTCCAGTCTATTGCTAAGACTTATGCGCCCATCATGCCACCTGTCATCCGGAGACACTCTTTGTGTCCCATTCCCCCTCCTGCTTACGTGAGCTGGAGCAGCTTCCAGTGAGGACACAAAAGCAAACTGTCTCAAGGTGGCATTTAATCCTTTGATGTAGCTTTGTTGTCGGTGTTTGGATTGAGTGGCCCAGAGGACGCATACCCGTATTATTTTCCGTGCAAACAGTAGCATTAATTAAGTACGTTATGGGAAGGGAGTATGAAAAAGACACAAAACAGCTGTGAATCTAGTTAATGTACTTGATTGTCATATAGCCCTTTTGTGTTACTCTTAATGTATTCCGTAGGGGTATTTCATAAATGTTTAAGAAGTGAAGAACAATCCCTGCTGTGTATGTACGTTGCAATTTCCATCGAGTAATTTTGCCTTCGTTTTATCACCCTTAAATTTTTTCTTTTTGTGATTTGTTTCTCTTCTGTAGCAGATAAAAAAATGATGGCTTCAGCATCCACAGCGGGAAACCAGCAGCTTTATTCACAAGGAAGCCCATTTCAGCCAGGACATTCAGGAAAAACTTTCAGGTACTGCAGTCCAGATCCTGGAAGTATCAGCTTCTGAAAGTGGGGACAGCTCCACTTTGGTTTGGTAGAAAAAAAAGACAGACCTGAGGCTATAGGGCTTTCTTTACAACGTGAATGACTCTTTCTCTCTGTATACTTAACTCCTACCTGACGTTTCAGCACTTGGCTTACAAGTTGAGAAGATTTGGTTCTCTCTGTTAAAAGCAGTGAATGGTAAACAGATATTTGTTACTTTGATATGATTGGAAAAAGCTAAGAAGCAGCAACAAAATCATGAGGGGACGTTTTAAAGGTGATTGGGGCCAGGCCCAGAGATCTGACTGAGGAACGTTCAAGAGAATAAAACGTCCGTGTTTGTGTTTTATCCAAGTGAAAACAAAGAATAGCTTTGGGGGGCAATGTAACAGTAAATGGAAATGTCTTTTAATTGGATATCACACATTACTGGATGGTTGACTTGCCATCTTGGGGTTTGGCCTGTGTTTTATTCATTTCCGTTGTTAATGTTCTTGATGTGTAACTGTAGCTTTTTTTTTTTATACTGCTGTTCTATTACATCAAGCAGTGACTTATCTCCCAGCATTACTCCCCTCAATAAACGGTCCTCCGTTAATGTTTTCCAGGCAGGTGTATTAGGTTCCTGAGCCTGGGCAGACTTCAGGCACCCTTTGGCAAACTCCTGGTCTCCAGGGGTATAGTGCAGATGCAGTCCGAGCCATTTCTGCAGCCCTCCGCAGCAGCTCTTGTGTGTCTCCAGAGTTCAGCCAGAGTTAGATGGACTTTCTGATTCAGATTTCCCTGTTCAGACACTCTGTGGTAGTCGAAACAATAATAATAATACAGACTCTGCGAAGACTTTCTAAACAGACATTTTTGCTTTTAGGCAGCTAGAGAAATACAAAATAGCAAATCTTACGTGCGAATGCCTGCCACTTTTTGCTTGCTGCTCTGGGAGGGATTCTGTCAGTCTCCTTAGGGGACTGGGGATTCCTGCTTCCTCTCTGCTTAACTTTGTTTATTCTTTTTCCCAATTGGGTCTCCTCTTTCTCTTTAAAATGGTTCTGAAGATAGACAGTTGGGATGGGAATGGAGGAAGGGCAAGCTATTTTAATTGATGTACATACCCATTTGTACAGGTTGTGTATTATATATATGTGTGTGCGTGTATGTGTATATATATATATATACGCACACCGTGTGTGCATGTGTGTGTATATATATATATATACACGCACACCCATTATATATAAAAATACACATTCACAATGTGTGATTGCATATATTCAGTCGGACAGAAGATTTCCATGAGAAGAAAATGGTAAAGTGGAGCAGTCCTTCATATAATTTTCCCTCTAATGAGAAATTTCAGGGGAATTTCTCTGTAGTGAAAGTCAGTAATTAGGCAACAGCTAACATATAGACAAATTCCTTTGGAAATATTTTTCTTTTTAGTTCTAAAGCTTTTAACTCTAGTTTATTTTTATTCTTTTTTATTCTTTTGCCTGGATATGTAGTTTTATGCTGTTTCTTAGCATCAGGTGGTGAAAATAGGAATTAAAACCCTGTTTTTAATATATAACACACGTGTCTTCGTTCCCTTAGCAAGAAACAAATGAAGAAGTATTTATGCGTATCATCTTCTTGTGCATCTTAACTGGGAATGGCACTTAAGGAAACGCTTAAATACCGTTGACGATAAGCACAAGTTTAAAATCAAGTACTATGTTGAATATTCTCTGCACACGGTTTATTTAATATATTAGATAATAAATTTAACATGGAGTTAAGTGTATATGCACCATGTGTTGGACTGATTTTATTCTTGCAGGTCCTTTCAAATAGATTATAGAAATCTAATTCAAAATAATTTTATTCTCTGTGTCTATTTCAATAGAAATTTTAGCATGCCAAAATGTTGATCGTTCTCTGATGGTCTTAAGTCATTTTTAATTAAGACAAATTGAACATACCAATAGGATGATTATCAAAATTTCAGTGTCTGGAATACTGTAGGCTCTCTTTCTGCTTCTTTAGTTCATCCGTGGTACATGTCCCTGGTGTGAACGACATCCAGTCGTCTTCATCAACAGGCCAGAATCTGACACAGATATCTCGTCAGCTAAATCAGAGTCAGGTTGCCTGGACAGGAAATCGTCCGCCTTTTCCAGGACAGGTATTGATTAAAGGTCTTTTATTTTAAAGGTCTTTCATTAGAGGTTTGTAGTGTGTACTTTTTATAAAAGAATTCATTCATCCCATTTATAACGTGATTAAATGTACTTTGTCATTGTTATTTGTGCTTGGAGAGAAATCAGCTCCCTCACTTCTGTTCCGTGACGGCTTGTAAAGCTTGAGACGGCTGCCCCACGCATAACTGCATTTAGTTTGCAATAGTGACGCTTGCTACGCTGACGTAAATCCCAATAGAAGGTCTCAATCCTTCACTTATTTTTCTGTGTGCACTGAAGTGAAATAAACAGGACAGCTGTTACACTTCAGGATTAAGCCCGTGCATTAAATCTTTCTTGGACCAAGCCCTAACACCTAGTAACGTTACCCACTGTTAGCGATGTTATCGGAAAGCAGAGCATACAAATCCAGGCATGCATCCGCAGCCCGTTGCCCTTCCATTAGCGCTACGCAGTGCAGCTCGCGCAGTGTCGTGTGCCGCAGGAGACAGTTCATCGCTCTGTGAGGCACCCTCTGCTCAGGAGCGCAGGGCTGTGTTAGCCCTGAAATCCTCTCTCGTTTTAGGTAACGAGAAACACCCTGTTTTGAAACTCTTTAAAAGACAGAGAACATAAATTAATCACTTTCGATCTAGCAGTAATGCTGTTCCTGATCACCGTTGGCTTTCCGTTCTTCTGTAGGCTAGAATGGCACACAAATAACGGCAAGCACTAAATAATTTTCAGCAATTGAATTATTTGCATGTTAATCACATTGATGCTGCCCAGCACTCACTGTGCCATGGTTATTCTGCCACACCTGTTTAAAGAAATCCGGCCGAAACATTGGCACAGTTTCCATTTTTGAAAAATATGGAAAGAATGCTAATAATGACTTTAAAAAATTACTCATCCCTCTGACTGTCCAGCTGCTGTCCCAGCCAACAGAATTTGTGTGTGAATGTAGGGAATTTGGAATTCCTTCATCCATCCTCAATAAAATAAAGCAAGAGTTAAGCCTTGCAGAAGTGACATGTCATTGTCACATGCCCATTGTCATTGTGGCAACCTTTAGAAAGACATGATGTCTTAGCTTGGAATGGAACTGAGGACTTAGTAGCATCTTCTTCACATTATATGTCTCTTGGGATCTATTCCCCCGCCCCCCACAACTCCCCTATGTTTGCCCAAGCGAATAGCTCTACTTAAGCACCCTGACTGCCAGTAACAGTGCAGGTTATTAAAAGTATCCAGAGATGTAACCACTTTTGTTTTCTATTTGTGGAACTGATTAGGCAGTGAGTTTTTCTTGGAACTGCTGGATTTGTTCATAATGGGGGAATTGGGGAATACTTTACAAGCAGATTCTATCTGTAGCATTGTGTGTTATTTTGGTACACAATTTTGGGTGAGACACTTCACCTCTCTTAGTCTCCGTGTGCCTGTCTCAAAGCGGTTTTGTAGTGTTTAATCATTTGTGTAACTGTCTTGGAGATCCTATGACAAAACTTTCATGTAGATGAGAGAGACAGCAAGTTGTTTTTTAGTACCTTTGAATTAACTCAGCTGCCCACTTAAAGCTAAACTCTTTCTTCCTTCCTCCCAGGGCTGGTGACTCATAGCCCTTCCCAAGCCTTTTACAAGGCAAGATAACTTTGCTCCTTGTACTATTTAGGCGGGGAGAAAAGGCAGCTCATGAGCTTTGCAACTTTTTTGGCCGTTTCCCAAACATTGCAGATTTTGATCATCTGAAAACTGCACCTATTCCCTGAGAATTTGGGTAACTGTGATTTTACTGTGGCACTGCAAAAACCTGGCAAATGGAGATAAATTCTTTACAGCTCTTCATTTTGAGCTTAATTCTTATAGTAGAGGTGAAGGAAGTCAGGTTGTTGCAAATAGCTCTGATACTGAGTACATGTGAGTTAACCAGCAGGAGAGCTGTAAGTGTTGGTTTATAATCGGCTGTTTTTCTTGTGCAGCAGTAAGTTGGTTTTGACAGAAGTTAAATATTGCTAAGATAGGCATAATGTGCCTGCCGTCGTGTACAGAGTTTATTTAGCCTTTGCTTTATGTTGTTAAAACTTGAGTCTGCTGTGCTGCTCCTCAACAATAAAACGCGTTCCTTTATTTCGCCCCCTTTTCCTCAGCAAATTCCGTCTCAGTCTGGCAAGGCTCAGTCGTCACCCTTTGGGATTGGAACAAGTCACACTTACCCAGCTGATCCATCGTCATACAGCCCTCTCTCCAGCCCCGCCACCTCTTCTCCAAGTGGAAATGCCTACTCTAGCTTAGCAAACCGAAGTGCAGGGTTTGGTAAGTTTTAAGTGACATAGCGCACGAATGCACATAAAAATTAAACTCCAGTATTAACTTCATTTAAAATAATCAGACTAGTTCTGGTGGATCTGTTGTTGGGAAGCCCGAGGTGTAAAGGGTGTTTGGCTTCTCCTGTTGAGCGCAGTGGTCTGAGATGACCTGTTTCTTCCATGCTGTGTCTCCACCACATCCAGCAGACTTCAGAACGTTGTGACATTTTGTGATACCGTAATACTTCTTTTTTTCTTTAAATAACATCATAAAAGAATCAAAGGTTGCCTACACCACTAGTACGTAGAAGGTTCAGTCCCTTTCTGCTTCTCAGGAGAACATTTAAACGGCACAGACTAGTTTACATTCTTTTTATTTTTCAAATTCCTGGCTACATGACGGTGTTCTTTTGTCCAGAGATGGCTTACCGGAGCTTGGCAGGACATAGTATTTTCTGTACCCACGCTGTACCTCTTCTACTAACCTGACCAGAGAAGGTGGCATGTTTTGAAATGGTTTTCTTTTCCTGTTACATACTAAGTTAGTGGCTTTCAGACTGCGACCCAGTGGGTGAACCAGAAAGCCTTGGTAAGTTTTCTGCGCTCTACCTGCAGAATCATATTCAATGATAAAAAATTATGGATCAACCAGTGATAAACACATGCGGAGTGCATGAAAAATGTTGCTAGTTGATAATAATCGGCATATGCCGAGAAGCTTAGGTACCACTGTGCGAATTTACTTAGTTTATCCCTTGTCTGTTGAGACATAAAATTAATGATACTGAGAATAAAATTGAAGTTCTTTCGTAGATTAGCCTCACTCAAGAGTGTAGACCTATGCTGCACTGCCTGGACTAAGTGCAGGCTAAGTGTATTGAAATGGAACGCTTCCCACAGAGCTTATTCATGACTGTTTCCACTAGGCTTTATACATTTGTTTATGAGATAGGCCTATATTTCAGGCCTAAACTACTTGGCAAGAACCCTTTCACCTAATGAGAAACATTTCCTGACCTACATCACTTTGCAAAGGCTGTGTTAGTAATAGAATACAAAGACAAATGTCTGGAACCTCTGACTGGCAATAACCGTTTTGGTGAAAAGAAGCATCGTTTGCCTCACTGAGTTAATTTCAATGTATTGTTCTGAAAAAAAAACGCAGCTTTCTTTTAAAGAGTAACTTGGATTGATTTTATTTTGACCAGCAAAATGGCTAGAGGATTTCTGAGTCAGCTGAATTATTTGTTGTGGTAAGGTCAGTAAGGGAAGAGATGTAATTATCCACCTCAGATGTGTTAGAAATAAGCCACTACAGCCTGTTTATTTTTGTGGAAAATGTTCACTTTATGTGTTTTGCTTATTTTAGCTGGTAGTCAAAAAGAATTGGGTTAAAGGCATGTTCTTATTTTCTGTAGCAATGGCTGTGAAGTAGTGACTGATTTTTCCATTCTTTCTATCATTCTTTGTGAAAACTGTAGATGCTGGTTGTCAGAGACCTGACGTAGCATGCATGTGGAAGTATCTCTGTAGAGTCACTGTTACAAGATCTCAGCTCTTGATGGAGGGTGCTGATAATCTGGGAGAACCAGATCGACTAACCTTGGTTCTCTGCAGGGAGGGAAATAGGCAAAAATAGTAGGAGTTATTATTAAAACAAAAAAAAAAAAAGAGAGCAGAAAAAATGTTTGGAGGGAAAGCAAGCTTGCTTGCTTGCCTGGCAGCAAGTTTTCTAAAATGTTAACTTGTAGAAGATGACATTGCAAGTAGTTCAAATGGAAAGAAAATGACCTAAATGTTTTCTGCAGACTGGCCCCAAATGTATAAGTACAGGGTAAAATCAGAGTCCAGTTAAATGTGAGTGGGGACTGTACTCCTAAGAAGTGTTATGTACACCAGGTGACTGAAGTAATGCGTGTGGCAACATTTTTTTTTTTTCCAGTAGACTATTTAAAAGAAATCCATGTCCCTGAAATGATCATTTTAAGTGCATTAGCCATAAACCTTGTTGTTCTCATTACGTGCTAGGAACTTTAAATGGCCTCACACTTTAAAGAAACCATCAGCGTATGAACAGGATAATAATTTAACTATAAGTTGCATGTTATAAATAAATCATTTTGCACCTGTGATATTGAAGGAGAAAATACCCTGCAGACAGCGCTCTAAACAAGTTAATGTCTGCACTTAAGACAGCAAGGCTTTTGGCTGTTGATATTATTGTTTTTACATCCCTTTACAAAGTCTGAAAGCATGCTTACATGAGTAGGTAATATTGCTCCCACTGCTCCAGCAAGGAGGAGTGCTTTAAAGAAAAGGAGCATTCAGACACTGCATTCTGCTTGGTTTTTTAGTCAAATAGCAAATATTCCCTCTTAGTGATTAAAAAAACAGTGGGAGGATGCTAGAAAATTGTCTTCCATTGCCTGGCTTGCAATGTCACAGTACATTTTGTTGTTAGCAATTTACCTGCTGTGACTGTGCAGCCCTGGCAATGAGCTTTGCTCTCAGGCTGGCCTGTAGCCTGCAACCAGTGCTGAAACTCCCTTCGCCTTCCGGCCTCCAGAGGCAGGTGGTCACTCAGGGTCTTTGCTCTGAAACTCATTTGCAAACACAAGTGTTATTAGATGAGGTCTCAAAAAGCAGGCAGGCGTTTTGAAGGAGCTGCTCTCTGACATCTGCCTTTTCCCCCCATCCAGCCGAAGGTGGTCAGAGCAGTGGTCAGTTCCAGGGAAGACCTTCCGAAGTCTGGTCCCAGTGGCAGAGCCAGCACCATAACCAGCAAAGCAGCGACCAGCATTCGCATCCACAGCCCAGTCAGACCGAAGTGTTCCAGGTGAGGAGAGTTCATTGAGCCCAAAGTCCCTATAAGAAGTTCTCACTGCTGATTCAAATAACACTGGCCCTCGATGAGCTGGGGTGTTAGCCGGGCTTGTCACAAGTACCTTTTGCTGTGTGCTGCCGTGGGTTTGCACTCATAATAACTGATGCTAGCTAGAACCTAGGACAGTTTTGTTTTCTGCCAAAACGCAGTAGCGTTGTTGGTTTAAATTGCCGTGTTCCCTTCCTTTTGCTCCCTTTAGTTAGGGCCTTGGCATTTTGTAGAGAAGCCGTAAAATAGTCCTGACTACAGTGTCTGTCTTATCTTGGTGCTGAGCTCTAAAATCCCAGTCGAGTCCAATTAGAAATCAGCCTAATTCTCTTTGATAGTTCAAACGGGAAAGGCGTCTGATAGTGCATAGAAGATAGTGGCCAATAATTTTTGTTAATGCTAAGCACAGTCAGATGTCATACAGCTGGCAAAATAATCTTCTTCAGCAACTTTTTTAATGTTAAGTATAGTTTTAAGCCTTCACTACAGATGGAGCAGGGCTTTATATGTAAACTAATAAGGTCCCTGTCCTTGTATAACTCATTTTTCAATTAGATCAAGAGGACAGTTTGCAACAAAACAATGAAGATAAATGCAGGAAACACAATTCAGGCCTCAAGCAAGGTTTAGAAGTGGGGCACCTTATTATATTTTAAAGAGTAAATTTGCCTGCAAGATGAGGCTTATGCTCGGTTGTTGTCAGGAATGCAGCGGAAGAGGCGTCAGCCTGAAAACGTTTCTGTGTGAACCACTGTTTCGCACAGGAACAAATAAGATCACTACATCTAGAATAACTACCTCTCTGCATGTTGTTGCCCCATGGCCCAGGTAAGATAAAGCAAAGTTGCTTCTCTCTCTGTAAGCAGAGGTAGTCACTTTGCACGTACTTTAACCCCAAAGCATTACAAGTTAATTCCAATGAAACCAGTGGCAGCATGGTTTGATTGTCTGCAGAGCTCATAGAAACAGAGGGCTCCAAGGAGTATCTTGCTTTTGTGTAAGGCAAATGCTGTGGCCCAGTGAACATCTTATGAAATCTGTGGAAGAGAAAGGAAGGAAGAATTGGACTTCACCTGCAGAGTTCTTGGAGCTGAATTTGCATTTGGAGGGAATTAAGCTAGTAGCTGGATGTGATGAGAAAGTTGAATGAGCTCAGTTCAAAGGCCTCTAAGAAGTTGCTTGGACTATGTGCGCCTGAAGCCAGGCGTGGGTTAGCTGGCCATAAGGAAAGAGGAACACTCAAAGGGGGAGCTACCCTGCTGCATCTTTACCTGAGGAGACCTTGGCACAGAGGCCCCAGCAGCAGAAATGCCTTCAAAGGGATGTAAATTTAAACAGGCGGAGGCAGCTACTAGTTCCCCTTAGCTGATGAGGAATGTGGGAAAGCATATAGCAAGCGCAAGATTTGGTCAGAAAATGCAGACCGGTCCTGGCAGCTGAGAAACTGTGCCAGCTCTGTCCATTGCTGCTTTTGTCACCGTTGACAGGAGTGCAAAGGGTACTCAGATGGATTTTAAGCTTTCTTTATTTTGGGATAACTCTTCAGCACACAGCTGCTCTTGCTAGTTATTCCTTCACAGGGCAGATCCTGTGAGGTTTCTTATTTGCTCTTTAAGTTTTGTTTTATTGTAAGGATAATGATCCATCCTTGGCAACACTTGGCTTTGCAGTAAGAGCTTATTATTGTAAGGGTTGACAGGAAAAGCAAGCATAAACTCTGGTTTTCTCAGCAAGGGATGTCTTTTCCCTGTGGCTTCAATCTCTGGCTGGGAAAGAAGGTTGAGTATTTTTGAAGCCTCCTGCAGGGACCTCACTTGGCTTAAGACACGTGGGAGCAATTACCCTGAAAACCCATTTCTACTGAGAAGTTCCCTCCATTGCCTCTGCCTTTGTGAAGTGCATGAGGGCTGCTTCGTCAGCTTGTTAGCCAGCGGAAATGTCTAATCTTTAGCACTTTTCAGAGGACAAAGAGCAGTAATATGCTTACTTAGAGAGTGCTATTGCAAAGGTTAGACCCTCCACAAACCTGTGCTGATACCAGGGAGCTCCTTTCAGTGCACGCTGGGTAGTTGTGCAAAACCAAGCCGTTGAATCACACTGAAAAGGGGAGAGTACAGTACTGGTACGGCTCAGGAAATTACCTGCTTTTAGTGCTTGGTTGTGTGAGATATTGCATACTTCCCATATAGCACTGCCTTCAGCGAAACCAGAGGGCCATCTTCAGCTCCCAGAAGGATTTCAGAGCCCATGAGAAAAAGGGACAGAGGAATTCCAAGTGCTTCTAGTAAGCCTCTACTAACCACTTTGTGTTCCTAGAGGATATTCCACAGGATGCTTTTCCCTTGGTCACCTTCTGCGCAAAGACCTCTAGGGTGATTTAGAACATTTGCCCAGAAGAATAAGTGAGATGCAGAGCAGAATTAGCAAGCGTCTGTTTAACCTCTTCATGTCATCAAAAGATTTTATTTTCTGTGCTGAAAAAAATCACTGGGAGAGTAAAAGCAGCTTCTGCCTTTGCCCATACTCCTATTGCTTTGAAGTATCTGTTTAACTATTAAGTAGCACAGCTCCTCAGCCTCTGTTAAGCACTTGTCACTCCAGAGTATCCTTGACGTTATCACGTCCAGCGATTGTTCCTCAGTAAATGCTTGTCCCGTATCTTAGCCTGTTGCCACAGACTACTTCCATTATGTTTGGGAATTGCTTCAGCCTGAGAGAATTGTATGGGGTAGCTGAAATCTGGCTTATGCAGAGGAGCAATCTGAAGCCTCTGTGCTGCTGAAGTCCCATATCCCTTTCGGAAAAGCTCAAGCAAGACATAAGCAGCACATAAACCTTAGCCCAGCGCCCTGCACAGGTCTGTTTTTCACCTTATTTATCTAGCCTTTGGTCTTTTCTGGCTTTACACTGAAAAGATGAACAGGAAACAGTTTGTGTCTGGATAACATGTTAGAAAGTGACATTTCACTTTGATTTTCCTTATCACACAGGACATGCTGCCAATGCCGGGGGATCCAACGCAGGGTACTGGCAATTACAACATTGAAGATTTTGCTGATCTGGGCATGTTTCCACCATTTTCTGAGTAGCTTGTGAAGCAGAAATGGAGTTCCTCTCCAAGGCCATTTCAATGTCTTTTTGGCTCTGCTTTTTCTGTGTTGCATTTCTGTAGAAGCTACTTAAACAGAAGTCACATTTCTCATATATCAGATAGTGGTGTAGCGCTTGCTCTCTCCTCCTTGGGGTGCGTAAGTGCCAACAGAGGAGTTCCAGCACTTGTTGGTGTTCATTGACAGCTCTTTTTTTTTTCTTTTTTATTATCATCTACCTCAGAGATGAAAAACTGCTTGATTTAAAAAAAAAAAAAAAAAAAAAATCTCTGAGTCTTAAATATTTGAATGTGAATTATACCTAATATTCCCTTTGGTAATTTTTAAATAGATAAAGAAGTAACAAAGACTAACAGAGAAAAGGTAAGGTAATGTCTTGTTACAGTGCCTACCGCTCAGTTTCGATGCCTTGCTTTAAACTTAAGTTTCTGGAAGCAGACACAATATTCTGTTTTCTTTGATCCTTGTAGTTTATAGGTCAGTTTAAATGTGAGATTAAACAACATAATGTAGGCCTCTGACCAGAAGATTCAGCTCCGCCTTTTCTAACTTAAACTTGAATGTGTGTACATTTTGGTACTTTATGTATATCTTGTGCTATATGAAGTGATTTCTGGTTTCTTTTGCCTTTAAAAAGGGTCCATGCTGGAACGTACTGAAAAGGTTGGCAATATATGTGGAGGATTTAGATGCTGGAGGATTCTCCATCACTTCACATAGGTGTTCTTACTTTTCATTCAGGTTGTTCTCTGTAAGGAACAAATATTTACTTACATAAGCTATTAGTCTGTTTTTGCACTGAACTGAGGCAAATTCTATAAACTCTATAAAATTTCTCACTGGCTGCTTTAATTTCTATTGCTTTCCTAAAATGATTGTCTCATAAAAATGACTGTAAACTCATCCAGATCATCATTTCTGTTTTAGCTGCATTTCCTTTCTGTGAAATACTTTTTATACTGTGAAACCTCACATTTTAACAGCGCAAGGTGGTGGCCTATTACAACAAAATCATCCGAGCTCATTTGCTGCAAGCGGTGAGATGGTTTTGTAGCGTACAATGTTTTTAAAGCAAGTTGGTAATAGATATCAATCATACTGTTGTCCGCTGAGTACACAGTGATGATGATAACCTGAATTTTTGCTTGGATTCCCAAGCAGTCCCTTCCATTTAAGCCCACCGTATGAGATTTTCAGCTTGCCGAGTGCTTGGAGGTTCTGACTGTTCTGAAGGCTATATGCTTTTCTGCAGGGGTAAGTTAATTACCTTCCTCTCGGGCTAATCAGCTACCATATATATTCATGCAAATCTATTAGATAGATTTTTGTTTGATATTGCATATGCGTGCTGAGTTACAGAGACTGGGTTCTAAAATCAACGTTTTTATCCATATGAATTCTCTTGGAATGGAGGAGAAGGAGTTGCTCTTGAACAAGGAGCCCAGGATTTTTTTAATAACCTTTCAGGTGTGGAAGGTTGTAGCCAGCTTTTTCAGAAGGGGGAGAGGGTCCAGCTTCCCTAAGTCTTTGCGTATTCAGGTCTGCCATCACGGACCTTGAAATAGCAACCATGGGGCTTAGCCCCCATCTGAAAGATCTCGGTTTCTGCAGCGATACCTAGACTCTGTGATCTGGCTTCTCATAGCTCCTCTTGAAGTCTGGGGTGTCTTCCAATGGGAAGGGCCACACGCATTATTGCAGCCTGTCTTGCCAGGATAACGTCTTGAAAAGCCACCAGTCCCCCGTCCTGCGGCCCGCCCTGACCACACAGGTTTCATGCTGGAAAGCAGCACGGGCTGCTGGGCCGCAGCGAACGTGACGAGGAGACACTGCCCTAACCCTGGCCACTGCTTTAGCCATACGCTACTTTTCCCATCTGATTTCGCTTTCCTGACCTTCTTGTAGAATAGCATGTAGTTTTCAATATCCAGGAGGAGTCTTTCCTACTGTTGTTCTTGCTATATCTGGAACCAGTTTCTTACCCTACATGCAAGTGGGGCTGGAGACTTTTTTTTTTAGGAAAATTAAATCTATCTTTAGGCTAGATGTAGTGCTACAGAGGCCTCAAATCCTCTGGCCTGTCGTTGCCTCACCAAAATCACACTGAAAACAAAAAGAATTGGAATCTCTTCTCTCCCAGAGATAGGGAAAATACCCTCTTAGGAGAGAAAACCATGCACTTAAGCATTAATCATTTAAATACACAGATATTTATTCTCTTGGCGCCTTCCCCTTTTCTGCTCGTGCTGCTTGGACGAAGGACCGCTCATTGAATTAGATGAACAAAGCTCTGCTTTCCTCAGTGTGAAATTCGCTGATGTCTATAAAAGATGCCTCTGTGCTGCGCAGGCTGGAGGGAGACGGGCAGCATCCGCGCAACGGGCACGCTTGTGAGAGGAGCAGCAGGGTCCCTAGCGTCTAATCACAAGGGAGAGAGCAGTAATGAGCAGTTTGTGTCTCTGTACAGAAGGTACTTGACACGGTGAATTTCAGCTCTTCTAAAATGTTTCAAAAACATTTCTCTGTAAAACGAAAAATGAATTGAAAAATGGTGTTCCTCTGTTTCACTTTACCTGACAGGTTGCTCTAAGTGTATTTATAGTTCACTTTTGTTCCTGAATCCAGTCTAAAAAAAAGTTTTTTATTTATGTAATTTTTTTCTCCCAATATCAGTGCAGATACCTTCCTCAATGTATCATATTTTTTATACTACTGTCGAAGGGTTCTCATATACAGAATGTGATTGTGCAGTTGAAGTGCACTGCTAGCAGAATTGCAAGCTTTTTTTTTTTTTTAATACAGTATTATTGTTTTGAAGCCAGTATGCCTGAGGCATCAGAGCATGGACTGCTGCTCGTCTCGTAGACCACTCCGGCCTTTCTGGTTGGGAAAGGGGGTGGCTGCTGCGTTAAAGGGCAGTCTGGACTTGTGCCAGGTTTGGGATTTCATTGTGAGCCGTTGTCGTTCCCTGTCTGAGATCCTGAGCCAGTTCTTTCTCCTCGTTTCTCCGCTCTTCCGTGCGCCCCCTCCAGATCCCAGCCGTTGTGTCTACAGCGCTCTCCCACGGGCAGGCGTGGGTTGCCGCTTCGGAGCCAGCGAGGAGGGAGCGCTTAAAGCATTTGGCAACTTGGTGCTTCGCCCCAAGCGAAGGAGCAAGTGCAGCGTTTGCTGTTGCTGCTGGGCGTGCGGCAGCACCGGCGCTGCGGCCGGCGCGTCAGCGGCTAGCGCCGCCGAGCCAGCCTCGTCCCAGTTGCTGCGGCAGAAAAAGCCGCGTAGCAGAAGCTGTGCTGTATCTTTTTGTCACGTGCTTGGTTACTAAAGCAACTTACTTACGTTACTGCTGAAGTTATAAAGTGCATTTGGAACGCTGACGCTTGTATTACGTGCCGTTAGCGTAACTCTGCTGGCCCTTTGGCTGGCGGCTTGCAGCATTTTACACGTGGTGGATTTCTTATTTCTTTTTTCTTTTTTAAACCTGGAAATAAAGCTGTGATTTCTGATCAAAGTGTGCTGCAAACACAGTGTTTCTTGAAACTGAACCTTCTGATTTTTAAACTGGTGGAGGAAGAAAATTTGGTGGAGCAAATATTTATAGTCTGGGTGAGTTATTTCAATTAGTGGGCGTGTAGACTGAGAACGTTTTAGATACTGAAATATTTACGTTCATCCATTCAAACGACAAATCCTTTTAAAAAGAGGGACCCCATCACACTACTTGTTAAAAGCGCTACGTGCAGTACGTATGGTTGTGCTTTAATCAGATAGTTCCATTAGCAGCTTTGTTGCCTCTTTTTTTTTTTTTTTTTTTTTTGGAAGTACAGTATGAAACTGTAAATACTTCTTGCAGTACTGCCTTTTTAACTCTTAATTACTTTTGGCACAGTGTTAAATAGTGTTGGATTGACCCTATTGCTATGACATATATTTTTATACATAGGTGTACTCTTTTTTCGAGAATAATACAGCCATTTTGTCATTAATGCCTTATCAATGTCATACTGCTGTTGCTCTTTGTTTGCAAGGTATCGAGTGGACTAATTTCTAGTTCAGATATTTTCAATTTCCCTGGCAGCGCTCAAGTTTGGATTCAGGTGATTTTTTGCCGGAGTCCCATTTTTCATGGTTGTTAGCTTTGAGAAGAGGAGAATAAGGGTTTGGGGTTTTTTTTCTTTTAATGGAGAAAAGAAAATGTGATGGCATCTAATTGTCTTTAAAAGGTCAGTCTTCTCGTACTCTAAACCAGAGCGTATTTCATGGAATTGATGACTGTGGGCACTGATTACTTTGTGCAGATTGTGCAGATTAATGGTCTTTTTTTTTTTTCTTTAATAAGAAATAAAATTTTAAAAAAAGTAAACAACTCCAAAAATGGGCTTCTGTCATTGTTAGGCACTTGGTTACTTATCTGTTTAAACTCTTCATATTGATGTGAAATTGTGCTGTGGATAAAGTGTATTTTGTACTTCTGAATGTTCTATATTTATGACTAACAAGTACAGAATCAGTTGTGTGTATGTATAACTAATAACTGCCTTTTTAAATTTCATTAAAATAAAAATGTCATGAGCTGTTGTTAATTCTTGTCTTTCTGTAAATAAATGTGATATGCTATTAGGAAACATCAAGTAGGAGATGATCGTGAGTGGTGAAATTTGTGCCAAAAACCCGAAGATGAGGCTTTGCCTTACCTGTGTCTTTGAGATCTCCCCATGAGAGTTGCTACTTCTGTATGGTGTGGCTGTAGACATGAAGTTCCCATTTTGCTATTCTGATATAAAGGCTGTCCAGAGGGAGAGGAATATTAGTGCAAGACCTCAACTTCTGAAAGAAGTTCCAGAAAAGCCTGAATTAACAATCCTGCTCTGCTGATCAAGCTGAGATGTGTGAATTGGTATCTCTATTGTACAGCGTTTCGTTACCGCACGATTGGTTTAGCATTAGTTCATAGTCTGTGGCAATTTTTATTCACTCTCTGAGGCGGTAACACAGTGGTTTCTTTGTCCACCTTCTAGTCTCATTGTACCCAGTGGAAAAAATATAAGTATCCTTCCCACAAATATTCTGGTGACCTTTTCAGACTTTCTTGTGTAAAGTGTGTTTGCCTTTGAGTGGTTCTTCATTGTACTTTTACTGCATTTCTTTGTCTGCTTGATACTTTGTGAGCAGGATTTACCTCGCTAGTAAATCCGGGAAGCTGATGACTGGACCGCTGCAGGAGCTGAAGACGCTGTGCTGGAGAGCGTGCATTCCCGTGGCGGGGTAGGTGGTGTTTTCACAGCCCGTGCGCCGTTGTAAGGGCTCTGCCTGTGGAGCACAGACATCCGCTCTGCTGGGACCCGGTGGGACACCGCTGTCCGAGCGGGAGCAGGAATGTGCTTGTTCAGACACACGGCGAGCCCCGCTGGCTCTGCCGGCTCGCCTGCGACCTGCTTGTCCCAAAGGGAGAGGTTGCGTAGCCGCAAGGCCTGATCAAAAACGTTCGTTCACGCTGCTTTGCTACGAAAATTGGGTTTTCAGCTAAGCGATGTTCCTTTTTCACAAGTGTCTGTGGAAACACCAATCACTGCAAATGGGTATGCCCCAAACCCTAAGCTCCTGTTTGGAAATGCAGCATACCTACACCACGGGAGTTGTTTGGTGCCTTTTTTTTAAGCATTTTGATAGGATCTTAGTTGTTTTTGTAGGACTTTATCCAGACAGACTGGAGTGCACAGAGCGGGTGGTGCGCTGGCGCCGAGCAAAATACAGTGTGGTTGGGCTGGGTCAGGATCCCTCCGAGCACTCCTTTCACATTGCTAGTCATTAACCTGTGCTCTTCGGTGCTAAATCAAGTGTACTTCTGGGCACCACAATGACAGCTGGGTGTGGAAGTCCTGGGAACTATTAATTTTGATGTGGAGTCTGGGTTTGGAGATACTGGATGTGAAATGGAGCCAAATGTTTGGTCACAAATAAGTCACTCCAGCTTGGCATGATCAGACAGCATGGGAGGAATCTACATGCAAAGGCTGGTGCGCAAGGAAGAAGTGCATTTGAGGCTCCCCGTGTCCCTGCAGTTATCACCTTTGGCTCTATGAACTGGCACTAATGACTCATAGTAACGGCTTAAGTCTTCATTATGATGATAGAAATATTTTTTTCTTAATTTTTCCATGGGAGCAAATTCTTTGCCATATTTCCATCAATGTGCCATCATAGTTCAGGAAGTATTACTCATTTAATTTTCCCACTCTCTCTCCAAGTTGGATGTAGCAAGGACAGATACAGGATGAATTCTTCCATCCTTTTTTCACCAGGATTTTCAGCATATTCGTGGTTGGAAATACTTGGCAGCATCCTCCTTCCAACTTTTTGTTCTGTCCCACATAAAATAAAATGGAATCACTTGAACTGTATTAATGAATTTGGGATCAGATCCAGAGATTGCTAGGGCATCTTTTCATTAGCTCTGGAAAAAATTATCTTCTAATTATAGACTGGCACTAAATATTAATATACAAAACGTGTCATATGGGACCCGGTTGAAAAAAGTGTCAACCTAATGCCAACACATGGAAGATGCACATGCAGCAGTGCTTAAGTGCAATTACCATGGCTGTTGCAGACAAAATATAACAGCTGTGCACACATTACTGTAATGACAAATATGCAGGCGCACCTCTAAGGGACAGAGAAAAGCCCCAAATGCAGCTTGGGAGTCTCTTCCAGCATACATGCTCTATTAGAGAAGATTAAAATTACCCAATGCTTTGGGGTGTGCTGCTGCCTCTTATAAAATAGCAGGTTCCTCTTTTTAGCTAAGAATGTGATTTACTTAATATTTGAAACACTTTTAAAAAAAAGGGAGGAGGAGGGCAGGCCTCGAAGCATAGAAGCACTGCAAGGCTGAACTACTTTGGTGCACGCTGTCATCTAAAATATGTTTAGGGTGGCTCACATTAGCATTTCACACCCGGACACTGCCCATCCCTCATTACTGTGGCTAATGACTCCTTTGCTTAGAGGCCAAAACCGTTCTGTGTGTGGCCCTGACAGGAGGCAGCTTTGGTCTGCAAAATAAAATCACAATATGGTTATTTTCCACTTAATGCTGGAATTACTGGCTGAACGGTCAAGCACACTGCCACTCAAGAACGAACAAGACCTAGGTTGCTGCTTTGTAGTTTTTATACTTCTAGCTTGCTAAACATACAGGAGAAAATCCTACCTTCACCAGCATGCATACAACCCACGCTGTCTTCAGTACATGTAGCGGGAGGCAAAGATTGGATCGTAATACTTTCCGCTTAGAGAAGGAATTCTTACTGTGGGATGTACATCAAATGCAGACCTCCTCTCTTCCTTAATTTCTTTGTTCCACGTAATCTCAACTCCTCCTGGGCCAAACGGAGGACACAGTGTGAGTGGCGGCCCAGAACGAGGGATACCAAAGCGTGACTCACTAAGGAGACATAAATGTTGTGGGATTCCTTCCTTTGCGTAAATCATACTCTCTCTTTCATCTGAATGTCATGGCTTCGTTTCTGGCTCACATAATTATGAGCAGAAGTAATCAGGAGGCAATGTTGGGTACAATGCGTACAAACTATTTTTTTTTTTTAAGGGGGGCTCTTGATGGGTATGTCACCACCTGCCTTCCTTTCCAGCTACCAAGAGAGCTCAGAGTAGTGCGTGTGAAAATTTAGGGTTACTTGAGGTAGTCTGGACTGGTCTGTGCATATGAGGGAAAGATGCAAATATGCTGCTTGCCCCAGCACGGTCTGCTTGTGGGAAACGCGAACCCCCATGCAAAGTCCTTTCCTCATAAAGGAGGCAGCCAGAAAATAGCTCCTGATCCCCATTACAAGGTCCCTTTGGCTCCCTCTACTCAGTCCTCCCTGCGCTTCCCTCCTCCCTCTGCTCCCAGGCCAGTATGTGACCATTCAACCCCTCTTGCCCGTGCAAGGCTGCTCATAATGGAATAAATTAAGCTATGTTTAAAAAAAAAAAAAAAAACTGTTTTTAGACATAGGTTTTACAAGGCACTGACTAACCGTGGCCTCTTCCGTTAATACCACGCACATGTGTCATCGTGGTTTTCTCGTGTAGTCAGGGAAAGCTCTTATCCAATTATTTCTTCAGTGACCTATGAAAGGATCTTTGTTGTTTCACCCGTGAAGCTTAAACACTAAAGGTTTGCACCTATTCTGATACGGTGTGAAAGATAGCAAATCCTCTTAAGTGAAAAGTGTCTTGATTCTATTTCATGCAACCTTAAAACTAGAAGCTTACAGCTTTATGAAGAATTTGCATGACTGATATTTTCTTAATTTTGATGATTATGTTTTCCGTTGTCTTTTAAAAAATGCATGTGTTTGGATTGAAAAAGAAATGGTACGCATTGACATTAGTAAAATTCCTAGGAAATGTGTTTTAATTATTGAGAAACTAAAGTGTTCAAAATAGTGCACTTCCTCTAAATCATGATGATGCCCATTACACATAGATACTTAATCTAAAGGGTTCTGAATTGGAGTTTGTTTAGATTCTTAACATATTTTCTGTGGCCTCTTGTGTCTTAAGGTCAGAGACCTCAGCAGGAAGTCAATGGAAATTGTCACTTTAATCATTTTAGTTCTAAAGAGTCATCAAAGTTATGCGAAGTGACCTAAATTTTCAGATCCTGCTGAGGGAGTGGGGTTCTGTGCTAACCTACCAGGGTTGACCTGGATATATCAGCTGATAATGACATACTGTAGCAAACCAACTGAAGCAAGTGTCAATTATATAAATAGGGCTACTGAAAGACAAAAGCCCTAATTCAGTAAATGGTAGTATTTGAAATTTATAGATTGCTATAGATATGCATGACACTTCACAGCAGACTGCGCACCCACTCAGCACAGGCAACAGATTTCCTTTGAGAGGTTTGTAAAATCCCTTTTTTTCCCCCCCTTATACCCTTGTGTCAGTAAAGGGTGGGTGAGTCGATTTTTTGTATCCATGCTAGTAAGATGTCAAGAGAATTTTACAAGACCGTTTTAAAACCAGTCAAGACTTCAGCATTGAGAAGAGATCTTTATTAGCAGAGGTGGGAATATCGGACACCAGGTTCCTATTTTTCTCTTGTTTTCTTGCTCATTTTCCCATCAGGGATATGTTTCACAGCCATTTAAAATGCTAGAGCTGAGCTTCCAGCAACAAGTCCACTAATAACTCCTATTTCCAGGGAGTTCTAAAATTGGGCTAAAGATACCCTGAAGGCTCCAATTTCTTTGCTGTTAGTGTGCCATCCAGAAGAGAACAATCCCTTTAAAAAAAAAAAAAAAAAGACTTTCAGTTTGTTTCTGTTGTTTCTGCTGAAGTGAACACATGCCAAATGCTGTGTTTGTCCAGTTTTAGGAAATCTTTCCCCATTGCCTATGGAAATAACTGCAGTTTTTGCAAATGCATCCAGAAATGCTGCTGAAATGCTTGCTGTCTTCCTCTCCTCTTCACCATACTCCGAGCTGGGCAGCAACTGAGGAGAAGGTCTGATTTCTGAATTAAGGATCACAGCCAGCCTTGCAGCCGCAGCCACAAACTGCTGCTCGGAAGGTTCAGTTTGGCCATTTGGAAAAACTTTTCCACTTGCAGAGTTATGCCCCGTGGGAAGAGGGTGCTGTGGGGCTGCGCGATCTCCAGGCTCGGCCAGCTGGAGCCTGGGCCGGGCAGCCCTGCTCCCTCCCGCAGGTGGTGGGACAGGCAGCCTCCGCGCCTCCCGTGTCCCGGCCTTCCTGCGCCGCTGAGGAGCCCTGAGAAAGTGCGTCGTAAAGCTGCTCTTCAGGTTTTATGCTGCCCAGCTGTTCCCGCACCAGTCCTCCTTTGCAGAAATTTGCTTTACAAAGAGCAGACCGGTTCCTTAAAGCGACTCAAGTTGCTGACAAAAATCCCCTGAAGCTGCTGACAAAACCCCAGAGATGCAGTCTATCAGCAAGGCCAGGCCCTGAGTTGTGCCAGCAACTCTTCCCTTTTATTGCAGGCCCTGAGAAACCAAAAGAGGGAAGAAAGAAACTAGAATGAAGAAACAAACTAGTTATAGCCTGATCTGAAACATTTTTTTGCTGGACGTTCTCCAATATTTCATCAACTAAAACCTTGATTAACAGCACAGTGAAAAACAAACAGGGCAGTTACCAGAGCTCTCGGTAGTGGGAGAAGTCAACAATAAGGATGTTTAGTGGGTAAGATTACAGTTTAGCTACCAGCTAAAATATCTGCCGGTAGGATCAGTTCCCCCAGCATCACCCAGCAGCTGTGTAGGTTGGTTTGTATGCAGTTCCTTGGTCAAACGTGAAGTCTACACTGTAATCTCGATGGTGTAGCAAAAGTGTCCTCAATTAAAGGCCTGGTTCAGATTGTCATAGCAGGGGCAACGCTGCCGGGAAGGAAGGCTGTAACTTCACATGGTGTCACAGTGCAGGCCCTGGTTCAGTATAAATTTAGGCTTTGTTTGATTTCTAACTGTCTGCGCTAGAATTAGAGCCAGTCATTTCATGGCACTTGCAATTCCATCACCCTGCAAGCTGCTGCTCGGATGTAATATTTGATATGTTGATCAGCTTTTTGGCAACTGATGCTTCTTAATCATAAGTGTTCCTGGGCAGAGTTAGCACTAGTATTTCCTCACTTTTTCACTTCGTTAGGGATCTGCAAAACTGTGTCAATCTTACGGAGAAGGCTTGTGTTCTTGTACAGCTAGGAAAAGTGAAAAACTGTTGCAATATGCTTACGGCCAACCTGAATTTAGAACAGAATGACTTGCAAAAGGCTGAATCAGATGCATCATCTCCAATTCAGAGACCGGCGAACCCAAACTCATGAAAGGAGAAGGTAGAGGAGAAAGTTAGAGCCTGACGCACACACGGGTTAAATGACTCGGCCAGTGCACCAGAGCAAATCACTGGTGACCCAAAATTACAACGTGGGAGTTCCCGACTCCTAGGCCCGTGCTCATTCCACTAGACCACACTGCCTCCTGAGAAAATATCTTTTAATGGTATCTGGCCAGCTGTGTAAACATGTCAAGAGGCAACCATGTAACACTGAGCTGCTCCCATTATGCAAGTTACTTCTCATTAGTTATAGCCTATTTTGTTTGTAAGTATAAATCCTAACTGCCCCCAAAATTGTATTTTTGAAAAAAGTAGAGAAACGAGGAAAAATAATTCCAGATAATTTTGGTGCTTAGGTCTAGCGATGACACAATCAAGTTCATTTCTCTTTGACAATGAGCCTCTTCCCTGCTCCCAGACCCAACTTTCCAACCTGTCCTCTTATTTATGAGCTACTTTCAGGGATGGATGGTCTGAAACCAATATGACGCATGTGGAAGGCTTATGTACAGGGAAGTTGTGCCCCCTAAATGAATTTGGTTTTTGAGGCTCTGACATGTTCACTACTGGTTTTAAGCCCCTGTTCAGGTGACTTCATTAGCTGTGACCGTGGAAAGCCAGTAATAAACTGATCCGATCGGTTCCGTTTCAAGAAAAAGCCAAGGAGGGTTTTGCTGGTTTGTTCTTTTCTCTCCTTTTAAGCAGCCTCTCTTCTCACTTTATGAGGTTTCCTCAGCAGTCAAGCAACAATCTCCCCTGTGCTTGGAAATGTATTGCTGTAAGAATCAAAGCTATCAGATAGTGATCCCTTAAACTCCGCTCTCAAATAATAATCAGGTCTGAGCGCCCCTAGTGTTCAGTATTAGATTTTCGTGTTTTCTCTGCATTATAGGAAGACAAAACTTTGCCTGCAGTATGACACGTCCAACCAACCCACAAGAGATCTTCATTCATTTTTTAAAATCTCCCTTTTCTGCCTGAACATTGCAAGGTACAGAAGAACATGTGATGTGTTATATTTAACACCAGTGTGACCCGTCCCTTCGAGTGAGATTGTAGCAACGACCAATACAACGAATGTTTGCTGTTTTCTGGCTGTGTTACAAAAACATTAAAAGGATAGGTCAGCATTCACTACCCCTTGAAGAGGATCAAAAGTAGCGTTCTTGGATTTTAGTAAGTAAAAACAAGTTTAGAGCCATTTCCCATTGCATCGTTCTGTTTATGCTTTCCTGACATCTTCTCTTGCTTCATCTCCCTACTCTGGCCCAATATTCTTGTTCTGGGCAGGTTGTACTTTCCTGTACCTCACATTACTGTTGTACAGTTGAACTGTATTTAAATTCCACAGTGCTGGAGGTGCAGGCCCGGTCTGTGGGAGAACTGAGGCATCCTTTGGCTGTGCTTATCCCTGTACGTTGATTCTAGAGGAAGACTAGGAGTCATGCCTCCCTCCTTACAGGCATCAATTATTCCCTAGAGAGGATTTGGGAAAAATCTCGTTTGCCTTGCCTGTTTTCCCCATGAGCAACCTCGTTTCACTGAATTGGAAGCAGGTGAAAGGTTTCATAAATGTGGCTTCTTCAGAGGCCCCAGCAGAGTGCCCATGCACATGCTTACATTGATTCCTCTCTGACAAAATGTTTTAGGCTTCAGTGGGACTCACTTATGTCTTCAAAGGGAGAAGTGTTGCATGTGCTTCCTCGTTCACTGTGAAGGGCCTTTCTCTTGGCAGTGCTACAGGTAGGTGGCACAGGCACTCCAGGACTCAAATCCCTGTCCTTTGCTCCAGCATGTGAGCACAGCTGCATCAAAAAATAGTGAAATTCATCCCTTCTAAACAGTACGGTTCGGATTCGGTTGTTAATGCAGTTGCTAAGTGACAGCGTTTCAGGGATCCCGTTGGTCTGTATTCCGTCTACTCCAAGGTAGCTGAAAGCTTTATCCACAGGAGCAGACTGTTACAGCATGTTTCAGCTCTGAGCTTTGCTCTCAGTTGTGTATCATGTTGTTCTGATAGTGTTTATCAGTAGCGTTTTCTCTCTTTGTTCCTCTGTAGCAGTTACACGCAGAGCTGGGTTCCCCTGGGGTTTTCCACCCGTGCAGAGCTGGAGATCCATTGCACTCTGTTTCTGTGCTACTGACTGTACAGTTAAAACATAAAATATAAATGTTCATCTTCCACGTAATCTGCAACAGGTCCTTCGAGGTCTGCAGAGATGATCTTTGGCTGGAGGCTAATTGAAAGCAAGGTAAGGAAGGAGCCAAGCAGTGCAAAAATGCACTGTCAGCTGGCTCGGGTCAGGCTATTGCTTTGATTATAGATAATGTGTTAGTATTATTCATTATTCTTTAGTTGCATTGCCTTGGAGCCTGTGAGCCCTGCTCACGCTATCATATTATGCAACGCATAAAAAAAAAAAAAAAAAAGCAGTCTCTGTCCCAGAGAAATAAATGAAAGACAGCTCAGAAACTTCAGGTACATAAATTAAGCAGAGATGCCTAGCACTAACAGGAAGAAAGCTAGAGTACCAGATGCTAAAGAAAACGTCAAAGTTGGCAAGGCTGAGAGCAGATTGATTTCTCACAAAGCAAATCATGGTTAGGGAGACTTTGTGGTTTGCTATTTCTTATCTTGGTTTCCTGTTGGGACCATCACGTCACTTTCTTTTTTTGTGATTTTTCCCTTCTTCCTTGCCCACCCCTCTTCCCTCCCCAGCCCTTGCTGGTCTCCAGAGGGTAACCCCACCCAATGGATGGAGAAAATGCCTCTCTGGACACTGAGAGGGATTTAGTTCATGTGCCCTGCATGCAGTGATCTGGCTCTGGCTGTGAGATGCCCCAGCATTAGTGGTAAAGTGGACAAACCCTCCTATTTCGCTTAGAAATCCCACGTATGTTGTCCAGCTCACCAAGGTGGGCAGATTTAGGGCTCTCCCGTTACGCAGGGAATATCTACGAGCGTCACCCAGGCTCGAAGCCTCGCACAGTGGGGGCTGCAGCGGGGCTGGGAGCTCAGGGAACCGTGGGGCACAGGCTGCGAAACGCTCCTGAAGAGACTCAGTTTGGTTCACGAGCCCGGTCCCAGATGGCTCCCGCTGGCAGCTGAAGGACATTTCCAATTGGCTTGTCAGACTTGGTTTTTCCCCCTGAGGCTGCCCTGGTCTGTGTCCCTCTGCGCCTAGAGGGAGAGCTGGGCTCGCTCCTCCGCTGCCCGAGTCACCAGGCTGGCTCTGAAACTTGCTGAGTGGGACTGCGGTGGAGGATTTTTGCAGGGGCTCCAGTTCGGGGCAGGATTTTAGCAGGTGTTCAGGTCTCCCTGAGGCCAGTTTCCGGCGGTCTGAAAGCAGCCTTTCAGCGTTACTGGTGATGACATTGGATGAGAAAACATTTCTTTTAAACACAGTCGTTTCTTCAAAGCATGATGTGAAAAGCAAGAAGTCCTTCTCAAACTAGAATTTGCTTCCTAGAGTAGAGCACCGAAAACTAATGAAAGCCAGATGCCTCAGCCTGTCCCAGGGACAGGAAAGGGAAAAAAAGCCGACCTCAGCAGCCGGTGAATCTACAATTACAGGAACCTGCTCCTGGACCCGGGGTCTTCCAAGGAACAGAGGAGTCAGGGAGGGCATGTGAGTGTAACACCGAAAGCACGTATGCAGGGAGTGGAGGGACTTTTACTGCTGACGCCAAGCGAAGCAGCTCCCGGGGCTAGTCTACCTCCTGGATTTGCCCTGGGAAGACGGATGTTGAAAGCTGCTTCAGGGCACCCAGGTTTCCGGTGCACAAAACAAAGCCTCGACAATTCTGCAAATCTGGCCCGAAGGCCAGTTCTTGCAAAGTTGTGTAGGAGTTTAGTGTCCTTACTGGATGGAGACTGCAAAGAGGAACTTGGCAGTGACGAGCTGTACAACGGCTGTCAAAGACAAGCCAACCTCTGCCATTTGTTGTGCTCCGCCTCTGCGTTCTGGCGCTGGTGCATGAGACAGCGAGAGGTTAGGCTCCCTTGGCGTATTCAGAGCACCGTCATACCCCTCTGCATCACCGCTCCATGCCGCGGCTCCTGTGAGTGTCATGGGAGAAGAAGTGGGAGTTGCACGTTTGTAGATGGAGATAAATAAGCATGACAGAAATGAGCCTGAAGCACTTCTTTCTAAGGGGCCAAGGTCACAGTGTTAAGTGCATGTATGTATGAATATATGTATCAAGTAGGTGTGCGTATGCATACAGTGTGTCTGTGTGCCTATATACCCACACAGAGATACATATACGGCCTGGAAAATACCTGAAAGGCCAATGAATACTGGTGTGTTGGACCAAGAGAAGCAATACCTCCCTTTCTGCAGCCTCCCGTAGCACAGCCTTCATCTGCCAACCCCAATGGCAAGAAGGCAAGGGGAAAGTAAAGGGGATCTGGAGGAGCTCAGCAAGGCTGAGCTTCCTCTGTTTCAAATTGAAATTAAGGAAACTTGGAGGCTTGAAGCCCATTTTTCATGAACCTTTCATTTGAACTGACTCCCAGAAGCCCTGAAATCATACAAGCCATGCTCACCAGCCATGTTCCTCAGCCTACATATAAACCTCAGACCCTGGATTTTGTCCAGTCCTGCTGCTTTTTCTGGGTGGGGCTGAAACACTGATTTCCTGTGTCAGAAAAGCTAATCTCTTCCTGGGAATGGTCAAAATAGTACTGACCAATGTACACCTTCTGTTAAGAAGAAGAGAGAAACAAGCCTTGCTAGCTCCAGGTTTTGCAAGTAGGTGCAGACACTGGAGAATAATATTCAGTAATGAAGGACTGATAAGGACTTTGCTTCAGCCACTTAATTGTTGTTTGACTGATACAGAGTTGAGGCATTTCTGCTCTGGTGTCCTGGTTCAGACCAAAGAGAGGTGCCAGATCCGGTTGGCCACGTCCCTGTGTGCTCTGGGCCCGGTAATACTCCCGACGGGGGAATGAGCACAGCGCTTTGGCGCGGGCAGGAGAAGTGGGGGAGAGTCTCTGCGAATACCTCCGCCTTTTCTACAGAGCTCTCTCATCAACACCATCCTGTGCTCAGCTGTCACATTTGGATTAATGATTGATCCGTGCCAACACTGCACAGGTCCTCCTCTAAATGGCACATCAGCCCAGTAGACACATGTATTTTATTAGCAATGCAAGTCTAGCACAGCAAGCATCTCTTCATCATATATGCTTCAGCCAAGTTATTATAGCATAGTTTCCGCTTACTAGCAATTAACTCAGTCTTTCCTATTCAACAACGAGAAACATTACATTCACAGATAAGCTGTTACAGAGTTTAGAAGTCCCAGAAACTTAGTGTGACAAAACATTTTTTTCTTTCATTTAAACATTTCCTGCTTATGAATAGAAAATATTTCAGAAATGTTCAATTAACAGTTTGTTTACCTCTCCGCTTTTTTTTCCCCTCATCTCTCCTAAATACAATGCGAGGTGCTTTCACACCTGCCATGTTCCAATGATTTTGAAATTAAACAAAAGGTGATTAGTTATTGATGGGAATCTGACAAAGCTTCTCTGTACATCTATTTTTTGCCATTTCTGTCACAAGTGATGTAGCAACTTCAGATGCTGTTTTTTATGGAGAGGTGAAATGTAACTGAGCATGTCATGGAAAACTCTCGTGTATACCCTTGTATGCAAGGTTTGAGGGCTACAAAAAATAAGAGTAGGAGGGGGAAGGTCTGGTAGGACCTAAGTCAGAACACCTTCCTTTGTCTTATATATTACCAGAAAAGTCACTGGAGCTGATGCCTGGATTTAATGTCAATTTTTTAAAGGCTTGACTCAGGGTCCATCACTTCCCTCGCCCAGTATCTTGCCCAGCCCTGGTATCTGTCTAGCTTTATTATTGTTGGAATCAGCAGAGTTAGTGCAGACGGTGAAGTTAATCATCAAAACCACAAATCAAATGAGGAGCTATTGAGGGAAAGGAGGGTTGAAGACGGTTAGGTTTCCTCCAGCTTTGCAGCCACCCTTCAAGGCAGCAGCTCAGTGGCATCCCCCCCTGTCAGGGGTGCGTACGTGAGGCTCTGACGAGGCTACTCAGGTTGCACAGCCACAGCGATATCAAAAGTGTACTGGCCTTCTTGGCCCGGGCTAAACGGGAAGGGAAAAGTCCCTTAGGTGTGGGTCTGCTGATGGGGCAGGCCCTATTTATTCACGTCACAGGTTCGAATGCAAAGTCTTTGCAGCAAGGACTGTTTTCTGTCCAGCAGCTGTGCCCAGAACAACAGGAGAGGATGTCAGTGGGAGCCTCCAGAGCTGCTGCAGCGTAAATACCGGTCAGTCACTAGTAGATAATGTTTCCTGTCTCTAGCTTTTAAGAGATCCTCATGGGCCAAGTGAAGGGAAATGTCCCTGTCTGTTTTACTGGTTGCGGTCTCCCATTCAGGCAGGTATAACAGCAAAGTGCCTGTTCGCTGCTCCGTCGGCTCTGGACGCTCTCCAGATGCCATCAGGGAAATCTGGCGGCTCCTGAAAAAGAAAATAACAAGCCCAGGAAGTCTCTTCTGAGTGATTACTAACTATCCCACACCTTGGGAAACCAGTGCTATCTGTAGCTCTGCCCTAAGGAAACTAGGTAGTGACTGGATAACGGTCAGTTCTGGGCGCGATGGCCTGGCACAGCAAGACAGGGGAGCTGGGAGGAAGGAAATGAAGTCAGCCCTGTGAGCCACAGCAGATGCACACTCACGCTTTGCTACGGGCTCGTTACCCTCGGACCACGCGGTGCCGCGACCTGCAGCTACAGCTGCTGTGGGGCTTCCGAAGTTGGTGAGGATCCGGCTTCTTCCCGAAGCTCCCTCTCAGCCCCGAGGCAGCTCTTTCCCCAGGGCACAGCGTGGAGCTGCAATGGCTAGATGAGAAATACCGAAGTCCGCCTGCTCTGCCAGTCACAGCAGTGTCAGAGCGCGGTGACTTCACTGCTCGCTTGTACGGGCTGGTGCGGTCCCCCCCAGGTTCTCAAGGTGGCTCATGGAAGGCCGAAGTTTGATACGTTGGGTGGGTAAAGATTACGGAAAATGTTTGCATTGTTTATCAGGACATGAAAAGTCATGGGGTTTGGAGGATGTATTTCACCCAGTTCAACCAGTAAGTAGTTGCTTAATACAGCTTACTGCTGGGACAACCAAATCACAGCCCTAGGGCGAAGGGAGGAAAAGATCCTGTTCTCGCAGGTCTCCTGGCAGCAGCCCCGGCGCCATCCCCAACTGCTGCTTGCTCCAAGGCGGACGCAGGGCCGGGGCGGCCCCAGCTGCGACCCTGCACGGCCGGGCCGAGGAGGGAGAGGCGCGCTGAGGCCTGGAGCAGGGTCAGGGGAGTTGCTGGCACCAGCAGACGGGGTGAAAGAGATGGAGCGTGGCCTTTTCACGACTTTTGGTAGCAGTGATGAAAGCGTTTGAAAAGTGGGAAGGAGAGGAGCAGAGCAGATACAGCTGTTGGGTAGGAGGCCAAAGCAGAAGGAGGCAAGACAAAGGGAAGACCACTGCTAGGAGGCTCATGCAGCCAAGCCAGCTGCAGCTCTCCGCTTTGTTTTATTGATTTTTATCCTAACAAACAATTAAGCTGATCTATTTATTTTTTTGATGTTTCTCTTGTACTGAGTCATTTCCTTGGGGCTGGAGGGGAGGGTTAGCATTTTTCTCAAAGCCTTAAAAAGCTTTGGGTTGAGGAGTCTTTGTTTGTTTGTATGTTTTCTTTGAATGAAACAGCTACCTTACCAAAATAACTGGACAACAAAAGCCGGAGGTGAGCACCCCCTCAACTTTGGGCAGCGTCGCTCTTTGCTCACCCAAGCGGGCGACCGTATCGCGTGACCGAGCAGCGTCCCATCTCGAGAAAAGGATGATACCAGCCAAAGCCTCAGAGGGGCCGAATGCCTTTCGCCACACCTACCCCGAGCTGCTGATGCCTTTTCCAGCTCCCGCGCGTCACTTGGGTCAGCGCAGCGTGCCTGGCTGCTCGGCAGCGCACCGACCTTTCGCCTGCTTTGCACAGCGAAACGCGCTGCTTTGGCAGTGGTTTCCCGCTTAGTAAGCCACATGCCTTTGCAGTGTAGTGTACTTAGGGCAAAGCTGGCTATCGTCCCCAAAGCCTCAGTGTTAGTAAGCGCTGTTGGTCTGGGGAAGCCTGGGGAGAAATAGCGGCAAGTCTGGATCTTTTGAGCTACAGAGGTAAAGCTGTAAGTACAACATTTTAGCTAGATGTTTGACTATAAGAGTGGACATCCACAATGAAGCTAATTTGCTAGACATTAGAGCATAAGTAAAATGAAAGAAGCAAGGGAGCTGTTGGCCTCAGAGCCGCGCACACGCGTGCTGCAGCACGCACTGGCAACTAAGAGACGCGCTGGCATTTTGGAAATAAATAGCAGTCAACCACCTAGCAGGGGGGAAGCCACACCACCTCCAAAGCTCCCGAGCACCAGCCTCACTCCTCCGTCCTGCATGTGGGTTGGGGCCAGGCAAACCCCCGGCCACAGTGGAACGAACAGCAAAAACTTCCCTTGACATCAATGGGGCGCGGATTCAGCTCACGGCCTTTTCTGTTTGTTTGTTACTCACGTCCTGCTGTGTTTAGCTTCCAGAGTGTCTTACGCAGTTTCTCAATGGATAAGGCTAGTTAAGGAAGAAAATCGTAATGCCTACGCTTTCAGAGTTATTGCTCGTAGGTCATGTGGCTGGCGTGAGAGAGAGTGTTACTTTGGGGGTAATTAAGCTGGAAATCAAACGGAGTCAGTGCAGTTGCTTCAGAACCAGAGAGATTTATTTCACTGCAATATATTTAGCCCGTTATCCTCCCTAAACGCTATGCCATTCAGCTAGTGGCTGGAGGAAAGACAGTTTTCAAAGATGTGATCGTTGACCCAGTGAGCATGGCAGTCCTAGGAAACGCTGGGGCATGCATGAGCAGGACTTGATTCTGCCTCTGCCTCTACTTTCTCAGCTTTCTTTTATGCTGCTGATGCTTTCTAGGGCCCTTAGCACTGCACTAAGTGCAATAACACCTGGAATGAAGTGCTGTTCTGAAGCTCTAACTCTTGGAAGTCAACAAGCATGTAGCCAGAACCAGGCGCTTGTAAAAGGTAGCCTGCCTGTTGAAAACAGCTTGATTTCCTACTCGTGGCAGACTACATTAACACTTTCTTAGCTAAATTTGTGGGAAAGGGGTGTTCAAATTTTAAAGCAGAAGGAAGTGAGAGAATACTGGTGACGAATTTCCTCCAGTAACAACGTCAAGTAGGTCATCTTCCTCATACATTGTTTGTTTTGCTGATTAGTCTTTAGGTAGATATTCGTATATCAACTGTTATTTTCCACTGTGAATTGTGGTTTTTTGTCCAGCAGCAAGTCCAGTTTCCAGGGCAATTGGGAAGCCAACTCCTTTCAAACTACGCAAAAGATGAACTGTATTTCCTGCAACTTTAATGTCTCTAATGTTACTGATTGAGTAATAGCCGGACACAACAGTGTCTTTTGTAAGGAAATATGCCAACAGTTGTTGCTTCGAAGTGAATAAAACTTACTTTTTAGAAAAAAAAATGTGTTTTGAATGATTTGAAGCTGCAATAACAGGCCTTTCCAATCACAGCTTACCCTTTGCAACAACAGGATGCATTCCCCTATTTAAACAAGTAATAATATTAGTTTCAGTCGCTACACATGCTCCACTTCTGTTGGGGGTATTGCACAGATAATTAATTCACTGCATATTTACAGATTTTATATACAGTATTTCTTAATACCGTCTGTATAAAGAAAATATATCTTTTCAATAAACTAGCATGATCTGTTTATTGGCTGTATGAGCTACAGCAAAATTAAGGAAAGCACACTGAAAGCTTGCATTGCTCTGTTAGTGTTAGCAAAGCCATGTATATTTAGAGTCTCAGTGCTTCTGACTTCTGGTCAGAAAGTTTAATGTCCCAAAACGTTCATCCTGGTGGTTCAGGACCTTTCACCTACACACTCCCAGTTACGTAAGAGGCAATTACTGGGAGCAATGGCAAGATTTAGCCTAAAGACTTCTGTATTTGCCCCCCGTTAATGACCTACTGGGGTTCTGCCATCTTCCAAAACATAAGCATAGCAGACTACTACTGATGTCTTGTCACTACTTCCTTACTTATATTAAGAGTTTATTTCATGGTTGACTTCCCATCTTGCCAGGCTAATTTCCTCCTGTCGAGCTGTACTAATGAATAGAGATCAGATCCTGAGCGCTCCGTCTTCCTGGGGAAAAAGTGCAGAAACTCAGCTGAAATCAGTGGAGCTCCTCTGCTTCGACCCCGGCCTGGGATCCACGTCTGCCTTCAGGTAAGTGCGCCAGGGTTTTCTTTCCATCCGGCAGCTGCTGCTGCTGCTGAGACCCTCCTAGAAGCAATTAACACTTCAGTCATCTCTATATTTCAGAGATGCGTTTCCTCTCGTAATGTTGAAGCAATAAGATGTGACAGGCAGTGCCCGATGCCTGCGTCGTCTCATGTCTCTGGACTATGAGGCTGTAATGAGAGCCGGGAGCTTCCCTCCTGACTTGGGGAAGGCTGGATCTCTGCACAGCGCATTTACGGAGGTGCTGGGGAAGGAACGGCGTATCAAAGCCACTGACAGCTATTTGACTTGCACATGTAAATCAAGGCTGTGCTGTAATCTTTCCCTATATTTTCTTATAGGGAAATATGTATACTCATATATATGCACATATATATGTCAGTGAAGGGTTTTTAAACAGAAAACTATCAATATTTTCAGATCTGGACTTCCATTTGTTGCCTGAAGTCAGACTGAATACCAAATCTGCCAGCACACCCAAGCATTTTAACCTTTTCTTGCAGAGCTGTCCTCTGCTAGGAAGAGGCAGGGGGTGTTATGCCACTCTAAGGCCAAGGGCCAAAACGCCTTGTCACTGTGAATCTGGAGCCTCCTTCAGTCCAGCGAACTGAAGTAGTAATAAAACCATGATGAGAACGCACCACGCTTTGCCTCGATGCCAACAGTTGTAAGGGTAACTGGCTCTAACTAAATAGTGCGCACAAAGGGAAAAAAGACTCAAGGGAAACCTCATCTGGACTTCACCTTTCATCCTCTCGCCACGTGACGTTAGGTTCGCTGAACACTGAGCAGAAGCAGTGTTTAGCTCCTTTGTCATTCACGCCCCTGCTTGCTCCTTTGGCCAGATCTGTCACTGTGGTTAACTGACCTGGTTTCACCGATTTCCGTGAAGATCAGCCAAGTCTCACAAGCTGGAGAAGTGGGTCACGGTGCATTGCTTGCACCGGAGCTTTGGGAGGAGACCTACCCATCCTCTCGTCACGCCGGACCTTTCCGCTGACACAGGAACTGGCATTCTTCACCTCCCTGGAGTAAGACTGGCTTTAGTTGGAGGAAGGCCTGTGACTGGTGTGAGGAAAAGGAGGGCCTGGTAACTTGAAATCTATGTGATCCGTGCGTAAATTAGTTCAAGTAAGTTTAACTCGGGATTTGCTTTGTTTGAAAACCTCTAGACATAACACAAAAACAGCAGATTGTAACCCCCCAACAAGGGGGTTACTGCCAAGTGGATGCGCTGCATCAAGCGCTTACAAGAAACAAATGTATCTGAGATGGAGAAATAATCCTTCTGTTAAAAATTACCACAAACAAAACTGCAAATGTTGCCATAACGGTGGAAGTTTGAACTGTGACAGAGTGGAATTTCCACTCCTCAAAAAAATTGCCTTTTTGCCAAAATTGGGAAGCAGAAAGCTTTCTTGTTTAAAAAACAAAGCAAAACAAAACAAAACAAAACCAAACAATAGTCAGGGGGTCTACCATTTAAATCCACTTTCTTTTTAGATCAGGTTAAAATTATGCTTGAAGTTGTATTTATTAAGCTAAACGATCACCCCTGAAAAGACCTAGTCTGGAAAATCAGGGCAATAACTTAATGCATATGGACAGTTTTATTCATTTCAATGGAACTATTGGACTGTTTCAAGTTAAACATCAGATTAAGTTTAACTTTATCAGTTCAGAGCCAAAATCTGTCCAATTTCTGTAAGAAATAAAGAATCCCATTTCAGTACAACTAAAGAAGCAAGCTGTAACTTTAAATAGTTTCCCTTTCGAAATATAGATAGTAATAGTAACTTGTGAAAATAGATCCCTCCCAGGCTGGACCACAAAGTTACTCGGAGATAAAAAACAAAAATCAGGTACTGGTGTTTACCATATTACCCCCATATTCTAGTGCAACACTATTCCCTAGAGTACGGTTGGCAGTATTTTTTTTTTAAGTATAGCATGAAGGACAGCCCAAAAGGGTTTTTTTTTTTTTTGCTCCATTCCCTCTGAGGGACCGATGCAAGAAGACGAAAACAGTGCTTCACATGGAAGGTTTTCCCACGTCCTTCTGAACTTGTCAGACCTTCCTCTCAGCTTTTCAGCTCTGCAACGCTTTTCCTGCAAGCTGGTGGTGGCCGTGGTTGGACTTCAAAGAAATGTGTAAGTGGAGCAACAGATACGCAGAGGTATGTACCGTTCCTGGTTCACCCATTCAGCAGTGCCTTCACAAACGAACATAACTTCAGTGTCAATACGAAGTTAGCGAGCCACTGGCCCAGGATGCCGCTCTGGCATTTGGTTCAGTTACTGAAAGCCTTGTTGATGCGAATCAGGCTGATAGTCCGAGGGAAGCAGATGTTTGCTCTTCTTAACTGGAACATAAAGATGAATAGTCGGCCTGGCCGCTCCTCTGAAGGGCTGCGAGGTGCCACCTCCTATGGCATTTGTAGGATCCAGGTCTCTGCTTTAATCTGCTGACAGGTCTTGTGTGAGGCAAATTCCCTTCTGTTATTAAAAAAAAAAAGTTAAAGTAGTGATAAACTCTGGTCCTTATCGTCATGGAAGGATAAGAAATGTGTACTAGCCGTGTTATGGGTCTTAGCAAATTGTGACCGCCACATAATTGTACTAATTATCCCCTTGTTACACAGAGGACTCATACGTGAAGGCCAAGGCAGCCAAACATATGCTTTGAATTTTATCTCCTGTACAAACCTCTAATCTTTCCTCAGGAAATTACCATCACCAATATCTTGGGGTTAATTTTTAAAACCTCAAGGCTCCAACCAAAATAAACTGATCATTTATTTTCTTTCTTATAAATGTGCTTATTGTTACCTCATTAACCATTTAGCATCCTGGTGGGTTATCGCAACGAACTGTGCTTGGCAGAATCTCGGGGTTGTAGCCCCTGAAGGAAAACGTCATTGCTTTCATTATCTGATATATTTTGGTTAGCAGAGATTTAAAAGAAGCAATAACAGACCCTTAATAAGATATGTTTGGCAAGAAGATACAAAATAACTATTAAGCTGGCTTACATCTGTTTCCTTTTTCATTCACTTTGCCTTATCTAGATGTGTACTTAACATTAATCTGCTATCACACTGACTTGGATTATTTTGTTTCTGGGTTTAGCCTCCACATCACTGTCATTTAATTTCCCAAGTAGCACTTCACCAGCAAATAATGAGCATCTTTTTACCTACATACCCATTTACCTGCAATTAATGTGACTAGCAGCATATCTCTTAAATCTCACTGCCAGACAAAGGTACGAAGAATGACTAAACTAGCTCCATTCAGTTCCATGTTGCTAGGTAGTTCATCTACTTAGAGTTTGCTAATTATATGTAAAACAGTACAAGATTTTGGAAGATCTGGTGCAAATCCGTGGAATGCTATATGCACTTTAAAAACTAGCTTTCAAGTAAGCACATTTCTCCTAAATTACCTCATATATAACAGCGGGTGTCACACAGCAGGTTCAGCAAAAAGGAGAAAAAAGTCATTTTTTTTTATCAGATGGTAAGTAATATTTATTTTTTTCTGCTGATAGGAGTCAAAAAGGAGAGAAATAATTTCATTTCTTCAGGGAAATATGAGCATCTGCTTCTGCAAATCATTTTTCAGTGTTCAGGCGTAGAGCGCTGACTCTTGGGGTGCGGGTTGGGGTAGGCTTGACATTTTTGCCCCTCAGCAGTGGCACCCGTTGCCCACCCATGGCCAAGTTCACATGTTCTCAGGGAGACCTTCTCGACCAGCCTGGCTGGCCAACAGCTGGGGCAGTGTCTGTCATCTACAGAAAGAAAAGGGTCTGAAAATAAGATTATTAAGTGCTTCATAAGAAACAAGACTGACCTGAGCATGGTCCCTGCACTCAGCACTGTGTTTGTTTGCGACTCTGTACGCGCAGAGCATGTTGGCTGTGTTAGAATCAGAGAAAAGCACCCCCATAAAGACAAGTGTGGCATTCTGCATGTTGGTAAGGATAATCCACCCCAAAAACATGGGGTAAAGAGCCCACTGGGCTAGCAGCACTGAAAAGGTACGGGAGATTGCAGAGGTAGAGAGTCAGCAGTGTTATGCAACTGTAAAAAAAAAAGGGGGGAGGTGGAAGGCCAACATCATACTGGGATAGATCAATGACAGTGCAGTCTATAAGCTGCGAGATCATCCTTCTACTCTAGGCAGCATAAGTATGGCCACAGCTGGAGTACCATGCCCAGCTTGGGGCTATGCACTTCAGAACAGCTGATGGTCAGCTGGAGAGGCAAAGAACAGGAATGATCCAGAAACATGAGCTACAGAGAAAAGTTGAAGGAACTGGGGCTAATCAGAAATCATGACTAAAAAAAGATACTGGTGAATAAGGAAATAGCTTCTATGAAGAAGAGAACAGACTATTCTCAATGTCCACTGTAGGTAGGAAAGGCAGTGGTGGGCTGAAATCACAGAAAGAAACACAAGTTAGATATGAAGAAAAAAGATGTCCACGAATGGGGACACAATGGAATATGGTGCCAGATGCTGCTTCATTACAAGCGTCTAAGAACAAGTTAACAAACTTTTGTTCGGAAAGGCATGGGTTTGCCTCCAGGCAGGACAGGGAGACTTCCCAGGAAGCCATGCGGTTCTATTTCTTATGTGTATGTGCTTTAATGAAATTGTATTGCTTTTTTAGACAGTAGGGACCAAATGGCCGGAAGCTTATTTCTAGGAAACTTTCCCTAGACTGAGAACCTCAGGATTTGACCTTTTGTAAACCACATGAACAGGCACTGTCTGGGCATTCAGTTTGCCAGCAAAAATGACTGTGAGACAGCACAAGGGAACTCTCCGTTCAGTGTCCCCTCTTCATTTCTGTGTTCCTCAGAATTTCTCCTTGAGCCAAAAACATCCGATATTTGGTTTTAACTAACGGCAATAGTTGGAGGGGGTTAGTGAGGAACAGAGCCAGGATGTGTTTTTTCTGCTGCCTCATATCACTTCTCTGGCAGAGCACCTCTGTCCATCCACTTATTCCGCAAAAAGTTGCTTCTTCCCTTGATCCCACGTGCCCAACCTGTTCAGGCTGTCCCGCTTAGGTCTGGGGCAGACAGCAGATTCTTGCTGCCTTGCTGCCGTTGCTGTAGGAGGCATAGTGTCACTGGTGCATAGTGACAGGTAAAGTACCCGCCACCAGTGAACAGGGAACACGTTCCCCAGCTCAGTTCCCTGATCCCTCGGACACCAGTAAAAGCATGTTTCCAGAAGAACAGGTTTTGTCCTGACTTTCTGTGGAAAGAAGGGGAAACAGTAGCTTAAAGAGGAGGGAGGAGCAGGGAGTGCTTGAGAGTTGGGCTGCCTGGTTCCTAGCCTCAAATGCACACTTCAGGAGAAAACATGTGACCCGGTTTTCAGATTTGCATCTTTTTTAGTGAGTCCGGGAATGGTGGTTTTATTGTGTATAATTTGAGAAAACTGAGTTTGAGTGATGTTGAGAGGAAATAATCGATAACCCTCCCATTACAAATAAAATCCAACCCTCACCCTTTTATGCTTGTACTTCGTAAAAATGAAAGTGAAACTGATTACCACAGGTTTATTCCGGCTGAAGAATATGGTTGAAAGCTCGGATGTGAACACTGTCTTCAGCTGAGTGATGGCTGGAAGTGTTCACATGCTTTAATAAAGCATTGCTGAATTGTAACAAATAGCAGCATACATAAGCCTAAACGTACCTTCCTTATTTTATTACATGACTGGAACTCATGAATGGAAGCCTGAACTTTATCTCCACTGACCTTGAAAACTTCCTGGAGGTCTATGAAAACTTCCTGGAGGTTTATGATGAAATGACACATATTCTTTTTGGTGATTTCTGGGAAATGACAAAGAAAAAAAACCTACACTTAATTTTGATGTTTTCAGAAGACAGTGCAATATCTGATCATCACTTCTACATCACTGCGAAAGGATTTGGAAGTACTCTAGTTTTGTTCTTTCAGCGTACATGGGATTTGGCAGTTGTCTGCAGATACAGAGATTGAGATCCTATACATGACAGCATCTCCCCTATATATTTTCACAGATGTAACCACATTAACAGTAATTCTGACTCTTGCTGATAAATTAGATCATCCTAATAGATGAATTACTGTGATGTGTGTCTACACTTCAGTCACATTAGAGACTGTGTAGAAGCATAGACTTATACACCCTAGCTTTTAATCTTCAGAATTGGTGTAGCTATAGCAGCATAGAGCTCTGGCTCTGTCTTCTGCCATACTAAGTGCACGGATGGAGTGGATTGTGAACCAGCTGCTCTCTGTAGGTCACCAAGGCTGATGCGCACCCCTCTGGAAGCCAGAACTCCCGGTAAGGACCCCGGGCATATCAGCAGGATGAGATTTCTCACCAAGGAACAGGATGGGTGAGCAACAGGATGGGTGAGCAAGGACATGAATGCAAAGAGAAATACACCTATGTCAGTGCTCTCAGTGGGAGCTAATTTGCCTTTTGCTCAAGTATTTGGAGACTACAAAGTAGATAAAGTGGTTTTGATTTCTACAGTCACTATTCCTTATTTACTTCTATGAGTTTTCTCTTTTTTTCTCTCTCTCTCATGCACTGTCTTCTTATCCATGTCTTAATATTTTTCATACTCCTTGTCCAGTTCTTCCAACTTCATCGCAGTTCTTCCCAATGCAGCTATGCAGATTTACAACCCCTTTCATGTCCCATGACACTGCTTGCACTCCCAGGACAAAAATCAGCCTTTTATTGCCAGGTTGTGCAGCCATCCTCCTCACCACTCCTGAATGACTCTAAACTGCCACTTCCTTGAGCACCAAACTAGATCAAGATTTATTAAACCCTAAACCCCCTGTTTGAATCATCTATGGCCTCAGGCTGTAGGAACTAAGGCAAATGCATACTGCTTTTTTGTAAAGGCACAGTAAATCATAATACAGGGCACATCGCCCCAAGCATTCCTAAACTATCTTGTCCTGTGTCAGCAAGATGCCTTAAGACTCTCTATAGAGCTCTTGCTGCTCCATTTTCCTTCCCTCTGCTCCCACCCTGTGCATCTCAATACAGTGAGAGGATTTTGTCCTTAATTGAAATTCCTTTCGTCAGCCCAGATATAGCCTGAACAAAGATACTGACATGAAAAAGCAGTCAAGAACATATCTTTAAAATGTCAGTTTGCCAGTGACAAGCATAAAATGCAGTCGCTGCAAATCAAGACTCTAAACCCTCATTGTATATCACATAGCTGCCGCTTCCCCCCCCCATCCCTCCCATAAGTTTTGATGTTTGTACATCTTTGTTTTCCCTTCCGCATTCTTCTCATGCTGTGTTCATAGCAAATGGGAGGATAGCTGGGTCTTGATTAAACGCTTGCAAACCTCAGCAAAAACTCTTTTAAACTCTGAACAGCATCATTTATCTTAGACTCCTACCTCTGGAAGAAATCGCTCGTGCAAACTCTTGTGGTTCTTCTATTTTTCCCTTTTGATTCATTCTGGTAAAGTAATTGATGCACTTTTGTCCATATAAACCCACAAGTTTAACATTAAATGGGTTTACATAGCAGGAAACTGGTATGATCTTACTCAATTGTAGAGTAAAAGAAAAAAGAAATGAAAGTTCTTTCCACTGGCACAATGTAGGGAAGGATACACCCAACAGAAAAAACATTGGTATGGGCCATTCCCTGAAGGCTATATTTAGCTTGCTTACCATAGGTGCCTAATTTAGGTGTTACATCTCGAAGTCTTGGCTGCACAGACACCATGGTCTGGTGACCTGGCAGCTTGAGCAACCGGAAACATCCCCCACCCTCTCGAGGCCACACTAAGTGCCAGGACCAGCTTGAGCTGCTGCAGAGCTGGCTGCCCTGTCGGACTGCCCCAGGGCCTGCTTTGTTTATGGCAGTGTCTTGGAAAGCAGCACAGCCTGCTGCTGCCAACAGGGAGGCTGATCTCTGTGGGGTGGAGGACCCGTCACGTCCCAGGAGGAGCAGTCACTACCCTGACTCTCCCTTCCTCCTGGCAGCAGAAGGAGCAGCAAGTCCAGCCCTCCGGGGCCGTCTGGCTCTCCGTGCCTGCTCCATCCCTTCCTCTACCTTTCTGCCTTCTCTGCCGCTGGTCTGCTGGGGGCAGCAGCAGTAAATCATACATACCTCTCTGAGAAACCTACAACCGGCTCTACATTTCTAAAGAGCTGCTCACTTTTAGTAACTTAAGTCAAAGTTATTCATGCTTTTTTATTACTCTTTATTAATGCCTAGAATTTTAGCTGTGAAGCTTAAAAATAAAAAGATCAAGAACCTAAATCTACTTACAAGACTAAAGATAAGCAGATGGAAGAATATATGGAAACAATCAGACACTGCTGGCTCGAGTGCGTAATATAGCTCTCACCTTCAACTCCCACTTCCCTATCAGCATTGGCTGCATTACAGTCTTTTTCTTGAAGAGAACGCCTCTCCAGTACATCTCTACTGCTACCATCTCCTCACACTGTGGTTATCACAGCATCCTCTATCCTCTTTTCTGGCTTCTCATGCTGTAGCTGCAAAGGTTTTTTTTTTTTTGGCTCACTTTGACCACATCATCCGTCTTTTTTGATTAACTCCACTGGCTGATGCTGTGCCCCTAGTGCATGAAATACAGCCTTCTTGACTTCATTGACAAGAGGGCTTTCACAGTTTGTCCTTATGCAACTTTTCATCTTCCCTTCAGTAACACGAGTGATATATGTCTCCAATCATCTCTTGGTGCCACCATCTGTTGCCCATGTTTTTCAAGCACACACCTCCATACTACTTCTGATGCTCTTGTGCTTGAGAGGAGGCCTTTCCATTCACAGAACAAAATAATTTTTCTCTTTCAACTCCTTCCTTCCAACACACCGTTGCCAGGAAGCTGCAAAGAACTGGCCAGTGACTTGGTGGAAGAGATCACAGCCGAGCATGCATATTAGTAGCATTTCATTATTTCCCCTACATCTCAGTTTGGTAGACTCCGTTGTGATCTCTTGCCTTACGCTTTGACTGGGGGAGACATTGCCTTTCAGTGATGGTACTGCTTTGATATGTTCTGCAACAGTCCTGGCATATGCAGATACTAACTTACATGAATAGTAAGAAATAACCCTTGTGCTCTTCATGCATTATTTGTCCAGGAAATTATCCGAAATGCACCAAGGAACTTCCTAGTTTGAGTTTGGAGTTTGTAGCCAATCCTGCAACCAGATGACGGTCACACACATACAGGTATTGGATGAGAACTGTTTATCCAGCTGCAACAGTCACAATTGGCAAGAGGTTGCAGGAAGTCAGGTGTGGTTAATGTTTAAGATACATAATCTTCAGTGTGGCTGCCAGGTGTCTTCTTGGCCTCAATATCACGGTCCTTTTGCCTATTTGCCTATTCTTTTGTCTATCTAGTGTTCAGGAAAAGGAAGTGGGATGCTGAGTGTTCTGCCTTCATAACAGGTATGGCAGGACTAGAGGACATGGTGGAAACAATCAAGACATAACTAACCATTATGTGTTCCATTTGTTATATTTACCTTTTTTTGTAGCTATTTGAAGTAGGTTTCCTCTGCTTACCTGAGGCATCTTTCTATGTCCATCACCAATTAATTAAAGGCTGATGGTAAATGTCTCACAGATATACGTTTTCCTGCAGGTTACTTCCCATCTCTTGGGGGGGGGGGGTTGACAATTTGAACAGCTGCTCTGTTATTAAACTTTTTGCATATTCTACCCTTGCAGGTCATTTATTAATTTTCAGTGAAGAAGCAGGGTATTTTATTCAGTCTTAGTGTCATGTTAGTTACAAGGCACAGCAGTAGGGACATCTTTATTTACAGAACATTAAAGAGATGAGCTCTACAGTAATAGGCAGAAATACATGTTTTTCTTGAGCATTTTCACAGTATTTGGTCAAGTGAAAACTATGCAGATGCCTGCTGGCTGAGAAATGAAAAGGAGAAGAAAGAGCAGAGGGAAGTATGGGGGCGGGAGAACAGGGGAAGAGAGAGATGACACCAGACACATACTGCTGGACTGCTGGACTGAAGCAATAGTATCAAGGGGAACACAGAGACAAAAGATCTCAAACAGCCATTCTTCAAATAGCAGTTTCAGATACTGGGCATGAGAAATATTGGCCCACTCCCTGTTTGTTGTCTTTCTGTTCCCACCATAGCTGAGTACTTGGACAGAGTGATGTAGGAAACAGCACAGTAGGCTTTGCACATCATGGAAACATCCTTGTCCTGGGGAAAGTGTCGTATCTTCAGCAGAAGAGGTGGTTGAAGGGAGGAAGGAGCAAGCTAAGAGGAAGTACAGCAGCACAGGACCGTGGTGATGGAAGTGGCTGCAGTGGGCCTTTGGTGGGCTACTGTAATCAGGACAGCTCTGAGACTTCTCTAAAATGTTAGGAGAACAAACTAAGCTCCAGGCAGTGCCAGGGACAGGGCATATGTGAAAGAGGCATAAAGCCATCTGTGCTCAGCTTTCCACAGTGACCCCTCCAGCCTTTGCAGGCTGCAGTACAACCCTCCCAGCATCAGCCTGGATCCTTGGAGGTTCAGCCTGCAGTGGTGGCAGCAGTATTCAGGAACTCCTTTTTCTCACTTCTCCATCCTTCTCATTCCAGCATGATTTCCTTTTCCGTCACTCCTTCTTGCTCCTTCCTTTTTGTTCTCCAGAACTTTGGCAAATGTTAGCTATCTGAGGAGGCACCCATTGTGCAGGAACTATTTTACTGTATGAGAGATGGGGTGAGATTAATGTAAACTACAGAGAATGTATAAGAACAATGAAGAAAATCTAATAATTAATGAGGTTTGCACACACCAGTTCACTCAAGGAATAAATGTCATGACACTTCCCCTTGGATTCAGGGAGGACACTTTAATCTCACTATTATAAACATGACCTAAGGAAGGACCAGGGTGGAGCATGGGAAATGTTGTCCTTTTATTGTCTTCTCTTTGGAGTAGCAATCTACTTACGATATAAGAGCCTTTGCTGTCTGGCTCCAGACGAGTCACACTCCCTCTGAGAGGGTTCTGAGAAACGTTACTTTCAGCTGGTGCTGCATGCCCAACTCCCAGCTCTTATCTTGGTTTCAGTGTGTGCACCAAGAGGGATGCACAGCAAAAGACAGCAATAGCAGCAACACACAGGCTTTTTCCAGATCTCATCAGCTAAATTACTTCTCTGGGTATATCCAGGCATTGTACCATTCTTCTAACAGAGCCTATCAGTAGTGCCTCTTGTAACAACATAGGTGGAGTTCGAGACTGTGATCCTCAAGAAACTTCACTGGGTGTCTCCTTTATATATTCTGTTTTTCCTTTATCCAGATTGTTCTGTTACGTTCTGCAGAGCAGGAGTCACTGGCATCATTTCAGCAGATGTCCAACCAGTCTGTAGGCTGGACACATTGGGTCTGTCTGCCAGCTGAAACAACCCCCTCCAAAGCATCCATAGGCACGATATGCTTCATCACCCTACCTGTTCCCCGGGCTCTGTAACCCTCATAGCTGGATGTGCCTGGTGCCACACGTAATGAGTGGGATATTGTGTGGGACATTCTGTGCATGTCAGAGGCCACGCTTTCAAACTCATTGTAGACATACAGCCTTGAACTTCTCCCTGCGCAGTCAGTGTAGACACAATTACTGCTGACTGAATTAAGCAACTCTACATCTCCCATTGTTAGCAAAACTGAAGTAAAGATTGATGTGGCTGGGGGCTGGTCTCGCGTCTGACATTCTGAAGACAAAGGAGTATCATGCATGATTGACTCTTTTGTATACGTTTTTTGAAATAAATTGCTCAGAATTGACAAACGTTTGTACTAAAAGAGAAGTTAGTTTCAGGCTTGTTACTAATAAAATGACCTCGGCTCAATGTTCCTGTTCAGTTTTTGGAACTGTGCTCCTCACAGGTAACAAGCTGGGTAAAGGACACAATAAAACAATTCCCTAAACGGTGCATGTGCACGGTGTGCTTGGAGACACCACATTGGTTCGAGGTACATGAATTACATGATGATTACAGCTGCATGGGTATAATTGTCCCTATATATGAAGGGATTATGGTGTCTTCAGCAAGCATACAGTGCTGGTCAATTAATTCAAGGGTATAGTTATAACCAATGTTGGTAACAGGCAGCTACATATAAATATGTCCATCCATCTTTTGTCCAGAATCTTTGAAGTTCTGCAGGCTGGAATAACAAACGCGTTCAAAACAACAGAACCACATTCAGGAAACGAGGCTTGTGCAATTGCACCGCACCTCCTGAAACTGCTGCCCAATTCCAGCCCAAGCTAACAAAGACGCCCAGGTGGTCTCCACCGCTCTCAGGTGTGAACGTTTGTAGCACCCCCGGCACCCGGCGAGCCCGGTTCCGGCTGCTACCGACAGAGGAAAAGCTGTATCGCCGCTCTGCCGTGCGGCGCCTGCCCGTCCCTCGCGGGGACCCTCGCGGAGCGGCGCCGCCACCCCGCCCGCTTCCCGAGGGCACCGCCGGGCCGGGCCGCCCGCGCCGCAGCCCCGCCATGCCGGGCCCTGAGGGGCGAGCGCGGCGCGGGCTGCCCGCCGCCCTTCCCGCGGGGTGAGCCCAGCACACCGGGGCTAGCGAGCTAGGGGGCAGCGCCACGGCACCCCGGGGGCGGCGGGGCCGCCGCGAGGAGGGCTGGCGGCCGCTGGAGACGCCTCGCCGCCGCCCTCCACACGGGCGGCGCGAAACGGCCCCCGGCCCCCCTCCTGCCCCCTCAGCGGCTGCCCCCGGCCCCGCCGCGCATGCGCGCGCGCGGGATTTGGGGGGGGGGGTGGCGGGCGGCGGCAGGGGGCGAGCGCGCTCCCGCCGCACGTGACGAGGCGGCGGTGGGGGCTCCCTTAAAGGGCCAGCAGGCGTCGGGTGGGGGGTTCAGCGCGGCTGGGCGCTGCGGCTGGGCTGCTCGGCGCGGGCTAGGGGGCAGCAGCGGGCCGCGGCGGCGGCCGGGGCAAGGCGCTGTGGGCAGCGCCGGGCGCTGGCCGCGTCCCCGCCGGCACCTGCGGCGGGGCGGCCCCGCTCCCGCTCCGCGCCCGTAACCCGGAAGCGGTGCTGTGCGGCGCGAGGAGGGGTGGGGGGGGGGGGTTGGGGGGAGAGCGCCGGGACATGGCCGCTGCCTGCCGCTGCCTGCGCGCCGCCGGCGCGGCCCTGCCCGCGGCCACGCGCGGCTGAGCCTCGACCTTGCCGTCCCCTTGCCCGCCGCGGCGGAGCCGCCGCCGCCGGCTGCTGAGGGTCGCGCTGAGGGGAAGCCCGCTGGGACAGGCGCTGCGTGGCGGCGGTTGGCGGGGCCGGGGCTGCCGGCGGGCTGGGGCCGGCGGCGCTGGGCCTGTGGCGGGGGCAGGCGGGAGGTGGCTGGGGCGGGGGGACCGGGCCTCGGCCGGCTGCATGCGCCGGGCTGGGGCAGCTCTGGTGGGGGGGCGTCGGCTCTGAAGCGAATGTGGAGAGCTGCCCCGAGTTTGTTTGGGGGCTGTTTTTATAAACGCGTGTATGGTTTTGTTTTTCGGTTTTTTTTTTTTTCCTAAGGGGAGCTAGCGTGGTGTTTTTTGGAGGGTTGGATTCGCTGGAGCGTTAGCGGTAGGGTTCTCGAGGGCTGGTCGCACTTGGTGCGTGTTCCGTGGGTTTTCTTCTGAGCGCGGTTCCTGGCTTAGAGGAGCTGTGTTATTTCTGGTGACTCGTAGTTCCTCAAAGGTAGCTGTTGTTTGCGTTTTGGGAGGCTTACGGGGAGGTGTGCAGGTTGCGCTGGAGGAGAGCTGCAGGCCGGTTGGCTGGATTTCTTCCCCGCGTAGGTTAGTTTTTTCCCCTCCAGTGTCTCTGATGCCAGAACAAGGCCCCAGAATGAACGGTTTCTCTCTGGGTGAGCTATGCTGGCTCTTCTGCTGCCCGCCTTGCCCCAGCCGCATCGCTGCCAAGCTGGCCTTCCTGCCCCCGGAGCCCACCTACACGGTGCTGCAGCCTGAGCAGCAGCAGCAGGAGGCCGGGGCGGCCGCAGGGGCAGGCACCCCGACAGGATCGGGCACATGCAGCCTGCACTTGAGCGAGCGGGCGGATTGGCAGTATTCGCAGCGGGAACTGGATGCCGTGGAAGTGTTCTTCTCCCGCACGGCGCGAGATAACAGGCTGGGCTGCATGTTCGTACGTTGTGCTCCCACTGGCCGGTACACGCTGCTCTTCTCTCACGGTAATGCCGTGGACCTGGGCCAGATGTGCAGCTTCTATATTGGCCTTGGCTCCCGCATCAACTGCAACGTCTTCTCGTATGACTACTCTGGCTACGGGGTGAGCACCGGCAAGCCCTCTGAGAAAAACCTGTATGCAGACATTGATGCAGCCTGGCAGGCCCTCAGGACAAGGTAAATGGATGTTGGGGGACAAGATATTTCTGCATCTCCATTTAATCCTACTAAGGTCAGCATCAGCACAGCTGACTTGCTGAGAGGTGGAGGGAAAAGGTCTACAGGTGGCTGAGTTATTCTGAGGTGTCCTCTGATGTTCCATCAACAACTACAATGTGATTTGCTGGATGGCTTCATTCGTTGAAAGGATGCCCAAGGCTTCATCCTTGGGCTTTTTCTGAATTCCGGGTCAGTCAGTTTTATTATGCGTTGTCCAGTGCTTCACCATTACGAGTATCCACTGCAAGCAGGAGGTATTCTTTTTGCATGGGTTGCAGTTTGAAATCAGTTTGAGCTTGCAGGATGCAAAAAAACCCTCTTTTGTTCAAGATTTTGTATTGGTGTGAATCTTGCCCACCATTGTCTACACTTGTGATTTAACCCAGTCAAGCCAAAGCACTGACTGAATTGGCAGTAGCCTAGGCTAGTGCTTACTAAGAAACCACTAGTGTTCTGCCATGCATCTTGAGTTTTCATGCAAGCTTGTATGACATACACATCTTTCTCTTTTGGTAATCAAATAACTGTTATAAAGTTGGCTAGGGGAGCAGAGTGGAAGGGAAGAGTTGACATCTGGAAGTGGAGCTGGGGATCCTGCCAGGAGGAGAAGCTGAATTAGGTGGTGTCCAAAGGGATGGAAGAGCAATGAGAAGACTCTGACAAGGTAGCATGGCAAGTTGGAGCCCAGGGAGCTTGTGACCTCTAGGAACTCCTGAGCAGAGCTGCTGCCTCTGATGGCTCACTACAACCGTCTGTGAGCTCTGGGCCTCTGACTCTCTGTTCACAGAAACCATGAGCTTCATTTGTTATTGCGTAGGTACTGAGGTCCTGTAGATGAACTTGGCTTGTATGAAATGAGTGTTTAATATCTGCTGTAGGGAGAGGTGTTTGTTTCACAAATAGTGGCAGGCGTTGTTACTAATTTGATAATTGGCTTTTGAAGGATCCAGGGATTGGTCAGTTGTGGAATCCAAATGACTTTTGACAGTGGTCTGCCCAAGTCAGGTTAAGATCATGGCAGGGAAAGGGTGTGGGGGATATCTTACCATTTCATAGCATAGCGTAGTTTTGTCTGTTTGGTGAGTAATCCAGATTCTGGGTTCGTTTTCTAGTCCCCTACAAAACTCAAAGCATATAAATGTTACTTGACTATCAGGAATATATTCTAATTTGAAGAAATAATTTTGATATACTGTATCCAGTATGAAGAATTAAATGTTGTATTAAGCATATGCATGCTGTAAATAAGCTTTAAGGGAGGAAAAGTGTTATGTATAAGCCAAGCCTGGTTAATGCTTGTCCTTCAGTTCTGTGCTTTCTCTGTATCTCACATATTGCTTATTTGATGACTTTTTTTTTTTTTTTTTTCCATGAAAGCATTCTAGACCTCTGGAAAAGCTTCTCCATGTCTGGTTGGAACTGCTTGTGTCTTGACAGGCATCTAGTACATGTTTAAGTCCAATGAAGATCCAGAAAGTAGGGTTTCCTTCCTTTCCCTTCCTTCAAGTCCCTTGGAGTCTGATGCAATGGGCAATCCCAACATGTGCTTAGCTTGCTCTGAGGGGACTGGGCTCCTTCTATTAAAGTATGACTGGCAGAAGTCTGATAATTTATATGAGAGTCCTTTCTGTGGTTTATGCAAGATCTAGGTTCCCTTCTCCCCTTAACTTTAGGGGTTGAAGGTTGCCTGCTCCTACCTTGCTATGTTTCTACATCCCAGATCTTAGTGCTATTTTGAGCATCCTATTAGACTAGTTGTGTTATAATTGGTAAGATTTTTCAGGGGCTAAAGGAAATATTACAGTATTTGAGGTGTCCAGTAAAGATTTCAGTTACTGTAAAATGTAAGCTTTTAAAAAAAATCAATAGAATCTGTCCTTTCGGATGATTTTCCTCATAACAAGTATGAGCCAAAACAATAGTCTTCCTCCTTATGAATTCTCTAAGCAGTAACATAAATGTTGCAAGACTTTGATCACTTTTAGCCGTAGTAATAAATCAATGCAGCTTACAATTAAGTGAAAGATTCTACTGTAAGAATGCAAGTCAGACCCTTGATGTGAAATGGCATAATATGCCGTTTCTGTTACAGCGATTCAGTAGTTGCTTCCAAGGGTTTGTATATATATATGCTTTTGTTCTTGACGCGAATTGCTAATATTTGGCCTATGATCATATGATGGTGGACTGTAATGCAAAGTTAAAAGTGAGATCTTAAAATAGATCAGGTTCACTATGCCATAGAAAAGCATTTAGTTATCTCTAAGTTATGTGGAAATGTGTTGCTGTTCTGAGTCCACCTGCCATTCTACCTGGCAGCAGCAAAGAATCATTAAAATGCTGAAAGTCTTGGACTCTTTTTATTATGCCTGTGAAGTTCAATTGACCTTTAGCAAATATTAGTTTATCAGTAAGTAAATTTGCTGCCAAATTTTAGAAATGGTAATAAACTGACTAATCAAGAATATGACTACAAATTCTTGACCGTGTTGTTCAGGTTACTGAAATGAGGATCTTGCTATCACATAAGCACTGAGGTATCAAACTATATGTAACAAATGATTCTAAAAACATCCTCAGCATTATCAGCTGTGGGTGAAAGATAATCATGCAAGATTTTTGTTCAATTTCAATCATCAGCCTGTCTTTAGAGAAGAGATGTGAACTATTCTTTGTTCTTTTACTCTGTATACAAAAACTTATTTTCCTTACTGCTAGCCAAATGATTATTTCTTCTTATGAATAACATGTATTTTTAACTAGCAATTTTACAAATTAATAAATTTGAATGGTAACTGTCTTTCAGCCTAAGAATGATACTGATATATTATTTGTATCTCCTTAGAATGAGTTCATAATAGAGATTCCTTCAGATATCTGTATATCTGTAGGATATATACATAACTGTAGCAATGATTGCTGTTAGTTCCTATAGCAGGTAATAATCATCCAGTATCCCATTTGATTAACAAGTTTCCATCTGGTACCTAAATATTTCTCATAAAAAAAATCTGTAGTTGCTTCAGAACACATTTTTTGTGAATACTGTGTTTTAGGCAGGTTAGTCTGTTTTAGTTTTGCTTTTTCCAAAAGACAAAAAGAATGAAGAGAAGGTGTTTCGGACCCTGTGTTATGTCATGGTCCATGTGGTTTTAAGTTGCTGCTTTTTATTGAGATTAACTCTAAATCTTAATATCTAATTGACTCAGTACAGCATTTACACAGAGTAGCTTGATTTTTTTTTCCTTTTTTCATGAATTCCACATGGAAAGAGAACTAGCACTTTAATATTAAGAAGACTGGTATTGCTTTAAAGGATACACACTTAGTTTGTGTACTGTACAAACACATAGCTATGACTATTCCTTTAGCTGCATGCTATTCATAATAAAATCAATTTGTATGTTCACTAAACGCTTGGAAAAGATTTATGAAATAGTTTAAAATCCCAGTCAAATGAAAGAAGGCACTACTTTGCCCAAATCTCTGATTCTAAAATGGAACATCAAAGAGGATAATCCATCAGTCCATGTTCTGGATATTGAAAGGAGGTAAAGAATACATAGCTAATAAATTGCTTAGAAGAGCTGTTTTGGTGCATTTAATGCAGTATAGCTTGATATTTATTCCTGGTGCACAATATAATGCATTCTAATATCCTGTTTCTGTTTAAGGTTTTGATAAATGTAGCAATAAAATCTGTTATTTAAATATTTCATTCTCAAAGCATGAACGCTTGGGTTTGTTGCTCAATCCATAAGAGAGCGTTGGTTCACTTCCACTTCTCTGAATAGAAAATTTATAGTCACTAGAACTCATCTTTTTGCCATGATAAAAGGAATTGAACTGTGAAATGGTATAGTTAAATGCAGGAGCTTTTGATAATGGATGGCAGATAGTTTATAATTTAAGCCATTTTTTAAAACTCTTTCCTCGAATGTGATGTTTTTAAAAAATTAAACTTTCATTATAAGGGGTATTTTATTCACAGTGCTGATTCCCCTTCTCCCCTATTGATGTTTCCTTTGCAGGAGTTGGTGAAAAGTGTTGCAGTTTTCTTTTAAGTAAAATCAGGAAACAGATCTAATTGGATTAGTCTAGACTGGTAACTAATCTTCTGAGGTTGTATCAGTTCATAGTCGGTTTCCATTCTGATTTGCTGAGTGGCTACAGCTTCCTAGGTAATAATAGCATCAGTGTTTTTTTCCTGACTTACCAGAAGAGTTTATTTCTCTTCTAATTTCTTTGCAACAGAATCTTTCATTAGCACGGTCTTGCTGTATGTGATCTGGTCCAAGCTCTGAGTATGTCTCAGATTCTTGGACTGAGTATGTCGACACTGAGCTGATTTAAAGATTTTTATTCTACATAGTACCTTGAAACCCTCTCAAAGATTTAGCCTTATTTGCTTCTTCCCACTCAGTATTCCAGGAAGTGTTTAATTGAAGAATTTGTAATATGCATGTTTAGGAAGGTTGGAAGGGCAGGAGTCATGATTTCTTATAGAGAGAAGAATATGAAACATTCAACACCTTCCCGAAATGCTTTATAGTAGGAATAAACTCCCTCAGTGTGCCCACTGCTTTGTGAATGCAAGGGGCATGTGATCTAGTAACTTCTGTTACTTCCAGTGTAACTTTCCAAGAGGTTTTCTGTGCCTATTTTGTTCTGTCACTTGCTACGAATCCCATCACCTTGCTACCACTGAACTTGGATATAACCATTTTTTGAAAAATATGCTGGTAAAGGCTGTCGGGTAGGTGGGGTTACAGTTTACTGCTGTACATAGACTAAGCACTGAAACCAGAAAAGTATATCTGTAGTTCTCAGTGCAGTGACGTTTTTGCTAATCTGAAAACTTTAGGACTTCACCATTCAGCTTAGTGATTTCTCAAGGCTACTACTCAAGTGTCTACTACTGCAAATATGTGTTCCTCAGATTAAAATATATATATATATGCACATATGAAAACGTTGGGATTTTAATATAAAATTAGCAATGTAAATTCATTAGCCAAAGGCTGAGTCCTTATAAATACTGAGTTCTGGGTTCCCCTGTACTTCCTTGTTCATGCTTTGTTACCTGGTAAGCTGGATTAAATTATAGGTAAGCTGTAGATAATGTGGTTTTTCAAAACAGTGGATCTTAAGAGTAGAGTGAAGGTGAATAGAAACTATTAATCTATATTTTCAGTTGTTGCAGCTAATATTTTTTAGGTAGTCTCTCGATCCGCAGTAGACTCTTGTGTTCTAAATAGGTTTCCCTGTGCCTGTCACAAGTGCAGCTTCATAAGTACATCCATGGATTTCGATTTAAGCTTTTCTATCATAGCTCATTAACCATGACTGGGTATTTCCACTTCAGTTTTTTTTGATAATGTTGATACAGTGGTTGCAAAGGTTTGTGTGATGTATACTCATTATTTTTTTTAAAAAATAGTTTTCTAAAACTTAACTTATTCTAGCTACCATGGTCAGTACTTCAAGAAAAACTGCATACAACTCTACTCAAAAATAGAAACCTACAAAATAATCTCTTGTCATTGTCTAGGCAATGAACAGCGATTAAGTCAGACGATTAGAACCTCAGGGACAAATACCAGCAACTGTTTAAAACAGGTGCTCTGATGTTCAAAGTTGTTCAAAATGTTTATTGAGCTTTGGTATCATATTACATAGATGGGTCACTGAAGTAAGAGAAAGTAGTTTTGCTAAATATTTTCCTACTTCTGTCAGGACTGTAAGATCAAAGCTCAGTTTTTAAAAAAAAAAAAAAGAAGTTTTTATTGCCAAGAGTGCTTTGCAGCTAGTGTTGTGTTTTGTGCGGGGAAAACAAGCTGCTGATGAGCCTTTGCGTAACAATAGTTGTTATCTTGGGTGTAGATAGTCCTGAAGTTCAGCAGCCGGAGCTGGCCGTGTTATTTTACCCTGCCATAGAGAGGTTGTAGGGCCTGGCTCTTGGCCTAATCGAGGCGTTGGCCATAAAGGGTTCTAGGGGGACGAGTCATTAAGGTCTACCTACGTGCTGAAGCAACTCAGCATTTTCATCTGCTTTTGGTGCCACATGCTAGATTAACTTGTGTGATGTAAATGAGAAAGAAAGAAAGGCAAGCTTCTTCCATTTCTTTATCTGGATAAAGTAATATGCTGCCTTTTGAGGCTCAGCTGCCGCTTGTTACAGGGTGGCTGTCTGACCTGTAAATGCTACCAGCAACATGCACGTTCATTTAGTTCGCTCCTGAGAGTCGAGTATGAGCTGAGTAGCGTAAGCCTCAGTGGTTTTACTTTGAAGGCAGGGTGAATCTCCAGTCCATCATAACCTCAAAAACAAAAATCCATCCCAAATCCAAGTTTTACCTGGCACTCTTATTGTGAAGTGTTTTAAGTGCTGGGCTGAGTTTACAGTAGCTCATTACTTGTTCCTATAAGTATTTAAAAAAAAAAAGCCCTCTCCCTAGCCCCCTCCAAAAAAGAAACAATTATTAATGTTTTCAAGGATTCGAGAGATCTGAGGATGTAATGCCCTGAACAAATTATATGAGGAGTAACATTTAAACCACCAGAAAGGTCATCTGTTAGCAAGTGGTTTTGTGGGGAAAATTTTGACAATTTTTGAGCAAGTGACTGTTTCCATATTGAATGGAGAAAATGGGCTTTGAGGCTTTTTATTTTTTGTTTGTTTTTCAGTTCTGTGCTGCTTCCTCACATGAAGATACAATAGTACAAAAGAAGTGCTGAGCAATTAGCCATTTGGAGCCTAGCATATCTAAATTTCATGTTTGATTTAGAGATGAGATTTGCCTGGAGGAAAGGGGAATCTGATTATAGTAACTTTTACTGTTAAACTCTGCCCCAAATACATTTTTGAGCAAAATATCAGGAAACTAGTCCCTCAGTTGCCTTCTGTGTTGGCTTTAGAGCCAGGAGTCCCCAAACTGTGTAGCACTAATAAGTTAAATGGACAAATAACATTGCTGGGTTTTTTCCCACTCTATAGCTGGCAATAAATTTAATGAATAACTAACAGTCCTTTCTACGCTCCCTCACAAAAATAAATCAATTACGAGGCTGCGTTGGGAGCAGTTGAAATGAGTCATAACATAAGCTCTGAATATGTCGAAGCTAACTTGCTCGTGCATGTACCAGGTTTGCCTTGCCAATGAGCAGCTAAAAGGGGCAAAAATCTTTGTGTTGATATTTTGAATAAAAGGAAGGATCTGGATGAAGATTTTTTTTGTCTGTTTTTTGGTAAAGTGTGATGCACTGGATTGCGTCTTCACACTTCAGTAACTTTTAGCAGTAGAAAATCTCACTTTGCTGAAAGCTCATACTTTGGTGAAAGTATAATGCAAGGCAGAATTTTTGCAGAAGGGAGGGAAAATGGAAACTAGAGTAGAGATAGAGACTGCCCGGGTAAGTGCAGGCATTCAAAAGTGAGCTGAGTTGTTTGGACGTGAAGCAGAAGCTTAGCATTTGGAGCTAAACTTACAGCTTAGAGATTAAGCATTTTGTTCTTGTTGGAATATATGGGACCAGTCTGTGAATAAGCAGTTTCAATGATCCAATAACTGTTACTTCATCTTGACTGACTTGCTTTCAGATTTTTAGATGAATGACATAAGTAGCTGCATGCTCAGGCTGACCTCTGAGGATGAAGCTGCATTTCATTCCTGATGTCAAAGGGAGCATTTTGGTGTTTTAAGTTTTTGTGTTCCAGGTTGTGTGAGCACTTGGAGTGCATGGCTCATAAACTGAGCAAACTCTGAAAGAACACAGAGGAATAAAGATGCTCTTAATAGAGGACTAAGCATATAGAATGGGATAAATAGTACATAGCATCCGCTTAAGGCCTGAGAACGTATTTGCATTCCTTATTTCAAAGGCTACTTTGGGAAAAATGTGTGTTTGTGGCAAGGTTGCTCATGAAGCTAGGCTGGCTGCACGCAGTCTCAGAAAGGTGCAAATGCAGGTCAGTTGTGTAGTGATAGTATTATACTGGTGCTATCTATATTCATACCTATTTTTTTAACTACTATTAGTTTTGTAAAAGGAAACTTCTCCTGCATTAGGATTATGGTGAGGAAATTCAACCGCAATGTAAGACCAGAAAATGCAAAGGCAGAGCACTATGCTAAACAGTAGGATCTGGCTCCATTTCCCACCCCCTACCTGCCTCCCTTGGTTTCATCTGTCTTTATGGGCACTTCGACGTCTTTGGGAAAACCCCTACAATCATGAAATATATCTGTGAAATCCTCACAGAACTTTCAAGTAGGAGAATTCCATGTGGGTTCGTAAATGAAGAAAAATGTTGAGGTGTAAGATAAGGTTTTAAGGTAGAACATTTGCATCAAAAGTCCAGAGGAAAATATTTAAATTAGCAGCAATCTCAAAATGTTGCCTCTAACTTTTTTGTGTGTGAATTTATTATAAAGACTTTGTGCTTTCCCAAAAGTAATATTGTTTATAGGTATGGTCATTTCAAATTCTTTCTAGGTACATCTTTCAAGATGAGACTACTTTCATTAGTGGTTTAGACAGGCTTTTAGGAAGATCTGTGTTACTATACCAGATTAAAAAATGCCGTTTACATGTAGAAATTTCACTTTAAGAAGTTTGACCCTTGCAAGCCTTGTTGATCAGCCAAGGCATGGTGCTGAGGCAAGCTGCATACATCAGTGTCTGGCAAATAACCCTTCTCAAGTCAAGCAGTGTCAGCTAGTAGCTGCTTTTTTTTTTTTTTTTTTTTTTTAGCGGAGCACTGCCAAATTTCTTAAGATACTGGTAGCTTAGAGCTGTTAATTTTAGTTTTCTGTGACATGGCACATCCATTTCATTTTTATGTACAGCACATGAACAAATATGGAGTTACGAATAATGGGATCCAACAGGTTTGAAAATTATGAAACCAACTTCAACATTTTTCTTAGGAAAGCACTCTTGAAATAATTCTGGTTGAAACGTTTTCCTTTTAGTAAGAGGGTTGTTTAGAAAGGATTTTGCTCAGATTATAAAATCTTTCTGGCCATTCCTCTCTACTGCTGATTTGCTCTTGGCTTTACTTTGGATGTCTTCTAATGGAACTTGAAAAATGGTGTTCAAAATCAACAAAGCAGCAAAACCTACTGTATAATCTTTCCAGTGCACAGATGAACTGAGATAATGTTGAGATTATTTAATCATTATTCCGTGAAACTTAAGAGTGTTTATAAATAAATTAAACAAGAAAGCTTGTCAGCCTTTGGGAAGGTCATCTGAGCTATTACACAAGACAATAAACTGAAAATCTTATATTATACAAAGTAAAAGAGAAGCCAATGGTAATATGGGGGTAAACTTCTGTTAAGCATTTTCCATTTGTTATATATGGAACCATTTACACTTAAAGGGAGTTTTTGAATAGTTAGCTTGCCTTAAGTGTTGGACTGGTTTGTTTGTACAGATATTAATCTTTGTCCAGCCTCTATATAGTCCTCCCAGCATTACACCACTGAAAGTAGGATGTTAGCTTTATGACAGCCTGGGGAGAGCGGCGTCTTTTCTAGAAAACGGCCCTGTTTTTGAAGCGTGTTTTCCAGGGGCAAATTTAAAAGACTCTTCTCCAACATGCTCTTCATTTGCAACAAAACTAGCAAAGTTTTATAGCTTTGTTTTAAGTATGTGCACTTTGGTTTGTTTTTTTTTTTTTTTCCGTTGAAATAATTATTCTGTGTAAAATCTGTTTTGGAAGTGTTCCCTGGATAATTCTTACCTTGGGGAAGCTGGTCAAGAGCCAGTCAGTGTTCCCTTTCCTTTAGTCTGGGATGTCCTTCAACTTGCATATTGAGCTGTTTTGCACACTTTATTCAAAATTTTTTTTTTGTTTCTCCCTACTGTAAAGTCTTGTCTTTTTTTCTAGTAAAGGCAAAGTTTTAATATGTGGTGATAATGCTATTAAAAATGTTAATGTTTCAGTCTAGGCATGACTATCTTATGAAGCTTAACTTGCTGTGAAAGTATCAAAGTTGTTGTAGGAAGAGGTGGGGTCTAGTTTTGCTGCTTTTATGTGAGGTAGTTTATGAGCATGTAACCTTTGTTCCAAAGTGGTTAATAATTACATTATGACTTCGCATGCATTGCATAAATCTATTTTTGACGTAAGAAGCACCCTTTTCAGAAGTTAGTACAGTAAATTACTGTACTTAAGTGATGTTTGACCTGAAACCTGACCAGTATGCCTATAAGGTTTAGACTTATGCTGAATCTCTATCATCTTCCAAACTCCCCTTTTCTCTGATATGGAAACCCTCTGGCATTTTGCCTGAGCTCTTACTAATTATTCATGTAATGTGATTTTTTTTTTTTTTTTTCCCACTCATAAAGCCCTTTGTCCACAAAGCGAGTACAATTAGTTCTATATCCAGTTTTTAGGATTTATCCTAAAAATTAATCTGATAATACCAAAGCTATTATCTGTGAAGTAATACAAGCTCAAATATAGTTGTCTTTCCAATAAAGAATTTATTTTGGTTTGTATTTGCTTTAACAAGGAGCCAAGATGCCAGTGATTTGAAAGAACAGAATGGACTTGAATATGAGTTGGATCTGAATTTTTACTATATAAGATTAGATTATCATAAATCCTAAGTATTGACCCAGTTTTGTGGAGGGCATGAAGGTTATTAAGGCTCCCTGGTTTGTTGAGTTCTTTCCTATCCTTTGTTATTCTGCTGGGACTGAGCAAGCTGGTGCCAAATGTACTACCACCCTTCCAAACTGGATGCCCTTCTGTCAAAGCTCATTTAAGAGCTGTAGTCCGTTTTGCAAGTGGCATTCAACAGATATTGTTGACATAAATAGAAACTGGCATCTTCTAATTATCTCATGAAACTATCATCTCCATCCAAAAATCCACTTTAATAATGATCATAACGAAGAACATTTGATGTAAGTATCTTGGATGTTTCTTAACTGGGTGTAGTCCTCAATTTGTTGCATCTCAGCAGCAGGAAAAAAATAACCAAGGATTCTTAGTCTCTTTGGTCAATCACAGTACTTTTCTTTTTTTTTTTTTAAATGATGAAGCAAGTGTCAATTTGGAAAAGAAGGCAATATTAGCTTAAACTTAGCTTGTCTTGTTACTGGGATTTTGAGGGGGAGAGGAGGGACTGGATTTAAAAACATTGACTTGATGCTCTTTTCTCTTTCTTTCACCGCTGTAGTGTGAACTGTGTTCTGCCATTCACAGTAGCATCTGATCAGATTGTCTTTAAAGATTCTTCTTTTTAAATTCCCATTGAATATTTCTGTTTAGCTTCTTTCTTGCAAGCTTTGTAGTAGTATGAGAAGGGGAAAGACTATTCATTCCTAAAATGTAACTCCATGGAGGACTAAATGTGAGTGGTGGTGATGGGGAAACACAGTGGCAGTTTGTAACTAAAAGTGCATTTGTTATGGAATGGTGAAGCTACAGAAAACTTACATAGGCATAATGTTGCTATCCAAATTGGCATTCAGCCCTTATGTAGACATTAATACAGCTACTCTTTCAAACGCTGCACTGTTATCTTTTATTTCAAAAATAAGAACTCCAACAGCACAAGACTTCTTTATGCTGTGCTGGTTTATTGGTATGCAGTTGAGTGCCAAAGTGGCACTTAGTTGAATTGATAACATTTCTTCCTGCATAGCTGGTTGTTCTCTGGTGATACTGCCGCAGGGTAGGGTTTGGTTTACCAGGATTGCATCACAGATATAGAGGCAAACAAAATGCTGAATAAAATGTTATTTTATTTATATTTACACTAGAATACATCTAGAAGTCAGTTTCTACCTTTAGCATCAGTTAGAATGAAGCACTTAAGTGATTGTGTGAATGATCCACAGCTAGGTACTTGTGCTGCTGTTGGAGTAGCTGTCTGGTGGGCATCCTCTTTTGAGAGGAAAGTTGACTAGCAAGAAGTCTTTCACCAGGTTGATTCCGAAAGCAATTGATCCTGCTAACTGGGTATAGTGTTGGCAGAAAACAAAGTACGCAAGCATGCTATTTGAAAACCTCTCGATTTGGCCAAAAATGCCTTTTACTCCATAGTAGCCAGAAATGATGCGAAATAAGATCGTTAGATAAGCTGAACAAGGATATATGACCTTCTTTCATGCCTGCATGTCCTAATGTGGAGGTACAGAAGTTATGAGAAAGTTAATACCTTTCTAAATGTATAGACCAGAAATACTGTTGACTCTCCCTTATTGAAATGTCTGTTTCTTAGATTAGCATCTGTTACTTAAATGTAGCTGAATTTACTGATACTACATTTGTGTGTAACAAAATGCAAACCTCTCTGTGTTTCTTTAACAAATTATTGCTTTTGCACTAAGCTGTCCTGCTCCTGGAGAGCACAAGGCAGGTTTTATGAGCACTTCAGCTAAACACACAAGAGGAACAGTGACTATGTTAAAATTTAACGTACACAATTCCAAGTAATATTAACTGAGAGAGAGGAGGAGGGATTTAGTCTCTGGGTTTTGTGAAGATAAAGGCTTTGACTAGGAAATTTGATTTTTAAGCTCTAAACCAGTTATCTGTGGTCTGCCGTTCTAGAACATCTGGTGCTGTTAATCCTGGTGATTGCTATATAATTTTTTAAATCATTTTAGCTTTATCTTTATTGCTGAGTGTTACTGAGGCCTGAACAATATGCCGAAAGTTCATTAAAGAAACGAACATGCACAGGAGGAAAAAGAACTGTAAAACAGTGTAAGTTTAAATATTGTCTTGATAATGCGGGGATTCTGTGGAGCAACAGATCTTTAATCCTGGTAGGGTTCAGTCAGCCTGTCCTTGAGAGATGGGAATGGAAGAACTTGAGGATGCTTAGGAATGAAATATAACTTCCTGTTTATATAGTGCATTGGTGTAAATTATAGGAGGCCTTAAGTGACTCCCCCTCCTTCCCTGTATCTATTAATACACCTTCTCCTGAAACATAGTTAGGTAATGCCTTTACATATTTCTTAAGCTATTGTTGGTGTCCTCATTTTTAAATCCTCCCCTGTTACCTTTTTCCATTAGTATATGTCCATAGAGTCTCTCTTAAAACCCTGAGACTGGATTTTGAGTACCATATCAAAAAAATTGTAGTGAATTTATGAGCTTGATTTAAAAGCAAGAATGCCATTATAAAAACTGTTGAGAAACAAAGGAATGCTGAGATTGTCTTGTTTCTGAAAAGGTATTGGAAAATTTTTTTCTATTAATAGATTGTTTTCATGAAGTGACTATCTTTTTTTCCTTGTGGCAGTTATCACTTTGAGTATTTTTTTCATAATATTTAAAGGATCTAACTGAAAGTGTATAATTGAGAGAAGGCTGGAGAGATTCATCAGAAGAGTAGTGTTTCTCTGTCAAGCAGTGAATATTCTCCAGTTCTCTGAAAGCAGAGGCTTAAGTGCATGCAGACTCTCACTGTAATAAAACTCAGGGTGTTTGCAGCACTTACAAAATTGATACGTATTTTCTCTACTTATTTGGATGCGGGGGGAAATAGAGGTTGCCATGTCGTTAACCCAAGCAGAATGCCTTCCTATTTCTGATTCACAAGACACGTTAGTGCAGTGGAAGTGCAGGTTGTTTTCATTTTAAGTCAAAAGAAAACAGTACCTTTCTTCTTTAAACCCATGGAAGTGGTTACACAGTTACTCAAACATGAAACATTTCCAAGGAATTAAAGAGGACTACCTGAGCAGGATGCACGTTCTCCTGGATAATGCCAGCCGTGACGCTTCTACACCTAGCTTCTGCATAGAGCCCTTAAATGTGTATTAGATATTGCATAGTTTTGAGAGAAGTCCAGTCATATTAAATAACTTTGCTCTTCTATAGTGTATGAGTATATTAATGCAAGTGTATAGGGGAAAGAAATCTTGCCAGCTGAATCATCTTCATATAATGCTGGTTGATAAAAGATTTATGTAATGGAGACAGGTGCATTTATCTGTAGCCAGTCCTTTTTGAGAATATTAGGCCAGCTGATATGTACTAATGATTTTTGTAGTGGGGCCTCTCTGCCTTTTTTTCCCCTCAGTCATTCTTTTCTGCCTTCTCCTTGGCCTCTCTACCTGCTTCTGTCAGAGACTCGCAAATCATGACCGGAGCTATACTGATGCTTTTGGATGGGAAGAAGTGATGTAGCCAGTTTCTGTTCATCCTTGCGAGGTATTTTCCATTCCAACTCGCGTGTAATCCTCTCAGGCCTCTGGCTTTGCTGTTCTGTGTAAGAGACTGCATTCAGATTTCCAGGGATCTTTGAAGAATAGTGTGAAAATGGCTTCAACTTTGCCTCCTGCAGTAGGATTTGAGATATGAGCATCTGCTTTTTTGTTGAGTCTGTTCAACTTTTCTATGTTCCCCTCCATTGTGAGGATAACAGTTCATCTGTTTTACCAGCTTGTTTTCTGGATATGGTTATGAATGTCTATAAATGACTTGAGGAAAAGGCTGTATCAATGCCACATATTTCATATTTAATAGCTTGCAAGTTGTGAACCATAGCAAAACTAGTCACTTAATGCTGTGAATCTTTTGTTCTCATCACCTGAAAACATGAAGCTCTTTGTAAAGCCTATAGGCGAAATGACTTTTTGCTTAGAGACTGAAACCTAAATACAAATGCAGTGAATAGGTGGAAGAAAATATAGAAGGAAGGCAAGAATTAAAACAGAAAGCAGAAGGAAACTATTTAGCTTTTTCTTTTATTTCAGTGGTGGGACTAGTTACGTGGGCAGTTTTAGGGCCAAGCCCTATATGAATGAAAGTTTCTCAATCTTGTAGAGTGATCTGCTTTGAATTTTATTGTTTTTCCCCCTCTGGCCTCCCAAGGTAAAGACATGTAACCAGCTATTTTTCTTAGAATATTTGTCTCCAAAGGATTAATTCCAGCTTGGCAAACCATTTAATTCCTCTGTCATGCAGATGGGACAGCTCTCTTCAGCTGAGCTGTTTTTAGCAGTCTTTAGTTTAATGCTTCTCTTCCAACAATTACTTTTTTGTATTTAAGGTGACCTAGACAATTGCCTCCAGAAGAGTTTACATATACTTCTGTTTTACGATCCTTATATATTGACAGTACCTTTTTTCATCAAGTTGTAATGAATATAGCTAATCAGCTATGTAAACCTAAAAGCATGAAATTTTGGGCGAGTTCTGCAGTGTGATTTAAAATTTACCTTTTTTTTCCCTTGAGATAGGTATGCCTAGTGAAGAGTATTCAGTTAAAGCTGATGTCAAAAATGAACTTTAGCTCATGATTCAGAGGCATAAGACTTGTATAGGTGCAGCCCCTGGCAATCCGGGCTGCAGGAGGGTGGTACGCCTTGAAAATGGCGTTGTGTGGTGTTGTAGATATGTGGAGGTAAGGGAAGTGCTCAGAGAGCTAACTCAGTGTCTCATGTGGAGAAGGGTCAAGCTCTCAGCAGCGCTCAGGATTGTTATTCGAGGTGTCAGAAATGCCTCAGTAAGCAGGTGCTAAAGGAATAATGACTCTGCTTCCTAACAAAAATGCTTTGAGAGCAGGGAGTTCGCTTCCTTCGGGCCCGCGAAGCCTCCACGTCCGCCGCTGAGCCGAGGCTGGCGAGCAGGTTACGTGACGGGCTGCCCAAGCAGCCGGAGCCAGGAGGCGAGCCAGCAGCCTTGGCTCAGCCCGCGTCCCCCGCCTCGGCAGCGAAGCAGGGCTCTCCTGTTTGGAAGCAGCTGAAGCTTAAGAAATGGCTATGAAAGCCCAAGATTTGTGGGACTGGATAACCACGGCTAATGTTTGCGCTCAGTTTTTTTAATGTTTCCTAGGGAATTGGAGGAGACTTTTCAAGAACAGTTTCTGGGTTAATTGATGCATACTTGCATTACCTGAAATCTTTTTATAAAAAGATAACCTTTTTAAGTACAAGGAGATCATGAAATCTTGTTTTGGGGAATAGTTGGTAGCTTTTTCATTCTATTTTCTGCTTTTGAGTCTAGGATATTCACAATGCAAGTGCAGGCCTCTTACAACACTAAAAGGATTACCGCATTTTTTTAAATGTCACATTTTTAAATGTTGGGAAGATTAGGATTATGATCATTTGTCTTAGCTCAACTGTATTAGAAAACATACAGTGTGATGTGTGCAGCTTAAAAAATAGCACAGCAGGCTAGAGGTGAGCGTGAGAAGCTAGGGGTGAAGATAATGAATTCCTCACTCCCGGAGACGCTATGGACTGGGCTTCGCTGTGAAAGCAACAGGACTTCCTCTATCTCATGTTATGTAAATGTACTGCAGAGACTGGCTATATTGATTTTGCACACCGGTTACAGTTAAGAGTATATAATGGAATGCAGCTAACTGAGTGCTTGTGAATTATTGATGCTGTGGTCAATAAAGATAGTTTTTAGTGGCCAGTGAAGGTTTCCTGTCTTTGATAAATAAAGCTCAAGACTTGTCTTGCACGCTTCTGTGCTACACAGCGTCTTAATTAAATGCAGAATACTTCGTTAAAGTAAGTCCGATGCTCTATTTTTAAACTGGAGTGTGAGATTCATTTTAGTATGCCATCTACCCATTGAGTCTTGGGACTAAACGGTATAAATCCAGATCGCTCTAAGAAAGCGCTTTGGAAGAGGCAAAGAAGCTATGAGGAGAACAAAGCATGCGTGTTATCTTCAAACCTTAACTTGGTGACAAAATGCAGACTCCAGAACTGTAGTTGGTTTCTGACTTCGCTAAACCAAGGAAAATAAAAAATTTGCGCTTGAACATATGTATCTGTTTACTTTTTCCACTGTTACTAGCTTCCTTTTCAATTTACCCTGTTTATGATTGCAGTTGCTTCTGTGAGTAGGGAGATTAAAAAAAACAAAAACACACTACAGTGTCAAATATCCCAGAATCGGTGTCAGGGTATGCCTCTTATAACTAAAGAGCAAATAAAAAGAAGTGTAAAGCAAATGACCATCCTAGTGTATAGGCTTTTTGAGTGTTTGGAAGGTGATGAGTAATGCCTAGATACTGTCATCCTTTTAGAGGAAAATCTCTTTGCTTTTAAATTTGCAATTATTTCTGTGTTGGCTAAGTTGAGGCTCTCTCTCCTCCCTCTCCTTGAGTGCTCATGAGAGCCTGATTCAAATTTTTGAAGTGTTTTGAAGTCAGTCTTTAATTGCAGGACATCGAGGTCAGAAAGCTCCACTCGTTGTTCAAATCTGATTTAAAAACACTTTTTGAGAAATGTGAAAACTGTTGTCAGTATAACATGCATCAGGCTTATAATCTTCATCTAGGGATACTATTGTGCCCTTCTTGAGTGGTTTAGTAGGTTCTCTTTTTATATTATGTAAAGAGCTTTCCTGTCCTTTTGTTTAGTTTGGAATTAATCTGGTTTTTGTTAGATTTAATCTTTTCTCTGACTATGTAATTTAGTGTAATGAAAAGTGTTACCTCTCTTTGAAGATTTTCACATAAAGCAGAAGCTTACTGAGGATGATACATATGCCAGATGATATTCATAATAGCTATATTGTCATGAATTTATTGTATTTTTCTCTGTTATCTCTGGTGTAGCTGTATGTTAGAACATTTCCAGCAGGGGCTGTTCAATCGCAAGTAGTTTATATACTATAGAAAAGTAAGCTATTTTTAGGAGAAAATATTTATAAAGTCAGAGAACTGAGCAACCAGTTCTGCAAGGAGTATGTGTATAATATTTTGTGAAAGTTAAAGGTAAATCATGGTTTTGCTGCAAGCAGAAGACAGTGCTTTGTGCCTTTGCAGTCGGGATAGTTTGTTCATGACTTCCTGTATTGTTTTTCTCTCATGCTTCCTTGACCGGTCAAGGTCTCTATCAGCAGGTAAACTGAAGAAAAGCTCCAGGGGACTTCACTTGGGGAAACTGCTCTCTTCTCGCCGCATGAATAGGCACTGAGTATTAGTGTTGTAACTAATTATATTGCCATGAAGTAGTGGAATGATAAGGGTAGAAGTTCAGAGAACTCAGCTACATCATTGCTAATTTGCGCATATGTGTGCGCGGCCTAGAAGAGAGTCCAAGTTTGCTTGCCAGTGGTCTTCTCACTAAACTTCCCTCCATATGAGAGAGTTAACAGAATAACTGTACCTGAGCAGTCACTTTTTCATATCGGTGTGCTCATGAGACAAGTTCGTGCTTAAATTTTAACGCATGTTTAAGGAAAACTGCTGTTTCCTCACATCTTAAGAGATGGTGCTTTTGGGGAGGAGGGGTAGAGATCTCAATCCTGCAGGAGCAACTGCTCTAAATCTGTGTGTTTGTAACAGCTAGTGCATGAGGTAGACAGAGGAGCAATTTAACATGAACGAAACAAAAAAGAGGTAGTATTCCAGATTATTAGGGCAAGAAATTGGTATAGATACAATTGACTTCTCAATGCAAGAGAGAACAAAAAAGTTCTTACTATGTAGCTTTTTTAAAAAAAAAAAAAAAACACAAATCTGCGAGCACAGAATGCATGTTTTCTGCCTGTTCTGTTTTGTGTAGCACAACATTTTGCAAGTGTTCAGCTAGTTTGGAGGAGATTTCTGCCAGAATGCAAACTTGCAGAAGCCTTCTTTCCCAGCTGACGGGACATGCTATCAAGTATATTCTATGCTCTTATGTTTCATTTATCTTTCTACTGTTTCAGAAAAATGCTTAGGAAACTTTGAATGCAGTCAGAGTGCACTTGTAGAATAGTCTCTGCTCTGAGACTGTTAGCAATAAACAGTGGTGTGGGTTGAGCCTGATGTATGAAGAGCAGAAGACAGTCTGCAGACTGACCCTGCCACCTACCAGGCTGCTCAGCTGGGGTGGGGGTGACTGGGCACTAGAACAGTGTAACCTTGCTCAAAAAATGTGGTGTAAGACAGGCATGCAAAAGTGCTGCTGTGGCATGGTATGAAATCTTCCAACAAAACTGGAGGTGGGGGAAGAAGGGACTCATTTGTATTTGAAGATACTATTGAAGCTGGAAAAAATAGGTAAACCCATTTTCCTCTTTGCAAGTGCTTGTTTTTGCTTATAGTCCTGAGTGGAAGATTTGCTTTAGTTAGGGAAGGCATCTAGCACTTGTAGGCTGCTGAAGATGTCATATTTCCATTTAAGGCAGAGGAACACAAAGTAATTTAAAGTTGTATTTGAGGAGGGGCAGACTTTTAGAGGAACTAGTGTTTTTAGGTTTGTATGTAATGAACAGAATCACACCCTGCCCAAGCTACTCAGTGTAGATCAGCTGTATAAAACTGTTCAGTTTATGCCAAGCACTAGTCCTTCCTCACTAGAAAGATTTTTGTAAATAAATAAGCCCTCTGAACGTGCAACTGCAGAAGGTAGAGCTAGAAGGGACCTCAAATATCACCTGGTCTATTCCCAAGGCAGGACCTGTAGCCTGTTCCTGACCAGTGATTGTCTGACCTGTTCTCGAAGACAGTGAGAACCTCAGATGGTGGGAATCCTGCTCTCTTACTAGCCTGTGTGTTACAGTGCTTCCTCAGGTTACGTGCTGGATGATGGTGAAAGAAGTTTAACCTAAACCACTTTGCTGTGATTTTTTTTTTCTGTTAAATTTCATCCTATTCAAATTGGGTGTAACATGCAGCTACTTCTTACTTATTTGAAACCTGTTGTGCCTTTCTAAGCCTTCTGGCCTTTGGAATAATAAAAACCTCTTAGTTCTGTAAACCTTTTCACAGGCTTTTTTTTCTAGATTCCTGCTTGTTCTTGCTGCTCTTCTCTGAAGTCTCTACCTCTCTTTTGAAGTGTGATGTCTGAGACAAGATGCAGTAGTTCGAGAACCAGAATCTCCTGGTTCTTCCTACAAGGAAAGGATTAGTCTCTATTTCAACATCTGACACATTTGAATACTGTGTTTACAGTATGACATAAGTTTCTGTTGAACTTGGGATCTACCAAACTCTTTATTTTTACAGAACTATGCTGAACCAGTTCTACCCTCGATCAGGAATGAGCTAGCCATTGGATTAAGTTGTGGTTAAGCAGTGATATTGTCCAAGCTGATTTTTTGCTGATGGTGTTACAGCCCTAATGGTCTGAGGATGTGAAGATTGGTTACTAGAAGTAACTGTTCATTAGTCCAGTTAGTCTGAGTGGGAGGGAAAGGGGAGTACACACCTGAAGATGGTTTGCGTGCCCCAAAAGCTTGCCTGTTTGTGCTTCTCCCCGCACCCCTCGCTTTATTGGTCTAACAAAAGGTATTTTCTTTGCTTAGTGAGTCAAAGCTACTATCCATCTTTACTCTTGCCCTCAGTGTTAGATTAGTGTCATTTCCATGCTGTGCATCATGCTTGAACTAATCCAGCTGAAAAATAACTCTACAAGAAAGGAGTGTTTTAGCTCTCTCGGTTCACTCTGCAGTCGCACAAATGCTTGTGGCAGTGCTGTGCTTGGGAAAGAAGCAAGTGCCAGTGTGACGCGGGAGGTGGTAATTGCGTATGTTATGGCTGCCGTGAGACTTAAATGACTGATGAGACTTTGCTCTTAGAAATACATCTGGTTAATGATTAGAAACTGCTAAAACTTTTTACTCTAATTTCACAGTTGTAGGATTCTCTCCAAATAGATGTAGTAGGGAACATTTCAAGTTTTAATTGAATTATGTTTAATTGTAATCTGATTGCGATTTGTACCAGAAAATAGTGTGGAATTTTTGATTTTTGTGGGGGTTTTTTAGTGTGTCCTAGTTGTTCAGAGCAAACTTCTTATGGCTTTACTCCTCAGCAGTTTGTAGATTATCTGTTTTTTTTTTTGTTGTGGTTGAGTGAACTCACTAAATAGTGATATTTATTGTCCTAGTTAGGACTTGGTTGAACTTCAAGCACAGTTCGCAGTATTTGATATTACATAGTTGCTTATCACAAGGCTATAACTAAGAAACAGTTGCAGTGATTCATGCTTCAGGGATAAGTAAGTTACTGCAGCTGTGGAAACAGTGCAAATTATCTTCCTACAGAAGTGGCTAGGGAAGGCTAAGTTACTTCTACTTGATCCATTTATTATGGAAAAAAGAGATGGTGCATCAGTGGATTAGAGCTACAGTCACATAGTCCAGCAAGCCTGTAGTATTGTGGTATTTGCAAATAGGGAACTTGCAAAATAGCAGTTAAGTGGATATTTTCAAGGATTGTGGGATAACTAATAATGGAATTGTAGAATGAGCCTGTATTAGTTAGTACTGGGGTGTTTCTCAATAGCATAACCAAGTGATACTCTCATTTTCTGGAAACTTTCTGGGGTGGCAGCAAAATAATAGAAATAGTGCTATCAAACTGTGTAAGATTCCTTGATTCAGTAGTTCTGGCAGCAATTTAAATTAAGTGTGAACACATTTGCAGAACTATTTTTCTGCTCCTGTGACAGTGTGTTGGGATAGATGCAAAAAAAATTGGTCTCTTTCCTGCAGTTTCATAAGCCAGAACGCTATGCAAACTTGTTTTGGCTCTTACTGCAGTGAAAAGGTGAAGTCAAGAGTCCATTGTACCTGAACTTCAATCACATAGTACTTCCTCTCAGAGCTAAACAGGGAGGAGGAAGACATATCATAATTTAGAGAATTAGTGTTTATTGTGCTCAGTAAAACAGTTAAGACTTAGACCTGTGTTTGTGTGAATTCAAGGAAACTTGGGAGAGAACCTGGCAAAGGGAATCTTGTGTGCCAAGGTTTGCTGTGATTCTTGAACAAATTCTAACTTTCCCAGTTGACAGTTGATGGTATGGCTAACATGAAAATCCTTAACCCAATCCCTTGCTGTCAGTGTTGGCAGTTAGGCTGTAAATCTGCTGTATGGTTTCTGTGGTGTTTTGGCATAGATGCTGAAGTCGTACTTGCTGAAGCATGACATGAAATTCTGTGTTTTGTTCTGATCGTATAAATAATTATTGGCGATAGTATTTATTGGCCAAACATCTCTTAGTGAGTTTTTTAACATAAAAGTCCACAATTAAATCTCATGTTCAACCCCCTGTATGTGGGGGTTGTACTTGGTTGAGGGTTTTTTGTTTTCCTTTCCATCCCAAAAATTACATTTTAAAATTCAAGCCACTTTAAAAAAACACTTATTTCTGAAAAGGTAGATATATCTCTTACAGGAATGTATAACCATGCTATAGGAAAAACCTATTCATGCAGCTGTTTCTCACAAGTGATATATGTTTTTCCAGGATATGAATTTTAGAGATAATCTAATTTATTTTTCAAAATGCAATGAATGGCATTCATGTTATGACAAATGAACACATGCCATGTTTGGCCTAGGAGTTAATAGATTATAAAGATCACTTGTGGGTTTCTTGTTTTTAATTAAGATTCCTTCAACAAAAAAACCTTAACAGCGATTAAACAGTATTTTTGCTCTTTGAAATTTTTAGTGCCCCATGCTGCAAAGTACATACATCTTTAAAATAATAATTTTGGGGACACTGGAGGGGTATGTGTAAAGAAGAAGAAACGGACTTGCAGGGATGAGTAGTTTATGAAGATTTTTGTCTTATATCTGAGCAGGTGCACATTCTAGTGAAAATACTCTTGAAGTTTCTAATTGCCTCCAGACTGTCATGAATTGTGTCATTTCTGATGCATGCTGGATGTGCTTTAACATATTTAAAAACTGAATTATTTTGTAGCTGCGATTCCCTTGAGAGAGCGATACACAATTTCAAACTCGATCTTCCTGCCTGAAAGAACACGGAGGGCAATCGGCCTGTTTTTCTGGCTGTTTCCCTTTTGTAAAGGGGAAGAAAGAAGGGCTTGCATACTTTATTGGTGATCGACTTCTTTCTCAGAATAGCTGCAGTGAAACAATAGGTCTCAATGGCATTATGAAATGGGCTTTTTGTAGTCTGAAGCTTCTGCCATTCTCCGCCTTGGTGGAATTACTGCGAGTGTTTTAATAGCTTGAAAACTCTGATTTGTTGCTATTTCTGTGTCCATGCTCTTCTATATGCTTTCCAGTTTATGAGGGAACGTTGGGACAGTAAATACCATAAAACTTCAGAACTGAAAATGTCAGGGGCGGTTAACTTTACCAATTCAGTAAGCCTGAAAACAGAACTGGCCTCATTAATGAATATGTATTTCGCACCTTTGAGGACTGGCACAGATACTGTAACTTTGGCCATGAATGTTGCAGGGCTTCAGCTGTATGACACATTTGTAGTCCCTGAAGCAGCTATTCCACTAACACTTTCAACTGAGAAAAAGGGTAAAAATAGCAGTGGTAAACTTTCCATCTGTATCGGTCAGAGCTGAAGTCTTGGGGGGGGAAAAAAAAAAAAAATTCGGCGTCTTATGCTCATAATTAAAGATGTTTTTATGCCAGTGCATGGCTCTTACATAGTGCAGTCATCCAGAAATCTTTAGTGCTTTACATGCACGGCTGCTACCATGTGAGGACACTGAGGCATGGGGAGAGATGTGGCCCTTCCCACAACCATGCGACTGATCAGACTGAGCAGGAAACAGTCTGACTGTCTACCCTCCTCCCTGGTTGTACCCAGGCCTCCAAGATATTCCCAGTCTCCTTCCTCCCACTGTCGTGACTGAGATCTCTGTGCAGGAGTAAGTGCAAAGGTCTTGGCTGTGAAATGCTTAACAGCCAGCTTCTTTGACTCCCAGAGCACAGTTTGCACTGGTGTAAGGAGACCAGAATTGCTATCAATCAGGCGAAAATATACGTTTTCTATAAACTGAGGCAGTAGCGTCTTAGCTAGAAGTGACTTGAAGGGAGAAGTCCTGCGAGCGCAGAGCTGTCCTGCGTGCAAAGGCGGCGCGTTCGCCAGCGCCCACAGGGGCTGGAGGCCACGATCTCCATAATCTGCTCGCGGCTTATCACGAGTGGACGAGGTTGGAGACCTTTGCCACCTGGAGTGTGTTTGTGGGTAGGGAGCAATAGAAACGCTTGCATTTTCTTTCAAGTTGTTCAATAATCGATTTCTGCTCAAAAAAGGCCCCTCCGCCCCCCCCCTTTTTCTTTTTTTTCAAATCACTCTTTTGCGAATGCCCATGATAACTACTTGAAATGCTTCCTGTCTTGCTTTTCCTGAAGGCTGGTTTCCAAATGGCACCTGCTTGTTTTGAAACTGCTACAGGCAGATGGGCTCCGCGGGGGAAACGCAGCGGCGTACCCGTGAATTTAGCTGGGGTCTTCCATCCCCTCGCGGGAGTCCTGTTTCCACAGAGACCAAGCTCACTTGTTTCAAGAAAGATATTTTTAGCTCTGTTTAGCTCGTGGAAGAACTTTCTTCCTTAATAGGAGAGCAAATTGTGGCAGGATTCCTCTGAAAAGTATGTTCTCTTGCCTTTTTCTGTCATTCTTCACTCTTTTCCTTTTCTGTGTGACTTCATGTTTCCCCTTCATTGCTTCCTCCTTGTCTGTGACAACTCTTCCTCATTTCTCCCGTTTCACTTTCTTGCATGACTGTTCCTAGTTTATAAGGATCTTTGCTACTGTGAAGGAGTTTATGGAGAGTGGGAAAGGGGCCCAGCCTTTAGTTAGAAGAGATACTGTCTTAAAAATAAACCTCCTGGGTCATTTGTGCCTTAGTTAAACGGACGGCGCTCGCTGAGTCACCGGCTGAGCGGCATCTGTAAAGGACTGGTGTACCGCAGAGCCCAGCCTTCGCCGTCCGCTCAGAGCGCCACGTGCGCGTCGGCTGTGCCTGGACCTTGCTTAGGAGTTGTCATACGTCCTTTGGCCTTGCGGTAAATATATCTTACATGTAAACATTTGTGCTGATGTCTGAGGTGAGCTCGATGCATTACGTGCTGATGGGCGGCGCAATGGTAGCGAGCGCAGACGGATAAGCTGATTGCAGGAACGATTTGATTTTGTTTTAGTTAGGGCCAGACTTCCCAATCGGAGGTGCTTTCAGTTGTCTATTAGAAGCAGTATGAAGTAGAAAAGAGATTTTACTGCATTATAGGCTGCAAGATGCACTAAGTCAGTGCCCTAAAACTTTTAGGGGGTATTGGCAAGACTGCCAAGTTGGCTTTCTGAAGGGTTAACTGTGGAACAGTTAGAATATTTATTCAGTGATGCAGGGCTGGTTTAAATTTAGAGATTCACAATTTTTTTAATAATGCTTTACCCTGTGTCTTACTATAACTGGCATACTATGAAATTGAGATTGTTTTGACTTTTGTTTCTGAAGTACCTATTGCCATGGCAGCAAAGCGCTTCGCTTACAGTATGAGCTGTTTCCAGAAAGCAGCTAACAAGTGAATCCAAAGCAAATCAATGTTGAAGAAAATTGCAGCACTAAAGCAAGTGTGTGTGTGTTAAGGGAATTCTCTTGCCGCTCTGCGCTTTCCTATGCTGTCCTGTGATTCTTATTTGTACATCTGTTTGCATGTTACGCTTAGGTTGTAAACCCCTTAGGAAGGGGCCTTTGCATGCACTTATCATGATACTGGAGCTCAGGTACTGCAAACCTATCAACATTAATACCGCTGCATCCCTACTTCAGTGCCATGTAGAGGTTCTTGTTCTCCCCCCCTTTTTTTTTGGGGGGGGGGGGTAGGGGAGGGATGCTGTCTGTCTCTTAGGCTGCAACAGCTGGTAGATCAGCAAAATTGGATTCACAGTTTCCATACTCTGCCTTCAAAGATATATGCTCCCTCCTGCTAAAGCTGGAGTAAAGTCAGTGCGAGTGAGACTTTGCTCTGAGATCCTGCTAACGTGTTCTTCAGAATCAGTTCGGTTCGTCTGTATGTTGGACTGTCTCGAACAGTAAGGGGAAAAAAATTCTCCTGAAAGAACTTTACAGCATGTCTTGAAAAACATCATGCCCTGGCTGTGGTGATAGACCACCAACATGAGCTGCTGCTTGGTTACCAAGAGGATAAAATATTGCTCCAGGGAGATGTTTTTATACAGTTGCTTATTCATATTACAGTAGTGGCCAAAAACTCCCTTATGCTCAGCAATACAGGAATATTAAGGAAATGCCAGTTTTGGAGGCCACAGTCCAGTCTAGTTTCACTTCATCATAAAACCAGGCAATCTAGACAGGATGTAGTTGAGTGATTAGTGCTATATTATTCTCTTGTAACTTTTATTTTCCGTTTCGCAAGTACCTTTTCATTTGGCAACTTGCAAGTTGAGTATTATCTAGGCCTGCCAGACACCTTGCTGTCAGCTTGGGAAAGGAGTTGAAAACCTTTTCAAGTGTACAGCGGGTATAGCCTAAGCTCCAGGTTTTGATTTTCATTGTCATAGCAGTGACAGCAGGATCCTAGCCAGTCTAGACCGGCAAAAAGATGGCTTCTGAACAAATTATCTTCTGCTAGAGATATATTCTCTTCCACACTGAGTTATTCTTTGTACAACCTGTAACAGGCAATTGAGCTAGGCACAGAAACCTTCTGGATAAATATTCTGTAATCAACTAAGTAATGCCTTTGATGTGTAGCTCTCTGCACAAGTTGTGGTGGCCAAATGCTCCTATACTGTTTCTTCCCTACCCCCTGTTGTTCCTCACCCTTCCAATTTGGGAAATATTTTTAAGTCTTTTATATTTTGCATACTCAAAGTTGATGATGATATTAATGCTGGTTCTATTTATTTGCAACTGTGAAACAGCACACAAATGAGGATGTTTTTGTAGCAATATTTGGGAGCCATCCAAGACTCCCTGTGATCCCTGAGTTTTATGGAATGATTACCTTTACCGTTGTAAAATACATACGGCATGATATTTTAAACCGAAAGGGAAGATTGAGAAATAACTTACATTGATCAGAAACCAAAAAAGTAACAAAACTACGCACTCAAATCCTTACAAAAGCATATGTCTTCAAATACATTAACAAGGCAATTTGGTCTTTCTGTTCCAGTTACGTGGAAAGGAGGGAGGAGCAGAGCAGTAACTTTTTTTTTTTTTTAATGGTGGGAAGGTTATTAGCATCCAGGATATCTAAATGAACTTTCTAGGGGTGGCTCTGGGTAGGGGGGAAATCTAATTTATCATTTGCTGTGCTGTTGATTACAAGATGAGGTACTTACAAAGGTGGTGGAGATTTACCAACAAACTGACACTCCTCAGTTAAGGACAGCTCTATTAAACCTATGTAACATTTTGGTTATTTAGTTAATGGCTCCTTTTTAAAATTTAGGCTTGTAAATTTATGCCTGTTTGGAGTCAATTTTAAAGAGCTACAATGGATGGAAAGGATTTTTTTTTGTGCTTTTATGATGCAAAATTTGTTTTTAAAACCGATATTTTTTTTCTCTATAGGTATGGTGTTAGTCCTGAGAACATTATTCTGTATGGTCAGAGTATTGGTACTGTCCCTACAGTAGACCTGGCATCTCGGTACGAGTGTGCAGCAGTAATCCTTCATTCTCCTCTGATGTCTGGATTACGGGTAGCTTTTCCTGACACTAGGAAAACCTATTGTTTTGATGCTTTTCCAAGGTATGTATAAATGCTGCAAAGGGATTGTTCTGTACTGAGTGTGTAGACGTTTAAAAGACGTAGTCAGGTAACTTTCTAGGGAGCTTTTCTTAAATTGTGACCTGCATTTTGAACTACAGATATGCACACCAAAATCAAAGCAGAGATTCACCCTATAAACAGTCTGATCTCAGTCTCAAGCTGACATGATAATCAGTTTGATGAACGTAAATCTTAGTGTTTACAACTATCTTTATGTGTGTTATGACTTGTTAACATCAGAATTTTTATGCCATCAACTTTGAAAAAGTAACTTAACAACTGCTAATGCACTATTAAGTTCTTCAGGCTAATGACTACCGAATTAGGAATCATACACTCTGTAACATTTCAGTTGACTTTGATTTAGATGATAATACAATATATTTAAATGGATGTGCTATTTTCAAGTTGCTTGCTAATATATTGCTATGATTTTTACCAGATCAGCAAAGAAAAAGGTATAGATAATGGCTGCTTTAAAGGGAGAGAAGCAGTGAGAGTCAGAAGCTAGAGCATTAGTCTGGTGTGGTTCCGCATTTCCTGCGTGATCTGGGGGAATGCCTTTTAGTGTTTTGTCTGTTTGTTTTGTTTTTCCCCTTTAGTTCTTATAAGTGAAACAATTCTGCATCCCAAGTATGCTTGTCCATATAAAATCGGTAAAAATAGGGAGAAACAGATAGAGGTCTCACTAATGGAGATCATGTAAGCTCTTGATTTCTGCGATCAGGATAAGTATGTTACTGTGCCTCTTTCTGAAGGTTCCAAGCTTATTTAAGGAGCTCTGTAACATTTTCCATACAGAAAGCTGTATCCAGCTTGTTTCAAGAGAAAACATTTGTCTTTATAGCCTAACATCTCATTTGAAAAGAAATTGCAGCAAACCTAAATTAAAGAAAATCCAAATGCTTGGGAAGAACAGATGTTCTAGGAGCTTTTTAAAACTTCTCATCTGGCCCAGTTTAGATTACACAAAAGCCAAATCCAAAGAGTTGGAAATTAGTAAATGAAGCTTACTAATTATTTTTGATATATTTCTAGATGTCTGCGCTTGCTGTTTACAATATTCAATATTCAAAATATTGAATACATTCAAAATTTTCAAAAGTTCCGTTTTGATGCTTTGTTTTGCCTGTGTTTGGATTTTTTTGGATCTTTCAAGAAAGAGCTTGGATTTTTATCGTATGGAAATTAAAAAATCAATCATTTCTGTAGAGCTGATAGGACAAATCATACCTCTGACTTAACAGTTAGTTTTTTTCTTTTTACAGCCAGAGTCTTTGTGTTACTAATTACCTAATGATTCTCTAAAACTTGAATAAATTCTACGTTGCACACTTATTACTTGGGCTTATTTTTACTAACCTGCTACAGATGTTTTTTAGGAAAATACCTTAAAACACTTGATCGTGGTGACTTTGTACAGTTAAACTTTGAATATTATTAAAAGTGGATTCTTGTTTGAGGCATTCACTTAAATAAGAAAGGCTTTGGTGCTTTTCTAGGATGAACTTTTTAAAGTATGTTTAGCAGAAGGAGGATTGTTGAACAAAATATTAATGCTTTCCAGGACAGTGTTTGTCATATATAAAAACACAGCTTAAGTATATGTAGCATGGATAAACGTACTTTAAAATGACAAGTATGTAGTCACTAATCTTTCAGTTACCTTCAGAGCTCAACGCAAGTCCTTCATGGGACTGTGACCTTTCTTTGGTCACTAAAATATCTCACAGCTTTCTCCAGAGCAAGGTGCGCAGTTCAAGACAATGATGAAGCTATTTGTGGGAGCTGGACACTGAGAGCATGAGAGGGAAGACGGTCTCTTTATAGCACTGTGTGCAGACTGGGGGGAAGCAGGGGCAGGGAGGAGGTTAGAGGCAGATTTGAGGGGGGGGGGGAAAAGACGGAATGGCCCATGGAAGGGAGCGTATGAAGGAGAGACTTTCTGAAGCCTTGTGCAAAGCTTGGCTTTGCTTCAGAAGATCACACTTGTAATGAGTGTAGCGGGGATATTCATAGCATTTGCCATGCTTGTTTTATTTTGGTCTCAACAGATTAAAACTAGAAGGGCAGGGGGAGGGAAGGTTACAAACCGCAGTTATAAATCTATATGCCTAAAGAGCCAGATGATGAAGTATGTAGCTCACAGTAACTGTATTCAGTCCCAATGTTCAGTATTCTTGCATATAAGTTAAAATGTAAATTGTTGAAGATGCAGTCAGAACTTGAAATTCCTATTCACAAACTTGTTCATCATCCTTAAACTTTAAATTTAATATTTATAAATGTTTCTGTTAGAGGAAAACCAAAGCCTTAAAAATAGCTCTGTTTGTAAAACTAACAGTGGTTAGCTGATATCAGCTAAATCAAATAACAGCTTAAAAAGAAATAAAAGGGGGGAGGGCGTTGACAACAGATGGACTATAGTGCTTAAAAATTTTGTTCTTAACCTACTAAACTGTTCATCGCTGTCAGTCTGACTTCCCTTATACTGTAAGGAGTGAAAATAAACATCTGTGCACTTTCATGAATGTGTACAGCTCAACTGTCTGTCTTCACAGTAGGAAACAAAATAGTTCTATGTGCACCGACAATGAATCGCTATTATGTGCGTTTTATGTTGGGACTCCATGAGAATGTCGTCTCTGTAGATTTTTCTAGCTGCAGAGTGGTGTGGCTAAGAATACTAAGTAAGTCTGATGTGCAGTTTAAATACTGCCTTATGAGCCGCTGAGTTGGCAATGGGATGCTTTCCAATTTTCTGCAAAATACAAATATTATCTAGCTTAATGTTCTGTGAATAGATGTGAAAAAATAGTTTCATTAACTGAGTACTGTAGTGAAAGGGGTTCCCTGGTTTCCTACAATAAATGAGTGTTTAAAATCTAGCTACCAGCGTGATAAATAAAAATCTGTATGTAAGTAACTGTACATAGCTGGCGTAGCTGTCACATCTTGGAACTCAGAGACAGACCCTTTCAGGGCTTAAGACTTCAGTTTATATAGCATTTTGATGATTAAATATTTGTATTTTGGCAGTCTTATGAATTTGAAAACTATTAAGCAAATTATCTGTGCGTTATGCTTTCTTTCACGTTCTTGGGATACTTTTCTGCATTCCACGTACAGTTAAACACAACTGAAGTTCCAGACAGGAAAAATGAAATATGTTACATTTTAATGTTAAATAACACGTTCCCTCTTTAAGTTACACAATATCTGATTTTTGGGGAAGCACTGAGACAAAGACAAAAATATGTTTTCAGTCAGCTGTTTACTGGAACACCAGTGGCTGTTCTCTAGAATATTAGATGCTGAGGTTTACATGTGTGAAGTTTGCTTTGGTTTACATTTTAATTTTTAATTAACTTCATATTTTCATACAGCTTCTTTAAACTTTTTTTTTTAAGTCAGTGTGTGTTGGGGTCTGTGTTTTTAATTATTTTAAGCAATTAGACTGGTCACTCTGTGAAGTCTCTAGCCTTATCCAAGTGGCATACTTTCTTCTCCTGCAGTAGGAAAATCCACACACTTTTACTAGCTAGCTTTAAGAAATAGACTTGTCCTTCTGTCAAACCAAATATTACCAATATTTATTTTTTCCACCCAATTCATCCCATACTCTATATCATGTCTTGCGCCGAAGCATAGTTTCACCATTCGCCGGTTGCTGCATCTGTTGATGTAAGCAGAGCTGGCTAGGAAGCAGGGAGTTCATTAGCCTCAGTACCGACATACTGAAGCGGAGTTACTGGTAACCACTTACGTAGAGTGGCTGGCTGGAAGGTCAAGGCAGTGCTTGCTTGAAGGCAGACAGAGAAAGCTGTTATTTATCACTTTGAAGTTCATGTGCTACCAGTGTACTTCATAATTAGGGTTCGCAGGCCTGAACTCACAGGTACGTGGAGTCTTTGTCACTCTTTGCTTTTCTCTGAACCCGTGTCCCTGCGAGAGGCAGCGTGCTACGTGTGCTGGCCTGCTAAGCACAACTGGAACCGGAGGTAAAGGTTGACTTCTTCCTCAGCCCCAATTGCAAAGGGGCCTAGAAGTCAGATGCATAAAATAAAATCCTGGGTGGGTTTCTTCTGGTTTGCCGTTGACTGTCCCTGTGGAACACTATTCTCTTATTTTCATTTTTACCATTTGAACTTACAATCAGTATACAGAAAAGATCACTTTTCTTGATCTGAATCTGCTCATTCTGGGGTTTAAGGACAGGCTTTGAACCTCGTGATCTGAGGTTTTGTTGTTGTTGCATGACGCCTGGTGACTGGAATGCAGCTAATTGGTTCCTAGTGTGTTAAATTGAAGGGTGTCATGTGTAATGGGACGAGTCTGCGTGGGTAACATGTCACTTGGAGTCTTATTTGCCTCTCAGTGGGTTACCTCAGTGGTTTCTGTGAGTAGATGTACGCGCTGTTCTCTTACACCAGATTTACTGGCGCTGATGCCCGTTCAAACTTTGTGTCGTTAGAGCTGGCAGCGTGACGGTAGTGCAGGCTCCGGTTTTCGCTTGCGCTTTGTAAATAAGCCTATTCCGTGTCATTTGGACACAATTCTGGAGGTATTGCAGCCATTTAAAACCATGCAGTGGTAACCGGGTCACGCGTCGATAGTTAAACTCGCTTTCTGAAATGGTACAAAAGTTAAAAGTCCCAAACTGAGCAATGTTTTTCTTTTTCCATCCCCCAGCATTGACAAGATATCTAAAGTAACCTCTCCTGTGCTGGTAATCCACGGTACCGAAGACGAGGTAATTGATTTCTCCCACGGCCTGGCGATGTACGAGCGATGTCCGCGAGCGGTAGAGCCCCTCTGGGTGGAAGGGGCTGGGCATAATGACATAGAGCTTTATGCACAATACTTAGAGAGACTAAAACAGTTCATATCTCATGAACTTCCCAACTCCTGAAGAAGTCTACCTGATTTTACCTCAGTTACTGTGAACGGAAGAAATTACCTGGTTTTGCACATGCTTTAACTGGATAGCTGTAATAGCTTTATACTATGAAGAAATACCCTGAACTTTGGGGTGTTCTAATCAAACATCTGATGAAATTTGTCTTTTATATCTGGAAATGATTCTACTAATGCACACAATATGGTCAACTACTGTAATTCCAACAATTTTTAGCTTCGTTGCCCTGAAGGAAGTGGGAATACTAGCTGCTTATGGGGACACTTTTTACCTAGTGCTGTATTAATCAAAGGTCAGTTTTCTCTGTCTCACTTCTGATCGTTTATAAGTCTGTCCGACAAAGACTTTTTTTTCAATGTTCTCGGTATGTAGAACACAACTGTCACGAGCTGCAGCTTGTTCTAAGCAATCGGTTGTGGGTTCGATCCAAGGGAGTACTTCCTTTGTAAAGTTTTTCTAGCTGTGGTATTGTTACTGGAAAGTTATTGTGATGAAGATCTCCCGTCCTCCCTTTTCATGTTCTTTTGTTAACTTACTGATCTTCCCAAGTAAATTATTTAAATATAGAGTTTTTCCTGAAAATAAGCAAACTACTATAGGGGGCTAAATTCTGTAATGACCTCTCAATTACCTGTATAAACGTAACTGGAATATTCTTAAAGGAAAGATGGACAAAATTGTTTTTTGTTTAAAAATAAATGTGTAAAATTACTACTAGAAAACTCATTTTAATATTCAGACGGTCTGAATAATAGCCATAACGGACATTTCCTTCTGTAAAGCATTCCTGTAGACTTTTTAAAAGTACTGTACATATTTGAATTTACATTGTGCATAGATTCTTAATTGGTAGTTTTAATTTAAGTCTAGTTACAATAAACTGCAAAATTCTGGTTTGTATATGATTGAATACATTTTGTTAAAATATGTTTTTATCCCTATATTATTTTGCTATTAAAGTTTTATAAAGTTTCCAGGACAAAACAATTTACACATTTATGTTTTGATGAATTTATGTAACTAAATTTTCATTGAACTGATCTTTTTAGTTTAGAAGTAATTTGATTCTTTGACACTGGAATCGCACAGATTATGCATCAGAAATGCAAGACACTTAAAATTGTTACACTACTAGCATAGGTCTAACTTTTCCAAATTTAAAGGCCTTAAATGTACTGTAAGCCTCAGATTGTTGTATAAATTGATCGCGATTGATTGCAGTTTGTGTCATGTTGCTAGAACGCAACGCAGTGATTGTAATGGAATAAAGGATGCATGGATTAGATTTTACTGAATTTTTGAATCTTATTTGGGGTATAATTTTCATACAAAAAGGAAATGTACAGAATATTTGATAGGGTAACTTGACTTTCAGTGTCTAATTCACTCCTTCCATGGAAAAATGTTCTTAAGTACAAAGCTGCATTTGCACCCAGCCTTGTATGTAAATCGAATGTAAAAATAATTATTTTTTAAATGGTGTTCAGCTGTTTGATGAAAACCTGTGCTTCATGGTATAGAAGAGGTGTTTGAACACAGTTGTCACGAGTCCTTATAAAAGGCCTGCAGTTAATGGTCAGCAAAGGAAGCGTGTATACTGTCTCGGGGGCTGATTGTTCACTTAGCCCTAGTCCTGTGAAGAAAATCAGATTTTCATTTGCAGTCTGGGGTGGGAGGAGGGAATGAGGGCACCCGACCTTCTCCACATTATTTGGATCCTTACAGTCCGAATCCTTGTAGGTGTGTTGTCCAGTTTTAATTTTAAATGCCCCAAGCTATGGGGCTTCTAAGCAGCTCTCTTGGTGACATAACTGGCGGGACTTGCCTAATCTTCATCTCACGGTTGCCTCTTCCCTCATTTATTTTATAAATTCACATACATATCTCATGTTATTGTGCACCTTCATAAGTGCAGAGTTTTCCTGTTTCTGCATGCATGGTTTTTTTTGTTTTGGGGGGGTTCTTTTTGTTCTGCAAACTTAAGCTCTATGGAAACAAAGCTGGTATAGGTACTCCAGGTAACTTTCGAAAGTTATCTTATCTTCAACAGAGCATCGCTGTTTAGACATTTCCCCCCCCAAAAAAAAAAAAAAGTAAAAGATCTACTGCTGGTCAACATTAGAATAATAAATAAAAATAGTATGTGGCCAGCTCATGAAACTACTTATAAGACAGCAAATTTAAGTCCCTGTTTGTCTAAAGAAAAAAAATATAAGTTTTAGATGATGGAAAGTGGGGATTATATGATGTTACAAAAGAGGCACTTTGAATTGGGCTAGAAAAACAGTCCGTGCTCCGGGAAACTGTGAACGCTTTCTCATTTGGATGTATAATTTTGGCCTTTAAGAACTCGTTACGTGTATTTTAGAGCTACCAAGGTGTCACTGTAAAAATGAGTTCCTGGCTATATGTGACTGGATAAGTTATCATATGGGACTTGTCTTCCAGGAGTGTAAATGCTAATTAATGTTTGCGGGGTGTTTTTTTCCCTGATGGGGATGCTCTTTCCATTTTTTCCTGTGCAACTTACCTATCTTTGTTTAGTACAACTGTATATGAAGTACAACATTTTTTAGCAGTGCAACTGGAAGGTAAGGTGCGGCTCATCTGGTTTTTATCAGTGACTGTCCAATGTGTTTACTTTGAAAAAGCCGGAGAAAAATACCTGTTGCAACTTTAAAAGTAGCATTTTTGAGGAGTTTGATATGTGTTCGGTTTAAACTTACGGAACTTGAATTCAACTTCTATTCACAAGCGCATCTGTTATTGTTGTAGCCTCAGCACTTTTTTCCAGTTCTTCCACATCTTTTCTGTAATTTGTGGCAACCCTACTCAAGGTGCTGACCCATTAGCTTTCTGATGCCCAAACCTGTATCTTCACCTAGTATTGTACACATCTTTCATAAACCTGTATTGTATTTGCTTTTTCTAACTCATGCTAAGTGTAGAAGTGGCGACCCAATCCACTCTGTTCCTCTGGTTATTTGTTCACTAGTAAACCTTGATTTTTTTTTTTTTTTAAATTCTTTTCCCTCCCTTAGAACATGTTTCTTCACCAGGTCTGTTCTCACAAAAAGTAAATTACTGATTGGGTTTTGAGTCCGTTTAGCTCGTCTCCTTGCCCAGCCGTCCGTCTTTGTGGAACTAGACTGGGGTGGTCACTTCCAAGATATGCTGCGTTGCAAACACAGTCCCGTTGTAACCCCCAACCCTGTACGAGTAGGGTGGCTCTGAGTGCTCTGCTGGGCTAAATGAGGTCGAGCGCAAAAACTCCCTGCTTAGGGTTTGTTGCTTCAAAGTCCTGCAGTAATTCTTAAATCAACTTGAGATGAATCTCAAAGTGAGAGATGACGTTTCAGCTGTTAAATATTTGGGTCTCGAAACTGTTGGAACAAAGCAACGCGTTATTGGGTTCAAGTTACCGGAGTTAACAAGTAAAATTACTCCTTCACTGAGGGTCTGGTGCTTATATCCGTACAGTGAGCTCTTTGCCTTTGAAACGGTGCCTGCGGCAATGTCTTGTTTTGCAGCTGGGTTCCTGCAGTCACCAAATTAATTTTGCCAAAAAAAAAAAAAAACCCTAAACAAACAAACAAAAAAAACCACCCTGAGACTGACTCTGAGCCCAAAACCAACACCCCTTCCGCCTGCTAATTGCAAATTCTCTCCCGCTTTGGGGAGGGGGTGTCACTGCAGCCCCGGGCCTGGGGGGCTGGCAGCAGACCCCGCTTTGCCTTCCGCCTCCCCCCCCCGCCCCCAGCGCGCCGGGGCGGGCTGCGGTGCCGCCGGGCCGCGGGGCGCCCGCTGCCGCTGCCTGCGCCGCCGCCTCGCAGCGCCATGCCGCGTAAGGACCGCGCCGGCGGGCCGGGGCGCTCGGCGGGCTCGGCGCGCCGCCAACGCGCCTCTCTGTGTTGCAGGTGCCCCCCCGCGGAGCCAGGCGGCCCGCGGGGGCCTCGGCGCCGCCGCCGCCGCGCTCGCCGCCTGCCTCCTGCTGCTGCCGCCGCCGCCCGCCTGGCCCGAGGCGCAAGCGACCCGCTCGCACAGTCAGTAGCCGCGGGGGGGGCCGGGGGCGGCGCTGCTGCCGGGGCCGCTGCCGCCTGCGCGGTGACGGGTCGGGGCTCGCAGAGGGAAGGCGGCAGCGTGGGGTGTGACTTGGAGGGAAGAGGGCAGGGGAAAACGTTACGGGATGCCCGTGTGGCTTCGAGGCGCGGCTGGGCAGCGTGGTTGGGCCGTGGCTTTGGAGGTGACTGCGGGCAGCGGGCCCGTAATTTGTTCTCTTCTTTTGTTCTTCAGGCTTTTCCGTTAGTTAAGGGCTGCCTTTGAAGCGAAAACGTTGGTCCTACCTCCGCTGTTTTCTTCGTCCTAGTCTATTCTAGAAAGCTCGCGGAGCTCCTCAAAGATGTGATGTTGCTTACGTTTAAAGTGGCTTCCCTGCCGCGGTGCCGCGAGCGTTGTGCTGTAGCGCGTCGAGAGAGGGACGCTCAGGCGCTGGCCCGGGGCCGGAGCTGCGGCCCTCCCGTGCATGGGCCAGCCCTGCTCCCACAGCTCCACGCAGCAGTGAAGGGCAGTGCAAGCCCCAGCTGCGTCCTCCTCTCCCTCTCCTCGTTCCTCCTGGTGATCTTGCACGAGCTATTTGCCCCCCTCTTCCTCAGTTCGCTCGTCAATAAAATAGTCAACGAATTCATTCATCTCTCAGGGGTCTCATGAATAGGACTCTTGCAGTGTCCATTGATTGTTTTGAATGAAAGATGCAGTCAACATGTAAATTATGAGCATTGTTATGACATATTTCTGAGGCTGCCTTCTAGTCCTGGCAATCATGTTTTGCAGTTTACAGGGTTGTATTTCACAGTGATGGAATTACAGCCATAAATGTATGTTTTACTACATAAAATTCTAACAATTTAATAGAGTTTGTAACTAATATGACTGCAATATGCAAGTAATCCCTTTGACAGTCAGTCGTGACTACCTCAAGTTGGTAACCCTAATCTTGAAATCAAATAAAAAAATATTTGAAGCTTCTAAAATGTGCGGAAGGACGGAGATCCACCTCTAGGAAATAGAAGAACATTTTTAAAAATCTTGTCCTCCCTTTCACAAATGCACGCGAGTGCTGGAGGCGCATTCCAGGACTCTGAGGACATGACCTCTAGCAGTATGCCGTTACGTTAAAGCATTAACTATTTCAAACCCTATCCTGTATCTGTTGGAGTCCTAGAAGCTGCATTAGAGCCTCGTGGTCTGGACCCAAAATGCAGATGGGCCGGCCAGAGTGTGAACATCTTCCTCAACCACGTATGAAAAAGGCTTTCTCTCAATGCACTCAATATATGAGGTGCAATTGTAATCTGTAATAGGAATCATGACTATTATTAATCTTTTCCAGAAAATTATACGGAATAGAACATATTCTTCTGGTCACTGATATTTTTGAGGAATCTATGTATGTGTGTATATATAAGAAAGATATTTTTCCTGAGCATCCATTACAGAAGACATTAGTTTAAATAAAAAACAGCAAATAATCATTATTATGTTATAGTACCTGAAAAGAATTAATGAAAATAATCCTAAGAACTAAATACATAATTAATCCTTATAATCTATTGGTTTGGCCTATCAAAATGTAAGAGTAAGCTTGTCACAGTAGTGTGGTAAACGACAGTGTATTCAGGGATAGAGTAGAACATTCATAAATGTGTTTATATTATATTATATATCTTTTAAGAAATACATGAGGAAAATTGTTCTTCATTGTTTATGTTTGATAGGTCTTACTGTGTTTATGATTATTTCAGAAAATAGCCTGAATCCCAACACTTCTTTGTGGGATACGGATTATGAGGGACGGTTCCACAGCAAGAAAATTCTCCCGGGGACTGTGGGCTCTTACAAACCCTCCGGCCTGTTCAGAAGCAGCTCGCTCCTAAATCGCAAGGAGAGAAGAAGTTTGCTAAGTCAGAATCTGAGCCGCAAATCACAAGAAAAGCAGTTGTCCTGTGACATGCTCCTTAAACTTTCCCGATACGTTTTAGTGGACACCTTTGGACCTAGCTTGGCTTGGAATCTCTTCCGATTTCATAACTGCGATCGAGAAGTCGGTCAGCCTAAAATTCGCATCAGGCCTCTCAAGGTGGCACAGTACAAACTGAAGCCTTTCTTGCTGCGCCGGGTGCTTCAGCTCCTCGGGAACATGGGAGTGTTGTCTGAAGCGCAGCAGTCCAAGGCCTTCTCGCTGCTGAAGAAGCAAATGCTTGAAACAAGGAAAATACAGAGAAAGCCCAAAGTGGAACAAAGTGGTAGGTACATAAGGAGAAGACGGGTTTTTGGTTTCTCATCAGATTTCGAGTTGTGTCTCTGCTACCCGCAGGTGACCTGTCATGTGTCCTTGAGAGCACGAGCTGCTAGTGGTTCTCAGTCTCATGCTTTCCCATGTGCGGTTTCTGCCTCCCCTCCCCTCTTGCTCCCGGCCAGGGCAGCCGGCTCCCGCTGGAGCGCAGGTGCGGTTGAAGCCTCGTGTGAGAGCTCAGAGCCGACAGCGCGGGTCGGCGGGCCGCAGGCAGGGCAACACGCACTGGCCGGGGTGGACGGCGCTGTGCGCGGTCCGGCACGTGGTGGTGGCCTCTGCCTCGCTGCTGGAGCCCAGCCTGGAGCCGGCGCCGTCATTCAGGCCCCGACGCTTTGCAGAGCTGCGCCCAGAGCTTGACGTGCTCGGCCCTAAGCGGGCAGCGTCTGACGAAGTAGGTGGGGAGGAAGCAGTCGCTGTCTGTGGAACAGGAGATGCTAGACGGATGCTGGCGCAGAGGGCGGTTGCCACAGACAGGCCATAGATTGGGAGCTGCTTTATAAGGAGACGGTCTGTGAGAGTCGATTTAGTCACTAAAAGCAATGTTGTGGTAATAATGTACCCAGCTCTGCAGGGCTGTGGGTCCCATGGCGGCCTCTGAGCGCAGCTGTAATGCAAGCAGCGGTCATTAGCAGTGTGTTGTTCACGGCTCCCCAGGGCAGCGGCTGCGCCAGCCTGCTCTCCTGCTCCGAGCTGAGTGCTGCCTGCAGAACTGCGTGGGGATGCTGTCTGTCCTGCAAAAAAAAAGAAATCAAATATGGTTCAGGATGACAGCATTTGACAGTTAGGAGTTAAAAAAACCCAAAAACTGTTTGTTAATTAGCGGTGCTGTATGAGCTGATGACCCGCGTCGCCTATTTCCAAGTTGTCCGAAAGGCTGGGCCGAGAGGGGTTTGCGGAGTCAGCGGGCGGGCAGCGGGACCCGGGGGAGCCGGGGGCAGCGGGCGGGCAGCGGGACCCGGGGGAGCCGGGGCAGCGGGCGGGCAGCGGGACCCGGGGGAGCCGGGGCAGCGGGCGGGCAGCGGGACCCGGGGGAGCCGGGGGCAGCGCGGGGCCGGGCGGCAGCGGCAGCGGCGCCGGTGCAAGGGCGCCGCCGCTCGGCCGGCCGCGGCGCAGCAGGCCGGCTCCAGGCGGCGGCGTCCGAGCCCCCCAGGGCGCCTGCGGGCGGGCTCGGCCCCCGGCGCTGCCGGTGCCCTGCTCCCCGGGAAAGGGTCGCCCCTCAGGGGGTCCGGGCTCCCCTTCTCCTTCCTTTCCCTACGCAGCGGTGAGGAAACAGGCTGGCTTGGCCGGGGAAGCGTGCATCCGCTGCAGCCCTGTGGGGCACCTGCCTCCCTCGCAAGAGGTGTTTGCGCTGTTGGGAGTAAATCCAGCCACAGCTGACTCAGGTTGGAGAAGCTTTTGTTTCCTGTCACTGCCTTAAAATGAAACCTCACTAGTCATGAATATTTGTTACTGAATGTTACAGTCATATTTGCAGGGAAAACATTATAGGCATTGCAACATGATGAGACATGAGATGTCAGAGGTTTCCTAACAGCTCGTAGCCCATTACAGTAGTGGAAAGTGACCCGGGTTGTTTGTTAGAAAGATAAACTTTAGTTTATAGCTCAGAGTAACAATAACGCTGAAGCGAGGCGGGGTGGGGGGGGGGTTGTTTTTTTCTTTTTTCAAGGAAGTATGCCCTGATAGTATGCTTGAGGCAGGGAGTGTTAGTCACCGTTTCCCACTTGCAGGTGTGAGGATGTTTGGGAAAGTTCTTAGGCTGAGGATGTGTCTTGTTACTGAGCACTGTTGAGCAAGCTTTACGCTGGTGCTGTTGCAAAAACAAAAATCAGCTTGAAGAATGAAATTTGGAAAAGAGTGAAAGGAAAACATTTTAGCTCCGGAACACCAAGATGTGGATAACAATAGGCACTTCTGTATTTCCCTTAAAGTGAATCTTCGGGAAAACAAGTTGATATTTCCAGTCTAATTTGCTCTGTAATTTTCCTCCTCAGGCCGGTTAACACTGGGGGAAAATGACACTGAAATCATTCACCTCAAAGTGTTTTTTTCCCGAGAAAAAGAATCAGACCATTGTATCTATGTGGATTTTGAGGCTACCGAGGGAAAGTGCCTTTGAATAGTACTTGCACTTAGAGACTTTCAGTACTTGGTCAGAAAAAGTCACGCTTAAACCAGTGTCTTGAGCTTTGCTAATAATTTTGTAAGGCCTGCACAAAGTTTAGTGCTAACTGAAACCTGTATTACGTTTGTTTTTACTGTTACTACGTAGATTAATAATTTTCATGTATTTCCTTCTGCTTAAACTGTAAGTCTATGAAATCTTTTATATAGAGTAAACATTTTAAAAGTGACTGAGATTTGTAGGGCCCCGACAGGTGTAAGATAAAGGTTCAAGTTCTCTTCTACCTCAAATTTGGCACTTTCAGAACCACTGAATTTAGAGAGCTTATAATTTAGTTAGTGCGTTTAGAGACAAAATAGTCCCGTCTTGTCATGCCTGAAACTTCCAGCAGTGAAGTCTTTCTCCAAAAAGGTGACGGCAGGCACTGTACCGCTGATAGCAACAGCGGTCTGAGTCCCCATGACTTATATTCAGACATGTCATATTCAGGTATGAACTAGGCACAGTACTGACCAAAGCTGCTTTTTGGAAGCAAAATGACAAAAGCTATCTGAGATGGGAACAGAAGTGCCAGCACTAAATGGTAGATGAACAGCCAGTAGCAAAGGTGGCAGCTTTGGGATTTTATATGGAATATAAAAATGAGGCAGTATTACCTCGATTTGTTTCTCTAGGCTGGATGCTTATCTTAATATTCAGTAATACTCTGTGTCCTGAAGTAGGGTGTAAGAGGAGGCATGCGTTTTCTTTAGCGCAGGCGTGTGTTCCTCCTGCTCTGAGCGCGGCTGCCTGGTCGGGGCATGCCTGTGCCCCTCGCCCCATCCCCCTGCTCCCAGGCTGTTCTCATATTTTGTCTGACAGCACGGGCTGCCTATTAACATAACTATAGCCTCTTTGTGCCCTCCGTCAGAAGAAATCCTGCACCAGAATAAATTTCAGAGGTGACAGATTGGAACGGTTGGACCAGATGATGGCACACAAAGGTCTTTGGGATCAGCAGCACCTGTGGCTTTGCACCTCCCTGCTTTGGCACTGGGCAGGAGCAGCGGTGGGCACGTTTGCTGCCCACCTCTGGCTGGTCTTCTCCCTGGATGCTGGAGCCCGGGCTGGAGGTGAGGGCTTTCAGGTAGACTCTGGGAAGGAGATGGCCACAGCCACAATAAGCAGTTAACTATCTTTACATGTCCCCAGGAAGGGGTGCTCGGCTCTGCTATTTTAGAGCTAAGAAAAAAGTGATATTCCGGTCCCTAGAGAACAAAACAGTCTGCAGTGGTGTTTCTACAGGCAGTGCTGCTTCCACTGACGCAGGCGTCCAGGCTGGACCTGGGAAAAGCCAGGAACGCAGCCCTGGGCCAGGGTGGATAAATACGCGTGGGTTTCTTTGAGGCCGTGTCTTGTCAGAGCACCTTCTGTAGCAGAAGGGATTTTTCCTTTCTTTCAGCGTGGGCTCTGACCGCAGGTTGATTTGGTCGCATCACGAGAGGCCCACTGGTGGGTACCTCTCTGCTCGGCCGCAGGTTGGGGGATGTTTGCGTGCAGTGGCGCTCCGGTGTGCCCCGTCAGGGAAGGTGCCAGCTGCCTCCCTAGGACAGGCAGAGGGTGAGGCATGCCCGGTGACAGCATGGGGGTCGCATGCCTCAGCCCCCTGCCCGTCCTGGGGAGGCAGCTGGCCCCAAACCCTGCACTTAGCATCAGGGGCCCCGCAGGCAGCCCGCAGCCCTGGGCGGGGGAAGCCCTCGGCGTGCGGGCCAGGGGGGCTCTCCCCGGTCCGAGCATCAGGGGCCGGTCACAGATATACGTTCAGGCTGGAGGGATCGTCCCCGGCTGGGAGGAGCCAGCAGCTCCGCTGCTGTAAACAGTGCGGGCACCGCCGGCGGCTGGAAGATGGATATAAATAGGGAGGCAGAGGGGAGGCAGGCGGAGCGGAGCGGAGCAGCCTGCGCCTGCCGGCCCTGCCTCTGCAGCCGGGTGCAGCACCCTCGGGGCCCCGGGCGCCCCGGCAGCCGCGTCGGGGCCGGCGCCTGCGGCGAGCGGCGGAGGGAGGAACCGGGAGGCGGCGTAAAAAGTTTGCGGCTCGGTGGCTGCCGGCGGATAGGTAAGCGACTCTGGCGGCCGGAGTTTGGAGCTCGTGGTTGTTTCTCGTCGAGTTGCCGTTGGTTGGTTTTTTTTCCTCTCTCTCCCCCCGCCGGCTCTGTGTGTGTTGCTGTTGTGGTTGATCTCGCTGTCTCCGAGGCTGTGCGGCGCCGGGGGGAGTTTCTGTTTTCGCTCTTAACTAGATGAGGTGGAGGAAAACGGTAACGCGTAATTAAAGAGACGATGTGCGTTTGCGCCGGCTCCGCGTACCGCCGCGGAGAAGAAGCTGGCGCGGCGCACGGCTGCTCGGCGGGCTGCTCGGCGGCCGCGGACGGCGCGCTGCGGCGGGCCCGGCCCGCGCCCCGCCGGGAGCCGCGGCCGCCCGGCTCCTCCCGCCCGTCGCGGCGGACCGACCCCAGCGAGCGGCAGCGCAGCAGGTCGGTACCGCGCCCCCCCGCGCCCCGCCGCGCCCCGCCGCTGCCGCTCCTGCTGCCGCTGCCGCCGTCTCTTGCAGGGCCCTGCCCGGAGCCCGCCCCTCACCTCGCCTCGTGGCGCCCCGGCTCCGACACCCGCCGCGCCGCCGTCGTGGGCCGCGGGGCGGCCCTGCGCCTCGAGAGCTCCGCTGCCTTCCACTCCCTCGTCATCCGCGACGGAGGTAAGCCGGGCCGGGCCGGGCCGGGCCGCCCCCTCGGGTCCGGCCGCCTGCGGCTGCATCCTTCGCCCGGGCTCCGCACCTCCCCTTTGCCGCGCTCCGGGGGCGCCGTCCAGCCTCGCGCTGTTGAGAGGGGCAGGTGTGTGCTTTGCCCGGCAGGTGCCGTCTCTCGCTTTAATTTTGCGGGAGGAGGGTGACTTTGCCTGGCAGGCGGTATATCCCGTCCCCCCGCCCCCCCCCTTCTCCCTGGGGTGTGCCCGCTGCCCGCCGCCCTCTCACCCCGCTCCTCTGCCCCCCCCAGGGAGGCTGGTGTTCGCCGACCGCCCCCACGGGCCGCCCATCACCCTGCGGGCCCGCTACATCCTCATCCAGGACGGCGGGGAGCTGCACATCGGCTCGGAGCGGTGTCCCTACGGCTCGCGGGCCACCATCTCGCTGTTCGGGCGGGCCGCCGAGGGGGCGGCCGTGGAGGGCTTCGGGCAGAAGTTCGTGGGCGTGGGGCGCGGCGGCGTGCTGGAGCTGCACGGCCGGCGGCCCCGCTCCTGGACCCTCCTGGACAAAACCCTGCACCCCGGCGGGCTCCGCCACGGCCCCTACTCCTCCGAGAGGCGCTGGGGCAGCCGCGGGCTCAACCTGCGCATCCTCGACGCCGGCACGGCGCGGGTGCTGGCGGCCGGGCGCTTCGACACCCACTTGCTGCCCAGCGAGGGTCGGCGGCTGCGCGACTTCCTGGCCCTCCAGGAGCCCGGCAGGGTGGTGGCGGCCGCCGTGGGGGACTCGGCGGCCCGCAGCCTCACGCTGGAGGCGCGGCGGCTCCTGCGGGACCGCCTCGGCAGCAGGCACATCGCGCGCCTGGGCTACAGGTGAGGCCGGCGGCGGGCGCGGGGCTCGAACTCGCGACGCGGCGCCTGCGGCGGGCGGGAGGGCGGGGGGCGACCCGCGGCGCCACCATGGACAGCTCCGCGCCGCCGGCCGCGGCGCCTCGGCGCCCGGCTCTGCCTCGCCCCGACGGAGCGGCGGCCCCGGGACCGCGGGTTCGAGCCCCGCGCCCCTCGGCAGCGCGGGGGCCGGGGGGTGCTGCGGGCGGCGCCGGCGCCTCGCATCCAGCGAGCCGGGAGGGGGCCGCGGAGGGCAGGCTGCGCTGCACCGTCCCTTCCTGCCCAAACCTGTCCACGAAGCACAGACCGGTTCGGGCTGTAATTTGGTGTGCTCCTTGCTGCTCCCGCGCAGGCAGCCCTGGGCTCTGGTGGGGATCCTCGGAGGGGATCCGGTTTCAACAGTGGAAGATCAGAGAGAATATCGTGGGACCGGGACAACGGGGCTAGCTGTAGCCCAAAGAGATTTCCAGACCTATGACGGAATCCGGTTCACCGTTACTGCTTTCAGCGGATGGGTGAAAGGTTTAGTGTCTCTCTACAGTTGTCTCTCTTCTGTTGCTTTATTTTTATTTTTTTTTTCTGGCTACTGAAAATCTGAATGAAGTGATGACATTAATACTGTAGAATTTTGCTCATGTGCATGGCCACCAAACTAAACCACAGTACTCTCATAAAATAACATTTGGGCTGTCTAGAAAGAGATGATATTGAAATATTTAGTGGCCAGAGCCCTGCTATCACACACGCGCTGTTGTCTAGATAAAATTAAATTGGTGCGCTCTTTGGCTAATTGCATGATAGTGTCATGCCCAACTGTAAAATAATTGATTGCTTCATTCTTCAGGGGTGCCTCATAATGGATTTAAAGTGGAGGTGTCCAAAGGAATAATTCTTCATTTAGCAGATGAAGTTACAAGCTGGTTACCTGGCGACAGAATAGTCATTGCCAGTACAGATTATTCAATGCATCAAGCTGAAGAGTTTAATCTCCTCCCTTGCACTGAATGTAAAAGTAATCAAGTGAAAATTGATGGTAAGAAATACTATATTAAGCTATTCCTTTGTGGTAAATGTTTACATTGTCAATTTTCAACTTGTCTTTGCAGCTCCATTTTGTCCTGTAAATGCATGGGCACTTGATGTGTGAGAGCTGAAGGCCCCTGCTTTTGAGACTTTAAAGTCTGACCCTGGGCAGCGGTCATTATGGGAGCCGTATGTGGCTTCTGGGATCAGCTCTGAGATCAGATACTAACAACTGGGTAATTGCCCAAAACTTGGTGATTGCTTAAATCAAAGGTGTGCACTTGCTTAGAACAACGTGATAACAAAGACATCGTACTCACCCTGAATAAAAAGAGCTCTGATTTTTCACAGGCAGCCCGCTTTATCTTCATATTGGAGAAGTTATAGATGGCATAGATATGAGGGCAGAGGTTGGTCTTCTGACGAGAAATATACTTATTCAAGGAGAAATGGAAGACTCCTGTTATGGACAAAATCAATGTCAATTTTTTTCCTTTGACACGTTTGGAGGACATATTAAAGTGAGTGACTTTTAATGCATATGCCTATAGGTGGTTCCAAATAGCTGCTTTCCTGGTTTGTCAACAAGTAATATCATGCAGGAAAGTACCACCATGCCTGGGCGTACTTTCCACGCTTATCTACGAAGGAGGGGGAAGTTGGTTGGGCTATTTTGCAAAACTAGACTCCAGATGAGACTGTGACATTTTGTTCAGCATGTATGCAAAAATCTACTCTTTTCTGGGCTAGAGAGGATTCTTTAGAGCCACTGCTGCCAGTAGGGTCAGTGTGAAGTTTCACAGTTTGTGAGATGTCATCAAAGATGTCGTGTTTCCTTCAGAGCAAACCTGCTCCAGTGCTGGGCTGCCCCCCATTTTCCTTTGCCACCTCTTGCACAGTCCGTGTGCTCCTGGTGGAAGTGCAAAGTGTTGCTGCTGCAGAGGCCGCAGATAACATTAGTACATGTGCAGGCAGTTTGCAGATACTTGACTTTCCAGCCAGTGCTCAGAAAAAGCACAGAAGTGGCTCCAGTCGGTGGCATTTGGGGAGGGAGCTGTGCAGATGTTCTGCCCTCCTGTCACCCGAGGGAGATAATTTTGCCAGGAAACAGAGCCTATTGGTAAATGCAATGCTTTTCTATAGCTAGCAGGAATATTTTGTCCGTAGCTGTTTCACCTGCTTGTGCGCTGCTGTCAGTAAATGCTGCACACGCTGTTTGGCATGTCTGCGTGGCAGCGCCCCGCCGGCAGGGATTCAGCGGCTGGCACGCTCCTCTCCAGGTGCTGCGCTGGCCTGAGGCGCAGCAGGGCTCTGACACCTCCTTCCGCGATCAGGCCCTGTTTTACACTGCAAACATGTTGTCTACTGTTTATCAAAAAAAAAAAAAAGGGCATTTTTTTTTTAATCTCGTGTTCTTCGTATATCACCAATACCTTACTTCACTCTACATTTATATCAACAGATCCAGAGGAATTTTAGCTCTGTTCACATGTCAGGGGTGGAATTAAAAAACATGGGGCAGCAAATCCTGGGCAGCTACCCTGTGCATTTTCACTTGGCTGGAGACGTGGATGAGAGAGGAGGATACGAACGCCCAGCTTACCTCGATAACCTGGCTATCCACCACTGCTTCTCTAGGTGTGTTGCCATACACGGAACTCATGGCCTTCTGGTAGGAGACACATTTTATTAATCCCAAGCTAATTTCTTTGCTTACATGCTGCTAAACAGTAGATGTGTAAGAGTTGTCTTGATGCTTTGTGATACAAAGAGAAATCAGAATACAGCACCTTTTTTTCCCCCCGAAACGTTCTCATTTGACAACTTCATTTGACAGGCTTAGGACTGTTGCTGTGCTGGTGCTGTTCTTTGAAATGGATTTCAGGTTCTTAGTATTGTCTTATTAATTACTATTTTTAATTGTTTGAGCAGATATAGTAAAATTTTTGCTATGGTTATTCTGAACTGTTCGTGATAATCGAAGTTTTCATTTAAAAAGCAAGGTCTGAAGCAACGGACCTTTAACTTGCAAAGGAGATATAAGAGACAGGGTTTGTTCAAGTCAGGGGCTATGTGTCACGAATCCAAAATATTCACATGACAAAGAGAATGAAATATGAGCGAGACAGACCCAGTCGGACACTTCAGTGCCAGAAAAGCCCTCAGGAACTTGGCTTTGACCTAAATCCTAGCAAGGGCATTGGGGAGAGGAACTTTTTTTTTTTTTTTAAAAAAAAGAAAAAAAATTGCTTCAGCTAGATAAGATGTTTTCCTTCTCTAGTCCGGACATGTCCAGTTCCTGCGTGCTCTGCAGGACACTGCACAGTGTTTTGGTGTCAGTAGGCATTTCCTCATTCATGTAATGTGTGTTTAGGCAGAGGCACTCCCTGAACTGCCAGTGACTCCCTGTTTTTTTTTTTTTTTTTTCTGACAACTTTTTCTTGACCACGGACATAAGCTGCTGTAACATGTGACAGAAATGTGCAGTGGTGGGCCCTTATGTAAAAGGATCCCCCTAAAAGAATATATTTATGAAAATGGGATACTGGCCTTGTACAGCTGAGAGCACTTTTCATGAATCCTGAACTGTATTTATATTCTCCAGATCACCCAAAATTGTTGACTACCTTCTCTCATACATGATTTTCTCTGTATATCGAGCCTGCTTTTGTCTGCTGAGCCCTCAGACGGCAGGAGACTTGCCCAAAATGTACAGAAATAGCGTAACTCCCTTGCTCTTCCCCTCAGTGTTAAACTCCTTGGATTGAAGGAACCTGCCTGGGATGCAAACTTAGGCCTTACATTAGTGTTGTTTCTGAGAAGTATGGCTTATGCGCTTGGTCTTTATCAGAAATGAGGTTATTAAGGGTTTATCTGGATACGTGTGACGCAGTAGATGTGAAGTCAGTAAGAATCCAAGTGCGAGACCAGCTCCTCAGCACGTGACTGTTGAAGGCTTTGAGTCCATGGATCAGTGAACAGATTTGATAACAAAGGATAAATATGCGATTCTGTGGAAGAACGGTGTGGTTTCAGTATAGTAACTACAATACAGAGTAATTAAAATGCATTAAAAACCTTGCTTTGAAATAAATTAAAATAATTTGCAGTTCCAGAGAACAGCACGTATAGCGGAGCAAGGCTGTTAAGTAATACAGATGAGCGCTCACCTTAGCATTAGATTACGAAACTTCAAGCTCTGAGGCGGATTAAACCAGACAATGTTTTTCCCCCCTCCTCTTTGGAGGAGGGGAAATTACGTCTTCAGGCGATGTAATTTCAGATCTGTGCGGCGGGAATGCCCTGTTTTGTGCTGCGCTGCGCCCGGTCGCGCAGTGCTGCGTGCGAGTCGCTGCTCCCGTCGGCTTCTGCTCCGTGCCAGCCTTGTGCCCCTGGCAGCAGCACGCACGGCTTGGGTTACGCACCGGGGTTAAAAAGCAGGTTGCGACCTGCCTCTCGCTTCCCTGGCACGCGTCGCACATACCGCAGAATACTGTAGTCTTTAATGTATAATGTTGCAGTGCATAAAGGTCACTTATATTGTGTTGCTGAGCTATATATAATTCGGTGTTTGGACGCCTGGTAATTATCTCGCGCTGGACACGCCAAAGGGGCTGTAGGCTGCGTCGTGGGCAATGTCTCCCGCTGACAGATACAGTAATATGCTACTGCTGATGTCACGGTGCCGCAGGTGGGCCCTCACCTCCCAGCCTCTATTTTCTATCTGCAATACGCCAGAACCGATCAGGCCTGTTATTGCTGTTTTGTCCTAGCAATTTGAGCCCTTATCTTTCAGTGCAAATATAAACGCTCTTTAAATGATGTTATTTCTGGTTTGGAGGGTGATCCGTAAAGTTTCACGTATGAAAGTTCTCAGCGCTGCCATTTGTTTCTGAGGCTGTGATAAATCATATTAATTAAAGCTAAAATCTGGTTTCAAATACAGGGCTGATTTTTAATGCAACCTTCTGAAGCACAGAGTATCTAGACTTCAGCTAAATTCATGAGAATGAAACTCTACAATTGAAATGCTATTTCCTTGATGGCAGAAGGAGGTTTGCTGTTACAGTTTCTTTCCAAAAATAGTCTTCCATGGCATCCTTAACGCAGTTTCTGCCCACCACTTGGAAGGATATGAGTAGCTGGGCTTACTGTTCTTAGAAGGCTGGCAAAGAAATATGCATTTTTAAGTAACTCATTTCCTAATTATCTGTATTTTCAAAACTCAACTGATAGGGATGCTTTCCCTCGGTGTCGCTGCATGCAGATTTTCTGTATGTTCCTCATAGCTCACTTGGAGCTATTGCACCCGCATTCTGGGTCTCAGCTGATTTCCAAAAATGTGTTAATTACAGCCTGGTTGCCAGGCTGCTTTTTGCCTTATTTTTAACTATTTCTTGAACACCTCATTGAGGCAGACACAAAAGCAACTGATGGCATGCTTGAGGGGTGACTGCCAGGAAAACAGTGGCATCCAGTAGACAGAAGCCTATGGGAGTTGCGCTGCTTGTGACTCCAGCTGTTATGTACAGTGGCAGTTCATCACAGGGTAGTCATGGGATATGACTCCAAAGCGGATTTAGTTCAAGTATCCCTCTGTATATAGAAGTAACCAAGTAGGTTAAGATTAGTTAATCTTGCAGTCTTGCATGGACATAACTCTAATTGACATCAGCAGGAATTTTGTATGCCTCAAGAGTGAATAAATGTGCTGACATGGATCATTTGAAGTACAAAGTCAGGTTTCAGTAAGATTTAGTAATAAATAGCTGGTATTTTAGCAAGCCTGATTTGCTATTCACATTTAAAGGAAGAATTTCTAAATTTGTCTTCATAAGACTGTACATCAAAGGAGGCTTGTGCTAAGTCCTCTTGGTCAAATTACAGTTTAATGCAGTATCTCTGCACGTGTCAGTTAATCTTAAATAGGCTGAAACAGTGCAAGGCATTCTCTGCGCAAGCTGGTCGTTACAGGAATGAAGCTGACCTGCAGATTCTGCGAAAGGAAGAGAAAGAACAGAAACCTTGCTGATATAAATAATTTTGCATGGCACATTAAAAAAAAAAATCTCATTTTGTTTGGGAAGTGTTGCAATCGTGACACTTCCTGGACTAACCAGGCTGGTCTGTCGGCTGATCATGTAAGACGCTTACATTTATGCAGATATTTAGTCTACGACACCAAACTGAATATTCTCTCCTAGAACTGAGGGCAGTTTTAAATCCAGTATTTTACTATTTTCTTTTAATTGTGCATGTGATCTTCCTCTGAGTAAAGTTAATAGGAGTATTGCTGTATTACAAGATCAGTCCACTCTTGTGCAACCTACATATAGTTTGAGTTAACTCCAGAAATGGTGCGAATGAAGGTGCTGCTCACTGTGTAGAAGGGTGGAAAAACTTCTCCATGAGGTTTTCGAGGTTTATTGATAAGCACAGCAGCTCATTCATAGCTGCTGCCACTATTAACATTACAATCTATGGCCTGTGTATTTTTTCCAGGTGAAAGACACTATTGGCTATGACACTTTGGGGCACTGTTTCTTCCTTGAAGATGGGACAGAGCAACGCAATACGTTCTATCACAACTTGGGTCTCCTCACAAGGTCAGGAACGATCTTACCTTCAGATCGCAATGAAGCCATGTGCCTAGCAATCCGTAGCCACGTCTATGGGAATTATGTTCCCGTGCCAAGCACGGACTGCATGTAAGTTCCTCAGCACCTGTAGTCATTTTTTGCTCTTGCATTGCACTTTTTAGCTTAAAGAATGTTGTGGCAAAACTAAACTTTTCAAAGGGGAGTGTACGTGATCTCCTTTTTACATAGTGCCATTTGAAGTTAAATGAAAAGCTGTAGCTTTTCCTATCATTTCTCATTTTGAAATAATTTAGCTACTTGGCAGTGTTTCACATGTGGAGATACCTGTTAAAATCTGCCTGAATCCTAACAATGCATATTTGCTGTTGTTTATTCTGTTTTGCTCCTGAGAATCATCAATGTGTTAGAACATTTTCCTCATTTCTAAAGTCTTTTTAATCTTTTTAAGTAGGATGTTGAAGGCTCCGTGAAATCTGTGTGATAAATGTAGGTTGTTTCAGCACTGATATAAGCTGGCATTAAATGTCACTTACTTCCAAGGGAGTTTTTTGCCTGTTTTCACCAGGGATGAATTTGGACTGCAACATCTAGAGCAAATCAGTAGTACATGAGTACATTAATGTCTAGAGTAAATCAGAAGATTTAGTGAGCATGTACAGATTAGCATAAATTACAGTGAGTCTCATTTATAACACAATAAACACTATCCCATTATAGCTGGCGTTCACTTCTGTATCGGAGACTGGTCTACTGCAATAGGGGCCCTCAGGTGAGCCAGGTGCTGACCTGGCTACTGTTTGAAAGGAAGAACACAGTTTAGCCAAGGAAATTTATGTTGTCATGTTTTCAGGAAAAGAATCCAGGGGCCAAACCCTGTTTATTTTTACTTATTCAAATCACCCTACTGAATTAATTAGAACTATTGTTGTCGGAATGCTGCAGTTGACTGCCTGGTTAATGTAGATTTATTTAGCACCTATTTAGTGGTTCAGTTCATCTGAAGGCTTGTGGATTCTTGAATATGTAATAGTTAAGGCAGATAAAAAATCATGGGGATTTTCTGCTTAAAATGACCCGATTAACTGGTGTGATCATTAGAAAATATTTACGATGTTTTTACATGTGCTCTTTATTATCACAAAAGGTGTTATTAAATGAAGTAAAACAACAGATGATAATATTTTCATAACTACATCTGGCTTCTGTTTGTGCCTCCTCTGATCTGTCTGAAGCAAAAATTCTTTATTTGAACAAATGTCAAAATGGTATCTCCTTAATCTCCCACTTAACGAGACGTTTGTGGCTTGCAAGGACATTTGTTTTGTATTTCTTGGAAAAACATCATAAATCCATAGCGAATCCCATACCTCCTGCCCTTCCCCAAAGTAGAAGTTTGCTTTTCAGACTTTTTCCAAACGTTTTAAAAAGTAACATCAGTTTTTTTTAAGCTGCATTTAACAGAGCATGGATTTTGTGTTAATGGTCCGATATAATTTACAATACTTTCAGCATGTGGCTCCGTAAATGAACATGTCTGACATCACTAGATGCTTTTTTTTTTTTCCTTAAAGAGTATCATTAAAAGGTTGTGTGGAGTTTTAAAGTCAATGGGAGCATTGTGGCTGAAGTCCAGTGCAGTGCTATGAAAATGTATCCCTTCCTGTTTGGTAACTGCTTAGGATCATTTTAATTTTGATTTTTCAGGGCTGTGAGCACATTCTGGATTGCAAATCCAAACAACAACTTAATAGAGAATGCGGCAGCTGGTGCTCAGGTAAAATCGTTTAACAGCCAGAGCTATGTATTGCCTCCAGTTCCCATATATTCTGCTCTTACTGATGTTGTTAGCGTGAGGGCAATGAATTTTTAGTGCATCGTTGTAAAATCTGGATATGTATTTCCGCATGAGGCCAAAAGCAATTAGGAAATTATAGGCCAAATATGCAACCTCACAGAATATCGTCTGGAAAGTCCTGTTTGCACTCAGAGACCAGCCTTGCACACCTCATGTGCCTTTGCCTCTCTTAAGAACAACTGTTTGCCTACCACTCTCACGCTCATATCTCTGATACAGTTTTCCAACACAGCCGCGCCTGGAAATGGTGTGTGGAAGTGGTTAATATGCCAAGTAAAATTTACATATGTTCGTATTCTGGCTGTGTTATCGTCTCTGATGTTTACCCAAATTGTGTTTGTGTTTAATATGCCTGTGTAGAAGAGGTTATGCTTTCTAATAAACCACCTCAATATCACCCACAATACGTGTATTTTTAAAACTCGTGTGTGTGTGTGTGTCCCAGGGGTGGGTGTGCTGTGTGTGTCCCAGGATAAGTTGGGAGGTATAAGAGCATGGGCTGGTGAATGTCTCCAGGACTCATACGTGTTTTGCGTGCTCAGTTTAGAAATCTGGCCAGTACAGTGGGATAATGTATATCATTAATTGTACTGTCCCATTTCTTTGACCTTCTGCTGTTCTTTAGGATGTCGGGATATGGTACATCTTCCACCGGGTTCCGACTGGACAGTCCGAGGGGCAATATCCGGAGGGACAGGCTGAACATACCCCCTTGGGCGTGTTTTCCAACAACAGAGTGCACTCCAATTTCAAGGTACGTGGATGAATTTTGTATGTTACTACCAATGTAATAACAAGGCTTAGGGCTGACCATGTGTTGTGCTCCGATATCAGAAGACCATTGTGGGTACCTTACCCACATGAAGAGGTGTTTCTGTGCTTCTCCCTTGTGGGGTAGGTGAGTATTGATGCTCTGCTTGCTCAAAGGGCAGCAGTAATCTGCTCCCTGGCGCACGGGGCAGTAAGATGGCTCAAAGGGCTGCTTGCTACAGGGACGACACAGGAAGATATATGCCACTATAGATGAAGGCCTAGCTTCATCTCATTTAGCTTTAGCTGGTTAACTGGGGTGCCTTAGCAAAGCGCATTTGGCTCCCTATTGCCAAGAGACAATCAGCTTTTGGGATGCTCTTTCCACTGATTACAGAGGGAGCAGAGCAGAACAGAGCTCCTCAGTCGGGTGCTTTGGTTGGGAAGCTCCCAGGCCATAGGGCCACCTACAGTAGTGAGATCAAGGAAGTGCAGGCACGACACTGAACACACTGCTGGCTGCAGCGCTGCAAGGAGTTACGAGGTGAGCAAAAGGAGCTCTGCCAGGGCCAGCTCATCACCTTTGAAAAATGAGACCAAAAATTCAAGGATAATTGCAAGAAAAGCTCCTTTTGCAAAATATACTGTTGTCAGGAGAACTTAACCTGCAAGCTATAAAAAAACATTTTGAACTTATTTCTTAGGATTCTAAACTGAAATCAGTGCTGCTTTCTGTGCCTCGCGTGTATTGTATCTTGGTCCATGACAGCTGTTGCTCTCCTGAAATTTTTAACTTGGCTACAGTGCCTCATGTTCTCTTTTGACTGTCGAGGGACTCGGCACTCTTTAGTTAAAGCCTTGCTTCTTAACCACGCTCTTTTTCCAGAAAGTTATCAAGAGCTTGGCAGAAACTCTTGGTGCTTTCTGCGAGAGCGAGCGAGCGAGTGGGAGTTCAGTGCCTTGCGCTGGGTCAGAAGACAGCCCAAGACGCTGATGCATAACATATGGCGGCGCAGTGCTGCGTCCTGACTTCAGCGCGCTACATCCTGTGCTCGTGTCACGCCGAGCAGTGCCAAGTGACACGGAAAAAGGAGCACGAGCCCAGCCTGCCGGGCGCGCGCTGTGCCGGAGCACTCTGGCTGCCCCGTTCATTGATAAAACCTGTGACCTCTAGTCTCTGAGGTGCAGTCTGTTAAAATAATCGGAATTATGTGTATTTTCAGGCCGGTTTGTTTATTGGTAAAGGAGTAAAGACAACGAGAGCCAGTGCTGAGGATCCCAGAGAGTATCTCACTGTAGACAATGCCAGGTAAGCACATACTGTACGGCTGAGTGGTTTGGTTTCTTGCATTGCTTTTTGGCCCCTGCTTTGTATTCAGCACATCATTATGGCTCGTTACGGCTGAGCATCTGAAAACGCACACAAGCTATCCGTGATGTCTAGAGGCACACACTTCATAGCCGTGAACTGTTTGTATTATTGCTGCTCAAAAATGACCCGCGTGCACTTGGGGCTATGAGCACCGAGCAGTGAAGCACTTGAGAAAGGATCTAGAGTCCATTATTCCTTTAGCAGGTTTGGAAACTTCAGCATTGCTTATTAATTATTTAGAGGGATTTAGATCTGAAAGATGACATAAGAGATTGCTGAGACAAGTCTATGATTAATGAGGAAAGTAAGGTTCAGTTAATGTAGTCTCAGTGCTTTCTGTCAGTATATAAACATGTCTACTGAAATTTTCTCAGCTTCCTTTCTCGGAGCGGGAGCAGGTAAATTAATGCCATTTTCCTGCTCGCTGCAGACCTGTGGGCCTATGTGAGAAGGATACGGCAGAAATCAGCCACCGCTCTCAGTCGAGTCTTGGCTTTTCTCCTCCTCTGTCATACATCATTAATGCCAAGTATGATTCTCCCTTATGGCTAAAATACAAGGTCGATCTTGCCTTTCTTGCTGTGACTTCTTTCCCAGGGCTGTCCACTTGGACTCTAGGATATGTCTCAGTATCTCAGCTGGAAGAAGTGGGATGCGAAGGTAGACTGAGAAAAAACAGATCTTTTTCTTCCTAAACACAGGACAAGTCTCCTGTTAACAGCTAGTGTGGCAAAAAATATTCCAAAAGTAGTTGAGAAGCATCAAATTTCTAGGCTGAATCCTTTTTTCATGTAATAGTTTCTCTTTTGGCAGAGCAGGAAGCATATGGAAGCACATGTATGTGCAATGAAAGCATCTCCAATTACTCTGTTATCTTTGCTGAATGAGATTTTGAAAGCACCTAATTGATTTTTTTCTAGCATGAATCCAGGGGTTCTCAATGGGGCTGGTAGGGGCAATTATGAAAGGACCCAAGTGACTGGGAAAAATGCACTCTATGCCTCTAAATCATACTGAATCAAATTAAGGAATAACTGTGGGCTTACTGAAGTCTAGTGAGATACCGTCTGTTGGTTTGACCGGGGCCAGACTTGCACCCTTATTAATGTTTACTCTTTTCTACTTTGTAAGAAAGTACAGTAATGAAATCAAGCTAATACTCTGACTGCGATCCAGGATATATTATTACTTCTTTAGGCCCATCCTGCCAATATTTAGAAGCATTATGAGCTCTGACTGGCAGGACCTCCTGCCTCTAACGTTTTTCCCTATTTCTTTAGTGCTGTATTAACCAGGCTCCTTGCTTCAGGTTTCGCCCACATCAAGATGCTGATCCTGAAAAGCCGCGAGTTCCTGCCGTAATTGATGGTCTTATTGCTTTTAAAAATAACGACCATGGGGCCTGGGCCAGGGGCGGCGACATTATTTTCCGCAACTCTGGGTAGGTTACTGTAATTCGGTGTTGTATCGCTCGCCTCACGACAGACATAAATAGGTCTGTAGGCCAAACCTACCCCAGACATTCCTAGTAATTTGCACCTTCGTGTTTCTTCTGTCCTAGGTTTTCAGACAATGGAATTGGACTCACTCTAGCGAGGTAATTTCTTCAAATGTGCTTTTTTTCCTATTTTTTCCCACAATGTAACATTCCCCTGATAATTACGGCAAAACACAAGAAAACCTCACATTTCCTTCCCAGACCGCATCAAGTCTTCCTGGTGCAGTAGTTAATACAAGGGGCAATCTGGCCTTTCATTCTCTTTGCCTGGGGAGCGTGTCATTAGAGCTGATTATTTCCTCTTGGACTGTAGGTCCTGAAGCAGTAGACTAAACATTTGCCTATACGTTTGGGGAGACTTTCCTTGCAGTGTAGCGAGGCCAAGCGAAGGCGGCTGCAGCGGGGGTGCTGCGGGGCAAGCAGCGGGGCCGGCTCCTGCCGCCGGCATCCGGATGTGCTCCGGCTGCTCCCGGCCGACCCCCTTGCAGAGGACCCACGAAGAAGAGCCACGTCCAAAGCCCCCTGATGGCCAAGTACCGAGCTATCTCGGTGGCTAGTATTAAGTTGCTGGTTTCTAAAGAGGTTTTAAACCAGGCTGTTATACCGGTGGATGTGCTTTTTTTTTTTCAAATTAAAAACATTCTTCTGTTTTTAGAAGTGTAATTAAAAGTGTTAATTCATCCCTCGCCCTGCGCTGCGTAGTTATCTTGTATTTCTTTGTCTGATTATAGCGATGGAACTTTCCCAACAGATGATGGCTCCAGCCTGGAGGTGTCACGCTCCATTTTTGTTGGAGAAAGCAGCAACCTTGGCTCCCGGGGAGGCCAAAACAGCTATTGGGGAAGAGGGGCAAATGGAGAATACAGAACCCTGCCCAGAAACAAGTAAGTTATTTATCTACCGTTTCTTCCTGGCGTTAGCATAAGCTAGAATAAAAGCCTCAGGAATGAATGTGACTAGGAAAGAGTAATTTATACCGGATGTTTAAATTATTGTACAGGCCAGAAATAATAAGCCTCCGAATAAAGTTCTTCTTCAGGCCAACAGTTTGAGAGCTTCCACAACTGAATGTGTTTGATTTAATTTTCTGCTTAATTTATTAGTCACTGGAGAGCAGATTAGAGAATCTGAGAGATACCAAATTGCTTTTCCTTAGTGTTGCAAACACAAATGGTGTCTGGACATGCCAGCCCAGCATCGCAGGGAAAGCTGTGCAAGTCCCAGCTGGGCTGGACGGGGAAAGGCAAGGTAAAGCTGCTCGTATGTCTTACCCACAGCCTCCGTGGAGAAATGCAGCCTCCCTCCCCAGGCACACACAGAAATCCCTGGGCGAAGACGGTGCCGTACATACGCAACGGTGCCGTACAGCTTTCTGCTCTTCCTGCCAGGGTACCTGGGCAAACAGGGCCACTTTGACAAAGGGAAAAGATCTCTTTATTGTGCATCTCATCCCTCTTTCAAAGGCTGTAAATTATTTTGTGTTTTGATAGTAACACAACTTCCTCTTCAGCAACCGCTGCACCTACCCACGCTCCCCGAATAAGCCAGGCTTTCTCAAGCCTAAATTCTAACCTAATGTCTGTTCTCGGTAATGGTTGTCAATCGTTAAACCATCTAGTGAGCAATGTTAAGTTAAACAATAAGCGGTACTTGGCAGACACGTCTTGCACAGAGCCTTGACTGTGCATGTCTTGGCCATAACAGATGTAGGAATGGGAACCTGTGTAAGACAGCAAGAATAATCAGAGCTGCCCTCAGCTATTATTGGTGGTGGTGCTTTAATTGCAATTACAAGACAGCTCCTCTGCAGTTTAATCAGCCTTTAATCATCTGTCATATTTATTGTTAAGCGACGTACTCTTGGAAAAGGGGGAATATGACAAACGTCTGATATTTGTTCTCTCCACGAACCACAGTGCTAAATGGCATATAGAGGTGATACCAGTCCCAGCCGCTGGGCTCGCCACGCCAGAAATCAAAGGCATTTTGTTGGCAAAAGCAACAAAGAACAGAGCAAGCAGGAGCGCTGCTTGTGCCTGGTGTTTTCAATCGGCAAAGTGTTTCTGGGTACCTGGAGCCAACCAGTAAGAAAAAAGACAGGGGGTTTAGGAGAAATCTGGATCTACCTTACCCACAGACCAGAGAGACTCTGTGAAGCCCTTTGCAGGTTCGTGCTGTCTGCTTTGTGGCTCTTATGTCTGAACAACCCAGCTGTCTTTCTGACAATGGGTAGGTAAAGACCTACCCATATCTCTACTGGTCACTTCCTTGTAGGGTATGAAATCAAAGTTGGCGTCCCTTTAATCAAACAATGCCAGGGCTGAACGAAACTCGGTACCTTCTCAAAACAAAATATGGAAGAGGTAAGTACTTACCTGCAGCTCCAGTGGTGTCTCCTTCAACTCTGACGGCTTGACAGCACATCTGTATGCCAGTGCTGAAGGAATCGCCTTTCTGTACAAAATGCGGCACACTAGGTCCTGGGGATCTCCTGCACAGCATAGCTGGTGGGGAGAGGAGAAGCTGTGCTCTGCCACCCGGGAGTTATTTCCAAGGAGCCATTTTGGCCTCCAGGGAGTGACTGATATCGCTTTCTCAATCCTGCTTATGTTTTCCTGAGAAATCCATCTAGCCTGGAACAGGAAACCCGACGGGAGGATCCAACACAGTCCATACCCAGTGGGGTTTCCTCAGAGCAGTGAGTCCCTGGGGGCAGGGGATGACAGCTTTGACCTGCTTTACCCCAGCTGACAAGCCTTAAGCTAGGAGTACGGGTTGCTTTTTTAGGCCTTTTGTCCTCTGAAGGATGTTCAGCAGAATTTCACCTTTCGTTAATTGCGTGATTACCATCTAGATCCCAGTTTTAGGAAAAAAAAAAAGAGTTTTAGCTCTTGGTAATACCTTTCTGTTCTTTGGGGAGAGGACTCAGACTTTGCCCAAACTTTTTAATATAGATTTCTGGGTTTTTTTAAATCTCACAGGACATTCCCTATTCGTGGATTCCAGATTTACGATGGGCCTGTCAGAATGGCAAAATGCACTTTCAAGAAGTTCACCCCAACTGCTGACAGATACTCGAGTGCCATTGGGTTCTTCATGAAAAACTCCTGGCAGATAAGCCCCCAGAATAATGTGTCACAGATCCTGATGGAGAGAAGTGTAAGTAAGAAAAGCAGGAATATGTGCTGTTAGATGTGCAAGTTTTCAAAGTTTTTATAAGTGAGAAATTTATTCTAGAGCAGGAATTTCCGGGCTGTGGTGCATGTTACATTGGTGCATACCATAGATTCATTTTGCAACACTTTCTTTTTTTAATGAAGGTTATTTGTAAGCCAGTAAAATTCAGGAAATACTGATACAGAGATGCCTTATGCCTGGGAGGACATGCATAAAAAATCTGCAGTAGAGGAAGGTTTCACCTTGTAACCAGAACATCCAGAGCACCGGTCTTAGCGGGTGAGGCATTGCCCACTTATCTATGCTGAGGACCACCAGGCCTCAGAATTTGGGAAGGACGCAAATGAAACGTCAGGTGTCAGTGGCCCTGCAATACAATTCTCATAAATAAATAAGCAAATGCAAATACAAACAAAGCCACGGCCCACGTTCTGGGGTCAGCAGTGGAATTTCTGTTGAGCACAACAGGGACTTTCCTTGAGAAATGACAGCAGAATGGGGCTCTTTATCTGTGCCTTGGCAGGAGGCGTAGGATGCTGAGCAATTCCAGTCCTTGTCCTGGATTCATGCAGGAATCATGTCCCTCGACACTTGGCCTGGGAGATGACAGATTCCACCTGGCTCACTCCCAGGGATCACAACCTCCCCTTAGCTTTCCTGAAACAAGGTCCATGCCTGTTAGGATGTCCATGAACTCTAGTAACTTTGGCTTGAGGTTTGGCTTTATCGTAAGGAAAATTTCCATTGCTCTGGAAGTGACCAGTAGCACTTCCTCTGGCAAGCGGTCAGTTTGTCTGTCTCTACTCTGTTACACTTAGACCAATAACAGGAGGATGTTTTATGCAGAGATGATATTGATTGCAGTCACTTGACTGTTCCGTTAGTGAAAATACCGTCCCTGTGCATTTCAGTGAAGAGACCTTAGCTGTCTTAGTTAGTGTAGGGAGCATTAGAGAGAGAATAATGGCTAACGTGCTGTACCTTTTTTATGTCCTCCATGGGAAAATGGTTACAAGAACATGGGGAACATGCATGAGACTATCAGCATGTAACAGGAAGGGGATGCTTAGAGAAAAATGTAAAATGAAAAAGTTTGATCCTTCAGTGGATCTGAAGAGAGTGGAAACTTTCCTCTGATGATGACTGTAGGACTCTATCCAACAGAATGGTTTCAGAGAGATTGTATCTGTGCACATTAGCAAAGGGGATAATTACCTGTGGAATAGCTGAAAATGCAGCTCTTTAATACTGTTGCACCATTTGAGACCCATGAGGCTGTAAAATATCCCAGCACTTTTTGTCTCAGACAGTTTAATAATGCAACACCTTTAAAATCTGACTTTTTCAAGGTAAAAATGATCAGAACACTTGCTAAAGGCTTCTGTAAAGCAAATTAAAGTAATACAGCTTCAGTCTATTATTAAAAAAAAGACATTATCCAAATAAATATTTCTTGTATATACGTTTCCAACAAATGTGTCCATTTCTGAAGCTGGTCTTTTGCCAGCTTAAAAGCTGCTTATGCCTATAACCACCTGCATCCCAGCACTTTTCACTTTGATTCTATTTTATCTGGATTGAACCCAGATGTGCTAAATCTAATTTCAGACTTGAAGGACCGTGGTTAGTTTATTGTTTTGTTACTAATTGCTATACGGGACAATATGTCTTTGACTAGTTAAGACAGAGCCTGCAGACTGTTTTAATTAATTTTCCATCTCCAGGCTTCATTTTATTACTTTTTAAGGGGCATCTTAGTACTCATTCCCTAAAGGACAATCATTTTACAGATGTTTTTAAGAAGAGATTAAGCATTACTGCAAGTTGTGTAGTCATAATAAAACTGTTAGTCATGCTGAAGGAATAACTGTATAATTATTCAGACTAATCAGCTGATTGGTTAGACAACAAAATAATAAATCCAGTCAGGTCTTGCTTAACATCAGCATAATAATAAACTGTCGGGTAGGAGGGAAGAACTAAACATTACACCCTGCAGAAAGTATTCTAGCCACCTTTCTGTTGACAGCCCTAAACCTCATGTTTGAAGATTTTTCTGTGCTTAACAATAGCATCATTACTGCTAGCCTTTTTTAAAAAAATATTCAGATGCTTCTTAAAGGTTATTTCTAAGCAATGGCAGCAGTAAGGGTTTTCACCCAACTGAGGGCATGACGAAGGGTTGTGATCTCCTGTAGATCTGCCGGTTGTCAGTCCGTGGGCCTGGGAATGCTCAGAGGAGATGGCCCCTGCTCAGAACCGTGTTTGGGCATGAACCGTGCCCAAACAGGACACTCTTGCGGCATTTCTTAAGAAGACCTGACGTCTTATCTATTTAGTCATAAAAGAGCCAGCTGTTAATCTCTCGATTTTGTCATAAAATAGCACTCCCTTAATCCCTCTGTCTTTTTGCTGCACGGCTCCTGTAGAGTGAGGAGAGGAACAAGAGATCATATGTCACTTTTTGGACTCCCGTGAACGCACCCACCTCCCGTAGGTGCTGAAGACCTCACAAACTGTCCTAATTTACATCCATTTTTAATAGTCCCTTTGACTTTTTTTTTTTTGACCTGCAGCCAGGAGTTTAGGATGGATTCAAGCCTATTTTAGTCCTAGCTGTGGCATCTTTGGCACAGTGGCATCTTTGGAAATACTTGTGCCAAAGAAACCCCAGCCAATTTTAGGGCAGGTTTGTGGTCCCTGGGAGAGCTCCAGGGGCCCAGAGCTGGTTCCAGACTCTCAGCTGACAGCCCCCAGGGAATTGCTCTCCGTCCTAGCTGAGAGGGGAGTGCTTCCTAATGCTGTCTTTATTATGTTTAGCCTGCATGTCCTGCAATTGGTTTTTGTGAAGTTTGCAAACAGTTCACAATGGGAAAAAGAAAAGCAGACACCGAGTTAAAGTACAGGTCTGTCATCCCCTTGAAAGCAAACGTAAAAAAAACCAAACCAAAGCAAAACCGAAAAACCCTAGAGAGACTCTTGACCAAAGAGGGCTTGCAGGGTCATGGCCTGCATCACTCAATCAAAGTAAAAGCCAGGCTAACGTGCGTACAGTTGTCTGGTTATAAAGTAGAGGAAAATTCAAACCGGTTGAAAATGGTTTCCTTAAAATGATTACACTGATACAACAATGCGGCTTACACTGGCTGTTTGGGCCACCGCTTGAGTTTTAGAAAAAGCTGTGAGTTGTTATGATATTTTACAGTACACTATGGATTTTTAACCTAAGGAGAAGTTACTGTTTTCCACTGCAGTCCTCAGGAGCTTTCTGCAGGCGCGTTAGGCGTGTGGCCTTTGGAAAGGTTTAGTTAGTACATTCCTCTCCAGATTACGTCCTTCCATAACCATCATCCATCACCACGCTTCAGACAAGATTCAAGTCCCCTTTATTCCATGCCACTCCCGGATAGTCCACGCCTAGTGAAAATTAGGTATCCAAACTGTAGCCGTAGTAGCTTTATCTCATTCCTAGATGCAAATGGCCATACCTGCTAAGCTGAATCTTTTCTCTGTGCATGTGTGTTTGCTTAGAGAGAAATATGTTGCCATAACTGTAACTGCAACCTCAGTGCACACACTATCCCTCAGCTTACAAAAGGAAGGTTACCCCCAAGGTTCATAAAGCAAGTGACATTGCTCTTTAACCTTCCCATTTCATTTCTGACTTTCAGACTTTTTAGAGTGGAATGTTAGAAATCAGATTAAGGTGTTAGCACCAAAAGTGTTTGCTCCTGAATGGGAACACTGAACAGTTTAATTAAATGTAAGCTGTACAGCGTGTACCTTACTTTGTTTGGAAGTACAGCTGAGTTTATTCTCTTCCTGAGCGAAGTGCCCACTTTCATATTCAACCTCAGAAGTGTGCTGTCACAAAGTATTTATAATGAAGATTGGAGCTACGGCACAGTGTGTGTGTGTTTTGTTAATATTTCCTCTTCTATAGATGAAAAAAAATTCTTTGGGATGTTCCTTCTTTGCCAAATAGCCCTGTGGGCAAAAATTTCTTGCAGTGCAATAGGAAAAGGATTTAAAGCACTCAAAATACACGTTACATTTCCATATGTTTGAGTCTCCTTTAAGTGAGACTGCTTCAGGTGTTTGTTTATGAGACTAGCACGTAGACGAGGAGGTGGCAGAAAAATGGTTCTAGGGTCTAATTTAGTTTCAAAGTAATAAAAACTCAGCAGAACAATTAAGGTTCTGGCTATTTTTATTCTGCAAGCAGTTCTTGCTGCAGTGGTCATTTGTTTTAAGCTAATGGGACTTTCCATCTAAATAAGAGTAGCAATGAGACTCCAATTCCCCTAAATTGTACTATTTAGTGTTGCAAAAGTAAAGCCTTTAAAGCCCTTAGTAAACTTGCAGCCTAATCCTGCTTGTCCCTAATTCTTACTCATGTGCACAGTCCAATTAAAATTAATGGAATTAGGTGGAAAGAGTTACATTCCTTTGGGTCTGCACAGTCAGACCACTATTTATGCTGTCTCCTTAGATACTTATTGCTGCAGAATTCATTCAGAGTACTTGACCTGGAGTACTTATTGTCTTGAGTACCTCAGATCTTAATCATCGTGTACTGTAATAGCTTTCTCTGTAGACATTCAAATATTTCATGCCTTTTTACTGAACGTCTGCAGTTTTACTGTTTTGCTGTATTTTCATATCAGGACAGATTATTTCACTTAGCTACTGAACAATTTTGGAAACAGAGCTATGCATAACAAGGATAATGTTGTTTCCTGTTATTTCTCTTTTCTAAAAAAAAAATTCTTCAGAGGATATGCTAGAATGTGCACGAGACCCAATTCTGAGACTTGCTGTCACATATATGAGTTTTATAAGGTTTAGGAGGAGAAAATTAGAAAAAAATGGCACTTATGGAGCCACTTAGGACAGCCATTGAAAATATGCAAGAAAATTCACCATATTGCTAGCAATTTTTTTCTCTAGGAAAACAACTGTGAAAGAGGGTGACTGCTACTCAGTAAACTTCATAAGCTTCCAGTACTTCCCTACCCTTTGAGTCATCCTGTAGTTTTTGACACAGCACAGTTTATTACTGTGTGATTTCAAGGAATAATGGTTGTGCAGGTGCGTATCGAAGAACTGAAAATCTAGTTTTTGTGAAAATGTCTCCTGGGATTAAGAAGTGAGAGGAAAACCAATACCATCAGAAATGTTTCTAAACAGAAGAGGCAAAAGTATGCCTTATCGAAACAATAGTGCTTTCTAATTGTAGATGTATCACTGACTTGTTTGTAAAAACACTGTAAATCTAAGTCCTCATTTAGAGCTAACCAATAATTTTTCTTCTTCTTCTCTCCTGCTAGGTTGGACTGAAAGTGTTTTTTGGCAGATCAGGCCAGTGGTTTGGAAACAACAATAATGATGGTGACAAAATGTCTATCTTTCATGATCTGGATGGCTCCGTGACAGGGTACCAGAACACTTTCGTAGGCAGAGCGGACAACCACTTGCTTCGTCATCCCGGATGTCTCACCGTGCCCCGGTGGAACGGGATGATATGCACCGGGAAATTTGCCCAGGTAACGTGGGGAGGCTGCAAGCAAAGTTAGCGTGTGTGAGGCGGTGGATGTTCTCACATGCGGGCGAGAGGTGCTGGAGTGCCACCTATTCAACATTGCCTAAGATAAGAGAGAGTTGAATAATAAATTGGGTATAATTTTACTCTTCTCAGTGTTATCGGCCTATCCCCAAGGAGTCAGTAAAGCCCCTGCTTTGCAGCTTCCAGAAACCCATGCCTGCAAGGAGTCCTTCGCTTCCCATTTCCCATAAGAGGCTGCAAGTTGAAATCCTGTTGGGGAGAAGTTTGGGGGTTTTCTAGTCCTTTTTTTCTATCTGTCCGCTCTGTTTTGGGGCTGTGGTGGATAACTGTCGACCTTATTTTCAGTAGTGGAAGATGCTACTCCCTTGACACATCCCCCACGTCCCAGCTGATGAAACAGAGTGGTTGAGACACATGCTCACACTTGGTTCTGCTTGCCCTCCAGAAACCACTGACTGAGGGAGAGGTCAGCCTAGGACAGGGTGGTCTTAAACCTCAGCCGTTTTCTTCAACGCACGTGAGTTAGAGGCCTTAGCTGAGATGTCAACGCCTTGGTAGAAAGGTCTGTGAAAGAATGGAAGAGGAGAATAGTAAACTGAGGGGAATCTGACCTCAAAATCAGACTATGATTCATCATACGCTGCTCAGATTTCCACAAGATTTTTGTGTGTGCAATAGAGCATGCTGTAAATACATGATTCTTCACAGCTCCCTTAGTCACCTGTGAGATATCGCAGGAGGCTCTCCTTGCTCCTCTACTTCTAGAGGTTATTCGTGCATTTACACAGAAAGGTGGCAAAGGTGGCACGTCTGTTTCAAACCTCCAGTTCCTTGGAAATCTTGCCAGCCCTCCTTCACCCTTCTGTTGAAGAAGCTGAATGTTAAGACTATGTGCAGCAGGTGCACCCAGCACCACGTGGCCTGCAGCTGGGAGAGCATGTCCTGGGAGTCCCCAGGACATACGGCTTTTGAAAGGGACATGATGTTCTCCCTACCCCCAAGAACAACCCTTCACCACTCATTGAAGAGTGCGATGGGGTGAACTGCTGAAAGGCAAGAATGGAACATAGAATGGTCTTAAAATAAGATCAGAGTTCATTAGATACAGTCGATGTTTTTCTCTTCCTCTTGATCTTTTTTTCTTTTCCTTTTTCTTTTTTTTTTTTTTTGACCCTCAAGCTTCTTCTGCCCTTTTTGGAGCATGCTGCCGTTTTATGTCTCATTGGCAGTCAGTAATCATTACCCAGGCATTAGTAGGGTAACTCAGCACAGAATAAAACCCTACCTGAAGTCATCAAAGACAGAGTAATGTTAAAATTGGCCCCTAAGAGGAGCGAACTGTCAGGTTTTGTTTTTTCACAAGCAGTTCTGTGAGCATGGGGATTAGCAGAGCCTAATTCCTTCAAGTTATGTCTGGCAATGGGTTGGAAACTCAGACTGATGATTTTTCAGCGTAGGGGGATTCCTGAGGACTCGTTCTCTGTGGCTTCTCTGATGTGTAGTGCTGTCTGGGCTTGCACCTCAGGCGTCCCCTCAGGCACTCTGCTCCTCTTTCTGCAAGGCTCTTCTCTGCATGAAACTTTTAGGAATTTATTTGTCTTTGAGACTTCTATGCGTTCATAATATATGCAGTCATATCCAGATCATGTGTTTCTATACGTTTGCTTTGGTTGCACAGCAGAGAGCAGGAATTGCTATTTAAGTCCCTAGATACTGGACTTATGTCCCCTGTTTTACTACTGACAGGTGGAAACAGGACTGGGCTCCTATGAAACAACCCCACTGAACTGAGGGTTTTGTGCTTGGCACCTACGTTTTACTCTGTGTCGCTTGAGAAATAATACTCAGTGCTCTGGCAACCTAACAGTTAAATTCAGAATTGTAAATAAGTAGACATTTATATTTTTATTTCTATTTTTACCCTCCCACTTATGGCACTCTATGTGGTGAGGCAGCTTTTCCACCATAGAAAATTTCCTTGGCTAAGTTCAGGCAAGTGGAAACATTAGCTTCTCTAGCATCCATTTCTTACCAGCGTTTTTCATCTAATAAACATTCAGATGAGTGAATGAAGTTTGTATTAAATGCTTCACTTTATGGGTTTGGGGAGGGAAACCTATATGTGTGCAGTGTAGAGGAAATTTGTCCTGTGCAGCAGGATTTGATTTAATTGGCAGGGTGTAATTGTTGGAGTACTTGAGCATAACCCTGATTCTCAGCAAACTGATGATTTGTTTGTGTGTTAAATTCTGAGTATCGTATTTCAGGCCAAAAGCCTAGAAGAGAGAATCTAATTATGGAGAAGGATGGTTTACTTTGATCTTAGCAGCTCTCTTACAAAACGTGTTTTTCTTTCCCGTTTGGTGTAGCAGCGCTAGACAAGAACTTTTATTCTTCCCTAGTGCAAGCAGGTGGAAATGCCCTTTCCGTTCAAGGAAATAGTGACTGTCACATTGCTGCTGAACTGGGCACAAGATGCTTAGACGAGGGATGGGCTACCTGGCATGGAAAAATGAGCTGAGTCCTTCAGCTGGTGTTGCAGCCAAATCCTTTAGGAGCAAAGTGCCTAGAGTTCAGTGAATTCCTTTCTACCTGTGTTCTTTCATTCATTTTCCTTGCTCTTTTTCACCCAGGAAAGGAAAAGTCTTGGGGAAATCCATTCCTTGGGCAGCACTTTTGCGTCCACTAAATCCTGCGAACAGACTTTCCTCAGGGTGCTTCAGTCTGAGAGCTCGTGCTTGTGCTCCCACCTCCTCGTGTCTGGCTCGCGTCCCTCGCTCCTCGCCATCCCCAAGCCGCATCCCGCCACCTTCCCTGCGCACTTTCCTCAAGCTTCCCTTCGGCAGAGAGCCCTGGGAAGTGCCACGTGCTGCAGCGCCCACGCTGCCAGCCTTTTCCTACCAGCAAAGATTTCTGGGATCAGCTTGAAATCGTGAGTTTTAGACAAGGGATATGCATCATGTCTTTGTTGTCCCCGCCTTTTTCATTTTGGAGCCTGTAGGATTTGTGCTGTCAAAACAGGGCCAACCTCTTTCTTTTTAATGACGGCTGAAACAGTCATGTTGTAATATTAATAAAGCAAGACTTTAAGGAAGAACATTACATAGAGAGAGACTTGCAAGGAAATCGCAAGAGCTGGCAGCACCACATCTTCTGGAAGGTCTTGATGACTCACTCAGACTCTGTCGGCAGGCGCAGAAATCCTAGGTGTCCCGTCAACCTGCCATTTAGCTGCTGCAAAGGCCTGTAATAACAGAAGAATGTAGGGAGAAGCCCATCCCATAATTATCTCCGTGTAGGTGAGTGAGATTTTCCAGGGCACTGAACTGGAGAGTCCTGAATGCCTGTGTTACTGTGGAAAATATAAATTAGATTCTTAAGCAATTTCTGATTTTTATATAAATCTTAAGACAAGTGCCTGGGCTCCCACTGGGCAGTAAAAGCTGCAGACTTACTGCTTCCTCACTGACTTTGCAGCAATTTGTCAGAAGAGGCTGTGCAACTTCTCTTTTTTGGTACTTTATTGAAATAGGCAGTGTTTCGGAAGGTGTGTGCTATTTGCTTATATAAGCAAAAAAGGTGTTAGATATTCATAAGAGATTGCCACATAGCTAAATTAGTGTAAGTTTTGAATTAAAGAAAAATGAATGCCTTGGTATTATAAAATACTTTAAGGCCAAGCTGTTGACTTTTCACCCGTTCACTCCACTTGGTCACTGCCTTCCTGCGGATGGCTCAAACAGAAATTGTTCCATTTCAGTTAACGCTGTTTCTGCGGTGAGTGTTTGCAATTACACTGATCCTGCATCTTCTCTGTGCTAAGTTACGTCCCTTGAGCTGGCATCCTCTTGTATATTCAGTGCCTGCTTAGCTGGTTCGGATACTGATGTTTCTATATGGAAAGCGAGCAAGAGACACAGGAGATAGCCAGCCGTGCTAGGGCAAGTTGCCTTTTCCAAGCACAGGCAAAACTGTATGTGCACATGTAGTCTGTGGCACTAAAGGAGTGTTAGCACCTCACAGACCGGAAAGAAGGAAAAGTCTGCAGGATATATTTCTGCTAGTAGTGTACGTATGTGGACAAAGAGGTCCACTTTTGGCCTCTGATGCACACCAGTAGAAATTCAAGGTAGTTCTGCTGGCATCAGCATCAAGGTGCTGTTGTTTTTAGGGCCAGAACTGATCCCAGCATGTCTTATGGAAAGAGAAACCTGTATTTTCTTTCTGAAGGAGTTTTAAGGTCCTCATTTGGAAACTTCATAGAGAAAAAATTGTTGTCCTGGGAAATAAGCCTTTCTTGAACAGTCAAACAATCAGAAGAGCAGAATGTGTGTTTTGAGCTTCTCCTTTTTAAGATCTTTTGCCCCACTTTGACAGCCGACAGCACAACCGAGCAATGTCAAAGAAATTAGAAAGTGAGCAAGAAGTCTCTCAGAAACCAAGACTTTCTCTTCTAGTACTTTGCATTTTGCTTATCTTCATATTAGCTATCCAGTTGAATAGCAAATCCCATATGAATTGTAAAAGAACTTATCTTCTCAGTTTCACAGTCTCCTTGGGAAAATTGCCATGTAAGCAGAGGGAAATCTGACACATCTTTTCAGCATGAAGTGTTAAGCAGCTAAAATGACAACTATGTCCATTAAACCATCCAGACAAGTAGTAGGATCACATTTTATAACATTTTAACTAGCTCTTCTTCTCCTACTACATTAAGCTGTCACCACTTCCCATGTTTTAGAGTATCTTTATGACCCACTGTCTTCTCTTAAATAATTCGATAGATCTAACCAAAAATCAGATGTTACTAGGAAGATGGAGTTTTTATCCTAGAACAAAATTCTCTTTTTCACACCCCTTTTTTCTCTTATTCTCCAGTGTTTTGTCCTTGCAAATGTAGATGCAAGGAAGGCAAGTGATAAAGTTCTCCAAGATCAGCTCAAATGAGTAAAGGTGTGACAGAGGAGGAACAGACTGAGGAAGAAAGAGGCCATGTTGTGACTTCCTAAGAAGAGTATAGAGGGATGGTGACTAATGCTTCACCTTCCTTGGGTCAGTGGAGCTCAAGGTTTCTTTTTATTTCACTCGGGTCACTGAGTATTAAAGTAGCCTTTGGTGGATGATGCCTCTAGGATTTTTCTAAAGTAATCCAGTGGTCTTGACTGTAGTCTCAAAAGGGTAGCATACACCCAGTATTAGAACTGACATTGGTTGGCATCACAGGAGGGAGTTGAGCTGAGTCCAATAGCTGCAGGAAACATCTCGGTCAGTCCCTGCTGACCATGCAGAGTCCTGTTGACTTAGTGATGCTCCACCTGGGTGAAAGAGTCATTCCACGTTGGATCTGGATTTCTGGATCAGGGCATTTACGCACTGTCATCTCCTTTAGCGATAAACATTTTGAAAGATCTACCAGATATAGTACTGTTTTTCTACGGGGCTGAAAATTGCATCCTTAATGACTTGCAGTTCTGGAAGACATTCACTTATTGGCCATCATGGGAGACAAAGTCAGTTTACAAATATTTCTAGCAAGGCACAAAAATGACAGTTTTTCTTGTTCTAGTAATTACTGTCTCATTCTCAAAACAGCTGTAACTATTACCCTTTACGTCAGGCCTGTGACTGAGTCCCTAGACACCTGAGAAAATATTACCAACAGACACCTGACACGTGTTCTTTGTCGTCTTATTGTTGTAGCATATGGCAAGCTCTTCCAGTACTTTATTGAACCCAGTAACGGTAGTTTTAGGCTATGAACAGTGTTTTGATTTTGGATTTTTTGTTTGTTTGTTTGTTTGTTTTTAAACACAGTCAAATACCTTAAAGTATATGGGAACCTTTTATTCTTGGTAGTCTCGAATTTATAAACTTTTGGATCTCCTTGAATGTGTTTCTGTAGTTTCTTGGCTTATTTTATTGTTGTTGCTTCTAATTTTCTAGCAAGTGCACTGTAGCTGCCACCTTTAACGTTCTGTGCCACATATTTGAAGGAAATAACTTTGAAATTTATTATGACAGGGCAGAAACTGTTGTCTTTTGTCCAGAAAGACACAAGTAGGGTACTGTTTTGCAGTATCAGACGTCATTTAAACTATTCTTTGTCACAAAAAATGCTGTTTTGATTGAGAATGATCAATGCCTTCATGGACTTCCAGATCAGAGGGGGTCTTTCTGATCACCTGTTCTGACCTCAGCCCTACACTGGCCAAGGGGGAAAAATGAGGCTGAAATGTGGTTTATTGCATTGTACATAACTGACTTTCCAGTCATTGGTTGAATTTTCAGGGAAAATAAGTTTTCCTCTTTGGTTGCATAGATAAAAAAGGTCTTTTATGAGACTGTAAAAGTAATTTACTCTTTCTTGAGCCATGAAAAATGAGCAAATGGCCTACTACTCAGAGATTGTTTGGGGCAAATTACTTCATCAATAGTTTTGGCCATCAATAAAATCTGGTGTTTGATACAATTCCGAGATAAGAATTAATCTCCAAGGATCTATGGATACTACTCAGGGCAGGGTTTCATCATTAAAGGTTTGTGCTAATGTAAAAGGAGGAATGGACTAAATGTCCAAGAAGCTTTTACAGTCGCTTTTGGATGATTTTTTTGACGTGCAGCCCAGATTTCCAACTTGAGTGTCTAACGTGAGGCTGTTGGATTCAGGGGCCAGGCGGGGATTAGGCAGAAGTGGCCTGCCTTTCATGGGTGCTGAGTAGCCTGAGCTCAGCAATGCCAAGAGCAGGCTCAAGCGTGGGCTCTTTCTGAGCACCAACTGCCTCTGTTAGAGCTGGAAACTGGAACTGGGAGCCAAACTGGCAACCTCCAGGCAGGAATAGTGCAGCTTTAGATCTCAAGCTGAAACAATTCCAAGAATATCATGCCATAAATCAACTTTAAATTAAATAACTCTCCTGCTGGATACCCCACCTCTGCCTTCTGTCAAATTAATTTGGTGTTGCTAAGGAGTTACATTCCAAGGAGAAAGCAGCAAGAGGCTGCCACTTTTGGCCACACATGGTCCACCAAAATGCAAATCAAGTGTCATGGCAAGCACCTGCCTCTTGGTTGTGGTTTGGAGTTAGTAAAGCAATTCCTCTTGTGTTGTAAGGACATGATAGCTGTGATTGTTTTGAGTATGTAGCTACTAGAAACTCCAACTAAAATAAGCCCATATATAAAACAGTGGGAGACAGCCTGCTTTGCAGAGGTTTCAGTCTGAGTAGACAAGGTGAGGAAGAGAAGCAGATATGGAGATGCGAAGGGCCAAGGTCTCATAGCAAGATCCAAGAAGTGCTCACATGAGAATGCATATATCCCAGACAGCAGCTGTGCTTGTATCCTTGCCCGTGGTATTAAAGTCTCTTAAAAGACTACTGCCTCCATTTTGACCTTCCTCAAAGACAGAAATTGAGTTTAAAAATAATTGTGCTGGAGAGATACCCATGTAGAAACTTAGATATTTCTGAGCTAATTTGGATTTTTGCTTGATATTTTAAGAAGTTCCTCATGCCAAGAGCACTCTTTGCCTTGCAAGAGAGGGAAGGAAGAAGCATCATAGCTCTTCTCAACTGCCCTCGACGTATTTGAAACCTTTCAGGAATATGACAAGCTACATCCCTGCGTGCTGAAACAAATTTATATGACTGGCTGTGCATCCTCCTTTTGCACTAGAATGTCACACGGGGCACGGCAGATGAACGTCACGTGTTCGGCCCTAAAGCTAACAGTTTCCACATGAATTGCCTTTCATTTCAGTGGTGACAGGACAAGGAAAAACATATTGTTGGGGTGTAGTTTGGTAATTGGCCTGTAGTGTTGATCTCCAGGCCAAGGGCATTTTCTAGTGCCTGTACAGAAGAGCTCTCCACTGAAGCATGTGCAACATGTTATTTTGCATGTAAGGGCATGTAGGCAAGTCATCAAGTTTTAGTCCCAAAAATTTCAGCCTTGTCTGCTACTCGAGGGCAGAGATGTGGATTTCATTAGATTACTGGACCTGATCCAAACCCAGTTGAAATCAATTAAGAGTTTTCTCCATTTCCAATGGAATAAGCCCATTTTTAGAGTGAAGATATTTGAATTCATAAATAAGAAGTCACTTTGTGGTATTTCCGTGATTAGCTTTCTCTCTTAAGAGTTTGAATAGTGAGCATTTTCATGGTGCTGCACAATTTATTTATCACTTCATGGTGTTCCTGCAAACGGCTGCAGATGCTATTTCTGTTTTACCTTTGTATTTGAACTGGAAATGTTTCAGTGACTCTCCAAACATTCTGAGTTCTTCGTTGGCAAAAGCCGTTTACAGGCAACAATGATCAAATGCACATGTTATGGCAGAGCCTGGCTGGTTTAATGGATGTGTCTGTCATTTTCCTTTCACTCTCAGCTTTATATTCAGGCCAGACGCCCTGAAAATCTGACCTTATCCATTGCCAGAGCAACATACCATTCCCATCCCTTGTGGTTGCAAGGCGTGAACCGAGGAGTACCGTACCAGCAGTACCAGCCAGTCGTCATGCTTGAGCAGGCTTATATCGTCCAGTGGGACGGCAGAGCACCTGAGGATGTTATCCTGTACCCGATCAACTTCAACAGGTACCACCCTATCCTGTTAGAAAATGCTCTATTTTCAGCAGAGCTGGAGCTATAATGATTTTCCAGCTTCTCCACAACCAGCCTCTTAAATGTGTCAGCAATTTCTGAGAGCATTGAAGCAAGATGTTAATGACTGGTATTTACCGATGCAAAGAGATGCCTCTGCTTTCACTTTGTTCCAGTGGTTTTGATGTGCAGAGATGTTTCTCTTTCCAGTAAGACTGAAACAGAATCCAAGTAAGTCCTGGCCTGGTCTCCCTGAAATGACTCCAGAGGAACGCTGGCTCTTGTTCGCTTGTTTGTACTACTTGCTGCACACATAATTTATCTCCCATACATATATAAAGTGCAAAAATACATCAGAATGTGCACAGAGCTTTGCATTTTCTGTAAACCAAACAGCACTGCAACCACTGTTTCTTTCTAACATGAATTTTTAAGACATTACAACTCAGTACAGCAAAATCGTAGGCTGTGCTGCATTTATTTTCCATGTTTCCTTCCATCTCATCATGTTTCCTTCCATCTCATCTAGTGTTGTATAAAAGCATGACATACCCATTTTAGACTTACTTTTTTCCCTACAAGTTGTTTCATCTCGCATAATTTCATTTACAGTTTTCAGCACTGATTCAGGACCAATTTTCTTCTTACGTCAGTGAAATTACTTGTGCTTTGCACTGATATAATCAGGAGAGTCCTGTAATCCCTGCAGATTATCTATCGGTGGCAGACACTGTCAAGGTTTACACAGATACACTGCAAGAGGTGAACACCACAAAACACCGAGGTGGTGACACTACAGTAGTTTTTGATTTAAAGATGTAGGACTAAGTTACTGGAGGACCAGTGTTTAGACAGTCCTGTCACAGAGGAATTACTAGTAATTACTATTTTCTGTATTAGTATAATGGAGGGTACATTAAGGAAGGGGAAAACCCGTTATTCACTCATGGACAAGCTAAGCTTGGAAATTACAGAGTCGCAGAATGGCTGGGGTTGAAAGGGATCTCTGGAGATCATCAAGTCCAACCTCCCTGCTCAAGCAGGGTCATCTAGAGCCTGTTGCATAGGATCACCTCCAGGTGGGTTTTGAATATCTCCAGAGAAGAAGACTCCACTGCCTCTCTGAGCAAGCTGTTCCAGTGCTCAGTCACCCTCACAGGAAAAAAGCTTTTACTCATGTTCAGGTGGAACTTCCTGTGTTTCAGCTGGTGCCCGTTGCCTCTTGTCCTGTCACTGGGCACCACTGAAAATAGTCTGGCCCCATCCTCTTGACAGCCTCCCTTTAGGTGTTTGTATACATTGATGAGATCGCCTCTCAGTCTTCTCTTCTCCAGGCTAAACAGGCCCAGCTCTCGCAGCCTTTCTTCACAGGAGAGATGCTCCAGTCCCCTCATCATCTTTGTAGCCCTCCACTGGACTCTCTCCACTCTGGCCATGTCTCTCTTGTACTGGGGAGCCCAGAATTGCACATAGTATTCCAGGGGAGGCCTCACCAGGGCTGAGCAGAGGGGCAGGATCACCTCCCTCGACCTGCTAGCAGCACTCTTCCTAATGCACTCCAGCATGCCATTGGCCTTCTTGGCCACAAGGGCACATTGATGGCTCATGCTTAAGTTAACTTGTTGTCCACCAGGACTCCCAGGTCCTTCTCTGCAGAGCTACTTTCCAGCAGGTCAACCCCCCAGCCTGTACTGCTGCATGGGGTTATTCCTGCCTAGGTGCAGCACCCTACACTTGCCTTTGTTGAATTTCTTGAGGTTCTTCTCTGCCCAGCTCTCCAGGCCTGTCCAGGTCCCTCTGAATGGCGGCATAGCCTTCTGGTGTGTCAGCTACTCCTTCTAGCTTTGTATCATCAGCAAACTTATTGAGGGTGCACTCTGTGCCTTCATCCAGGTCATTGACAAATAAATTGAACAAGATTGGACCCAGGACTGACCCCTGGGGGATACCACTAGCTACAGGCCTTCTGCTAGACTCTGCGCCACTGATCACAACAACCCTCTAAGCTCTGCCATCCAGACAGTTATCAATCCATCTCACTGTCCGCTCACCTAACCCCCACTTCCTGAGCTTACCTATGAGAATGTTTTGGGAGACAGTGTCAAAAGCCTTGCTGAAGTCCAGGTAGACAACATCCACTGCTCTCCCCTCATCTACCCAACCAGTCATTCCATCTCAGAAGGTTATCCGATTGGTTAAGCATGATCTCCCCTTGGCAAATCCATGCTGACTACTCCTCCTGAGGTGAGGCTGACTAGCCTGTAGTTCCCTGGGTCCTCCTTCTTGCCCTTTTTGAAGACTGGAGTGACATTGGCTCTCTTTCAGTGCTCAAGTCCTTAATTATTAGCTGTTGTAAAATAATTAGCTATTTCCTTGCAATTGCAGAGCTAAGCCTTCCACCAGTGTAACTGGTGGTCGCACTATCTCTAAGTCTATTAATACTTGCCAAAGCTTTGACCCATTGTCTTCAAGGATGGATTCCAGTTTTAAGGCAGCATTGGGCCTTTGATAAAACTCAGCTTGATGTTTACCTCTTGTTCAAGCAGCAGCATAAAAACATTTCACTCTTGGAAACCACAGTGTGGTTGTGGTTCTCTTTGTGTCTTGTGAAATCAATTAAGTTATTTGAACAGGGCAAAGGTTTGTAGACTTTTCTGATCCAGAAACAGCTGGCAAGGTGTCTGTTTTGTAGAACTATAAATAAGAAATATACTGTAGCGGGAGAAAACCACAGTTTTGCTTCATTTCGTTTAAAAGCATCTTGCTAAGAAATAATTGAGAATGAAACTTGTTGCAACTCTCTAAAGTTGAGTGCACTGGATGCTAACTACTGCGAGACTTAAGGTGATGCAATGGTAGTGATGAAATGTCCAGACAGCATATGAAAACATGGGCAAAAGTGGTTCCCATGGAAGGGTACAGCAACTGAGGTGAAAAAGAAGATTTAAGAGTTTGAAGAAAAACAAGTTCCTGCCTAAGCAGTTCCATATATGAACTTTAATAAACATTGTGTTCCAACCACTTTTGGAATGGAAGAAACCTCAAATTGTAGAGCCCGAAGCAGTCAGAGTTAAAAAATGAGGGAAGAGTTTACCTGCCTCAAGTGGCTCTATGCTTTATTTGTTCTTTTCTATTCCAAAATACTGAATAATCTGCCAAAAAATGATCTGTTAACATAGTAACTTCTGCGCAAAAAATTTGATGCAAACCAAACTTATCTGATGAGCTTGAATAACAGTATTCTAGGATTAATAATTTCAGATATAGCTTTATTGAACAATTAAACTATTTTTAATCTTGTCATTGTAAACTGACGGCTAGATATATCCAGGACATTGCTTTCTCAGTGAGACAGCCCTCGTGTTTCTGGACTGACTGTTCTGTGCTGGCCAGAAGAAGGTCAGAGGGGAAAAAAGGAATTTGACAAGGAGACGTGTACCAGGATTTGAATTTCTTTGGAGGTCAGGCATAGTATTGATGCTGAATATTTGTATGATGTTTAACACTTTCTCTGCCTCTGAAGTGCTGTAAAAAAACCCAGTGGAGGTAATTCCAGTTTCTGTTTAAAAGGTTGGAAGAGCAGGGTTCCTCCGGTGGGCAGGAGCCCCATTGGGATGAATGCATGTTGTTCAGCCAGAATTGGCCGCGCTGCCGATTTGAGCCAGCTGTGAGTCCAGTACGTTGCGTTCAGAGGCACTGCTTGGGCACATTTACCGGGTGAATGAGGACACCAGTCACAGCACAGTCACTGAGCAGATCCTTTTCTTTCTATCCGTGGGCACCTAAAGGGTTGCTGCAGTACATGTGCCTTCAGTGGAGTGATTCAAATCAAGTTTAGAGTAATTGGGAAAGGGACCCAAAAAACCCCAAACCTTCCCTCTTTAGTTTCTTTACTTCTCAAAATATGTAATTAAACCAAGCAAAATTACTGTATCTCCACTTGCTGCTAGCTGCAGCTGTGCAGTGCAAGCTCACATGTGAGCAAGCTCTCTAATGCAGTCCAACCTCCCTTCCAATAAGGAAAATAAGAAAAATAAGAAAATAAGAAAAATAAGAAAATAAGAAAAATAAGAAAATAAGAAAAATAAGAAAATAAGAAAAATAAGAAAATAAGAAAAATACTTGTTTGCATTTGTTGTGGTAGCTGTGCCACTAGCTGACTGATGAGCAAATTTAAAGGCATGTCTGAGACCTGCAGGTTGTGGTTTCAGTCTATTGGGGGATGTAGTTGGCTCAGAAAGAATGCCTTTCTTTAGCTATGGATAGGATTGTCTAATGGCAAGGAGTTTCGTTGTGCGGAAGAGAAGGCGGCCTGCTGTTGATGCTTCTTGAAAGAGTTAACACAGGACAAGCAGCTTCTGAAGATTTTGATAAGTGAACAGAAGGCGAGTGCTGGCTGGAATTTTAATTACCAGGAATAAAGCTTGTGCCAGAACTAGCCCAAACCTCCTGAAGATTGTTCTCAGTGGGCACAAAGTGTGCGCAAAAGCTTCGTGAACGGGGACCTCGGACCTCTCCACCATTGGCTTCATCTCTTTGTTGGAGCAGTTTCCGCCCCCTCAGAGCTGTTTCTGTGTTTTCTTGGGTTTTGTGCTTCACGGAAGAATGGGGATTATCTTTAAAATCAGATTAAGGGCTTTGCTTAAAATTACTATTGCCTTCCTGAAGCACAAAGGCCCGGAGAAAGTGCCTGTCTTGTTATGAGGGGGGAGAGGGGCTGGTAAGCCAGGAGGAGAGCATGGAAAACATTATTTGGTTGCAAGGAAATGTGTCCTTTCAGGTGCTGGAAAGCAGTGCAAAGATTGGCACTTTATACAGTGAGTGAAGTCAGAAATTAAATCCTTCAGTTGAATATCTAGCCGCTGTGTGTGTGTGTGTGTGCAAATTTTCTAATTGCAGAAGAAGCTAAGGTAAATACTATTATCAAAGGCACAGGGTAGTCCAGGAAATCAGTCAGGCTTATTTGTGTTATCAGGAGATCTAAAGATAAGAATTAAATCTTCTCAAAGCACATATCTGAAGGATTGTGTAATAAATCGCATTGAGCAAATGGCCTGAAAAACAGTGGCAATTAGATTAAACTTTCCTTGTGTTTTATGAGTGCAGACAAATATCTGTATGCTTGGTCTATTAAGGCTCAGACGGAAGCATTTTCCCTTATTAGAGCGCTCTGCTGTGTGTCAACAGAATTGCAGGGTATATCTGAATGGCTAGTCACAGAAAGAAGGGTGTTCTCTGCAGCTCAGGTGTCACAGTCCTACGAGCAGGCACTTCCCTTTGCGCTCCGGCTCTCCCAACAGACGCTGGCTCCGAGGGAAAGTGCCGGGCGGCCTTCCCCAGGTTTAGTCTTCAGCCCCCTCTTAGCTTCACCTGGAGAAGCACCAGGCACGCAGTGAAGCTTGTATTATTGTTGTTGTTTTGTGCCCTGTTGCAGGAGTTGGATCCTTACAAGAGCTTTTCCAAAGATTTTATGGCAGAGGTTGGCCAAATTTCTCGTCAAAAGCAAATGAAAGAGCAGATGTCCGTGTTTGCACTCGGGCACGAGTTCAGCCTTTCCGCGTGGTACTGCATTTGTGGGGGGACAGGCACAGTTGCACTGCATTCCTATGTTTGCTAGACTGCGGTCTGCGCTAGGGCTTGTTGTCATATACACGAGAAAATGATCTTAATTATCTGAAAATTCAAGAGTCTGGAATGAGTTTGTATCTAGCGTAAAAAATAGTGGGGCCTTCAGATGCTTGGCAGTATGAAACCTGCAGGATGTTGTGACCCACGTTCATCCAGAGGTGGAGGTTTCAGTGCAGGCAACCAACCTATATACCCCACTTCCACACTGAAATGCCTGGGGACTGGTTATATTTGTCTTTTTCAGGGCTGTGTAGGTGGGTGTTTTTCCTATGACTTTTCTCCAATGCCAGTCTGATTCATGCTTCCACCTACTTGTCATTTTTGTGATTAAATTCTTTAGCAGTGATAAGGTCTGGAGGAAAACAAAGATAACAAGACAAGGCTAGAATGTGCTTGTTGTAGACTCACCCAGTTTATGGCTATTTCCTAAATTGTTTCTTTTTCAGCTTAATTACTACCTGAGCTTTTGCCCTTGCTTCCCAGATTGATAAATGCATAGGAAAGTGAAATTAGTTTTTCGATGTGCGGCACACAGTTTAAGTCTGGGACTACTTTCTTGTTTTTCATATGTTCAGGTGTTCTGAACTAGATCCTCTAGATCGAGGTGTAGTATTAGTATCACCAACTCTATTTCCATAATAACAAGTAAGGTCTACTTGGGTTGCATAGTTTGCCCCCCACATAGCATCTCTAATTCAAAATTAATCATCCAGCCACCACAGAAGCCAGCAGATATATTTACACTCCCTTCTGTCTTTTTAAATACCCTTTGACCCACAGGTATCAGTGGATGAAAGCCACAAGACATTTTAAAAACGGGAGCAAAGCTAAAACATTTGCCAGAACACTAGCTTGCAGTTTGCACCGTTTTAGTATGGCCAGGCCAAAAGGGGGGCTGATATTTCTGTGTTTGAGTGATCCTAAAAAAACCTGTCTTTGCCTCTTTGCATCTGCAGCCCTCGCTGCCCTCTGCTCACCATGGCGTACGCTCATGGCTCGCCCGGCGGCAGGGACACGATTAACAAGGTGACTCTGAGGATGGAGGTCCACACTGAGCAGATCATTTCACGGATGAATTAGAGCAATCCAAGCACCAAACAGGTGCCAGGTGTCCAAGGCAGACCCCTCCGCTTGTCCCTTCCAAGCCCAGCCCATGAAACCTGCAGGTTTTAATTTGGGTTCACCCTTCTCCTGACCCAGGAACCGGGGCTCTGGGCTCATCCAGGCCACCAGCCTCTCCTGACCTGATGCGTGTGTCTGAGGTACATCAACAGGAAAATGCATACAATAGCCAGCGAGATAGCGCTTGGGAACTCGTTAAAAAAAGCGATAAATAGAATTGTTGTGCGATTCGTTCAAGAAAGCGTGTAGAGTGGGAAAGAAAATCAGAGAAGATAAGATGATATGCTGTGTTTAAATACAGGAAGTTCTTATTTTTGCTTGAATTCAATTGTCTGTGAGCCCAGTGCTGCCTGACTGAGAACTTGGTTTCATGAGGATCGGTAGGAGTGTACCTCGGGGCAGGAGCTGTTATATAATTTGTTGAACTTCAGAAAGCCAAAATCGTTCCCTTTGCCTAAGGAGGCATATTTAAAATGGGCTACATTTTTAAATTTTTTACCATCTGACATATCCAAAGTGGTAATATTTAGGAAAGGCATTTCAATCTCAATACACACAACTGTAGTTAGCTAAACGCATACCTAACTTGTTACCAGCCCTATAGCAAGCTGTCTTCCAGAAGCGCCTAGCCTGAATAATAAGGTCCTAGAAGAAAATTGTTGGATGTTTGCCCAGTAGCTGTATTTGTCATCGCTGGAGTTTGGATGTGTTTAATGGACTTGAGTTGAAGGCAGAACCTTAAAAAGCCATGTAGCAAAAGAGCAGGAGTGAGTGACAGCGCCGGCGAGCTGGTGGGAAATGGGGACTCAAGGAACAGGGCTTGGATCGGGAGAGGGTGGCGAGGACGTGATCCTGGCTCCTTGCAGCCATTTGTGCCGTCTCAGCAGCAGTGGGACGTGTAGGTATTTCCCACTCCTTTTTCCCCAGGTCGAACAGGGATGCTGGTTTGGCCAGAGGTGGCTTGTTGAATGAGAGTTTTGTGCCAGAGGAGATTCTGCCTGGCATGGGGCACATTCTCCTGAGATTGAGAGATGTTTTTGGAGAGGAAAAATCACAGCTGTGTTCTCCTTGAGAGCGTGGAGCAGTGACCATTTGTGATTTGTCTTGGCACAGGCTGGAGGCTGTATGGTGACCTTTGCTTTTTTTGCCTTTTGAAGTACAAATTTCGGTCTGTGAGAGACAAACTTACAGAAGCTGCACATGAGGACTTATGCTTGCTTCCCATTTTATGAAAGGGAAAGCTTCAAATTCTCAGTTGTCTCATTCCCTTTGAAAAAATCGACCCACATAGGTCTGACCAAAACATCAGAGCAATTGTTTTTAAATAGGAGTAATAACAGTTGGGGGAAACTGACTCACTGGGTGAGAGTCTCTTGTTTTTTCAAGCCCAAGGAAAAAATAAGTAATTTTTCAGTTGTACCCTGCTGCATTCCCTCACTGACTTACCCCAGATTTTCATCAGTGAGATCAGGATTTGGACTCTGCACTTCCATGGTCATCAGCTACGTGACGCACCATGTCAACAAACGTGGTGGGAGTTGTTTTCTAGAATAATATTCATCAGCTTAGAAGTTCCTTTGGCTAAAACACAGCTAGGATAGCTGTCCAGTATAACCAGCAACCCCAGCACCAGATCATGCCCATTTTCCCAGGGTTGATGCTCCATCCTAGACAGTCAAGGGACACATTCACAATATTTAACTAGTGTTTACTGGTCCTCTCCCTGGAGAGAGGAGTCCCAGACACATGCTCTTGCTAGGTTTACTGTAGCCAGATCCCATTGCCAAGTTGTGTGACTCACTTCAGATCCCACCACTCACAGGAGTCTCCTTTCCTCCTTTGCCTTCATCACCTTTCTTTGCACGTCTTTGCTTTTGGAAGTTTGGGGTTTAACCAAAGGGGTTGTTTTGAGAACTATAAATGACATAGGTAGGTGTGTACGTGCAGACATGTATCTGTCATATGTCCAAGCACAGGAAACCTCTTGCCTGCTTTTTTCTCTTTCCCCTCTTCCTTTTTTTTCGCTTTCAGTTATCCCAGGAAGATTGGTCACTACCAAAACACAAGGATACTTTTTTAATATTTTGTTTGGTATTTTTGCTTCACCTGAAGGAGCCGGAACTGCAAATGTCAATATCCTGGTGAAAAAGGAATGGGTTCTTGGGTTTGTTTCACCCAGTCATCTCCAAAAGGAAAAAAACAGGCTAAATAAGTTCATGAAAATACATGGAACACACTCTGTGGATTGCTGAATGACAGTAACAGAGGGGCAGAAGTGTCAGGTTTGATACAGGCTGATTTCAGCAGACCCTTTAACATTTTCAGTGGTATTTGAAACTGGTACGACTTGTTGAACAGTGACTTTGTGCTAGCATATATTTAGTTTTGCTTCCTCAAATGCCAGTCTTTTTGGTAAAAACACACAGGAAAATACTGGCCTGATTAAAAGCAAACAAGAAAAAAATGAAAGAAACATATTCCTTATGTCTAAAATAAGCTGAACTTTTATCACTAGAAAAGATTGTGAATACACTTACTTCATTTTGGGATAAAAACATGTTAAACAATTCATTAGTTTTCTATACATGCAAATATGACTTTCACTTTAGGTGACAGCTATTTCAAAAGTTTCACCTGAGCGTATTTTTGGTTTTTTTCCAAGCAATGCCTGAGAATGAAAGAAAGAAAAGTCTTGGTTATTGCTACATTTGACGGTATTTTGTATGTTGCTTAGTGTGGCTCCTGCCCCTTGTGTTTTTAATGATTTTCCCCTTTTGTTTGTGCTAGTCTTTGAGCATAAGAGAAGGTAAAGCTACAGATGCTCCCAGGGGACTCAGGTAAGGGTGTGAAATTACTCTGAATTCATAGTTTGGGATATATTATGAATTCAATGTTTTTTCTTCTTGAAAATAGAGATGCCTCCAAAAGTGACAGGTAGTGCAACTTGTGTTCCTAAGTCCCCCAGCCACCCATGAAGATCCCAAGTGACATTATGCTGGCACTCAAAGCGGCAGGACATGGACTTCTGTACTTACGAGGCATTTAGGATAGGTTAAATTTTTCTTTCTCTGTCTGCAAATATTCACCCCAAAGGAGCAGGTGGAAGAGAAGACAGAACGGAGAGGTTTAAGTACAGAAATAAAGGAGGAGCCACAGTTAATTGACCAATCTCAGAAAAAGAGAGACTTTCTGCACCTGAGATCCAGCCAGAAGGTCCTCTGAGGCCAGCGCAGCGGCCGAGGAAGGCACGCGTACTTCTGTTCCCCTTTGAACGCAGTCGTCAAACCTTCCATGCCTGATTACAGCTCCTAGCCTGAGGTTGCGTTTCTCCTTTGGTTTTGGCAATGACTGGAAAAAAGACAACTGAGCCCTATCTGGTTGCCAGATGCCAGGCAGAGTCCTGCAGACCATCTCTCAGTAGACCTATTGCTTCTTGCTTTGCTTTTCCTAGATATAGCGGAGCCCAGTTCAGCAGCACCACCAGGTATATGGCAGAGGGTTTACAACGGCTTCTGCAGAAGCTGAAGAAACAAAACTGAAGTAAAGAATTAAACAGGAAGCTGTTTAATACTGCTAAGTTAGGGAGAAAACAATCACCTTATTCTTTTCTGTCTTTATGTAAAGGATAACTGCTAATACCTTCTTATCTGACTTCCCCTTCCAAACCCTTTGTTGTGGGAAGGTGCTTGTTCCCATCTCTTCCTCCACAAACTCCAAAGTAGGTGCTTTTCATTTGCTCTTCTCTTCTTGATATAATTTATTTCAGTATTTCACTCAGTCTGCTCACATGCACAATAGGCTCTAGCAATCATATTCCCAAGCGCCCAGCAACTCAAGACAGTCACAGCTGTGGTTTTTTAACGCTTTTTTTCTTCATCCTACAATTTTCTTTTCTACTGCCTATCGTGTTCCCTGGGGAGGTGCCAGTCCGCGTAACGCTGTGCTGAAGTTGGTTCCCAGCGTTTGAGGGAGATGACGAGGTCTTTTTGTGACAGTGTCTTCAGGAGATGAAATGTGCTAACGCACTGCAAATCACCCTTATGAAACAGCTGAATGTCCTGGGACTCTGTCCTAAAAATATTCTACAAACATGGCTCCGGTGCATTTCTTTCATTTCCTCTAGTCAGAGGCCAAATCATCTGAAAATATATCCGTTTCTAGCTGTCCTGTGTTATGACACAGCTGGAGTTGCTTAAAAAATCTAGAGGGCAGTATTTGGCTTAAGCCGATGGGTCTTTGGACAGCTTTGATTTATTATTCTAGAACAGCCTGTCCCCTCTTCCATTCTGTAGATATTGTTTTCTTTTGTTTTAATGAGAAAAACAGAAGAAGACAGAGAGAGCTTTGCTCTTGTGCTGTTCATGCATAATGCAAAGTAGAGGTCTAGGCATGTAGGCTCCCAGATGTCTCCAAATCAAGGGATTTCCCCCCCTTTCGTTGCTCCCTGTGCGAGGATGGATGATGGGTCATTTCAGTGGAGCCTTTGGAGAAACCTTGTCTCCCATAGCCTTGTAGGACCCAGAAAGACAGCCGATGGAAGTTTTGTTTGTCTATCTCTACACCAAATTTATATTCTCATATTTTAACCAGGAAACTAGGTAATTAAAAGGGTACATTTAAAGCCTGGATGGCTTTTGGTAATGTAAGGAAGGTTAGCCACAGGTTCAGATACCTGCATGGGGCACACTGAGCCACTTCAGAGGCTGAAAAGAAAAAAATAATTAAACTAATTATCTTAGTATTCAAGTTTTGTTTCCAAGGGTAACCTTCCTGTGGCTTTCTGCTTTGTTTGGTAGCCATAGGGAGCGCTCTCCTGGCAGAGTGCCTCACATAGGAAGGACAAGGCGTCAGGATTTTGTGGAAGATCCTTCCCATCGGTGTTGAAATTGCACCATATCAACATCTTTGTCTCTGCTCCTTGTAACGTAGCTTTATAGTCTGGAGCCGTTTTTCATCTCGGCGAGGGTGGTAACGCAAATGAGAGGGTAAAGGAAAGCCATAGGGGCAATTGTTCAGCTGATGCAAACATGCATGCCGAAATTGTGGTAGACAAAAGTTAAAAGACCTTTTAACTTTGGTCTTAGTTATTCTAAACCAATGTTGAAGAGAGAGTGGAGGAGAGACAGATTTTAATGGAAACCATAATAATAAACTTTGCTGTAAAGTGGAGGAAGCAGGTCTCTCTAAATCGTGGCTCTAGTTCAAGTCAGAGATTACTCTATAATTCCTGAATCTGTGCCCCTGGTGAAATATCTGCTGGATCCTGATTCCCTCTCCTGCAGCAGCTCTGGATGCACTGAAACAAGCCCAGGGTGCCGCAGGAGATGGTCGTGGATATGCAGCTAGTCATGCCTCAGCCTTAGGGGACCGGCGAGAAAGTCTCCAGATTTAAGCAGTCCTGGCACCTGACTCGGAGTCCTCCGAGGTCAGTTAGGGTCTCTGGATCACGTGTCTCGTAATAAGCAGCTGTTGTTTCCAGACAAAGAAAATAAAACACTGCTTTTCTTTGGCTTTGAGACTTTTTTTTTTCTTTTAAGGAGGAGGAGAACCTCAAAGGGCATTTCTTTGTTTTTCCCCTGATGATTAAACTCATGGCTAAAGACCATCTCTCCTGTTTGCAGGCTCTCAAGTGTTTTTTTCTCTTTCCCTCTGCCTCCCCTTTTCCTCTGACAGAGGAGACTGGCTGCATATTGCCCTCTGTTATCCCCGGGAAGCCATTTTCCACGTGGTGGCGGATGTCTACCAGCGGCGGACAGGGACAGTGCACAGCGTAAAGCACTACACGGCGGCTGCCTCCCAGGACGGCGCTCTCAGAGGCACCAGTGAGAGGGTCTTCTACTTCAACCGGGCATCAGGGTGAGTGGAGCCATGCAGCCAGCGCTGGGGATCCTCCTCGTCTGCCCCAGCACCTCCTCTCCCTCTCTCCTAGTTAAAATTTGGTGTGGCCATCTCACATGCTCCTCTCACTGGATTTCAGACCAAAATGCAGTTGCAGACTGGAGCCTCTGGTTTAGGTCTACCTCTGTACCACTGAGCAGTGCCTTGCATTGCTGTTAAGAAAATGTCTTTTTTCCTGCCGGCTTCCTCTGCTTTTGAGGCATCTCGGCTGCTGGTGTTCACATTGCTGGAGTTGTAGGTGTGATTTAAATATTCAGTAAAATCCATTCATCCCAAAGGACCATGACAAAGAGCCCTCTCATGACTCCAACATGGAGATAGTTTGGGAAATTTCAGCTGCTTCATATTGAAAATAGACTTTTTAAATTAAGACTCTAAAAAGAATTTGTTTAAAAAAAGGACAGTATCTTAGTGCATCTCTTATTTTGAAGTCCTAAAGTGAGTCCCAGAGAACATGCACCAGTTGCCCCTCAAGTAATATTTAAGGAAATTCTTGGGGTAGAAAAGATCCACTTCTGTCCCCAAATCCCCTGTATGGGTCTCTGGTAGGTGCCACAACTGCATTAAGCCCCGAATGCACTATCGCGGTGTGTGACTGCGTGCAAGTCAGCGGGAGTCAGGTTGCTCAAGTACTCTGCCCTCCGTTCTCCCATGGGACCTGTGTCACCACCTTCGAGCAGGGCCAAAGCCTCCTCCCGGCCAGATTTGCCCGTTGCAGGAGACGTGAGCATGCAGCGGGGCTGCAGCTGGTGCCGACTCGCTTTATCCTCAGCTTTTCAGAGGAGCGAATGTGCGTTTATTTAGGTATCTAGTTATTTACCTATCTTTGGGGCTTATCACTGGGAACTCTAGATGCAGCACAGTACCAAAAATGAGTAATAGTAATGCTACCCTTGACAGAATCTAGAACACCTTTGGTTGAAAAAACATATTACGAAACTGTGTTTCTCGGTCAGCTGAAATAGTTGGGGAGGAAAAAAGTGTTTTTGTGGTTTAACCATGGGTCTCATGATGCTTTACCTAACTAAACAGCTCCTTCGGAAATCAATCCACAAATGCCAGATTTTAAAATAAGGCGGGGTATATTTATTCAGTCAGTCATAACAAATGAGCAATCCAATCCCGGAATGCCTTCCTTGCTCACCAGGCCTTCGTGATAGGCAAGTCTCTCTCATGATACGAATTGTGAAACAACAGTTTGCTAATTAATCCCCCCCCCTTTTTTTTTTTGGAAATAAAATGTCACCCAAATTCTGTAACCAGGTTGTTTACTAGTGAAGAGCGGGGAAAAGAGTTACATGCGTGGGGCTGCGGGGGCAGAGCCATGAACTGCCAGCAGCCATCTGGACCTGGTATGTGCAGATATGTGCTAGGCTAACCTAGCTTAAATCTGGCAGCATCAGCCTTTTGCTTCTTTGTTTAATTCAGCATTGCTTTTTTTAGCCTTTCAGGGGATAGAAGTTAGGAGATTGGCTTTTTTTTCTTTTCCTGTTGTTGTTTTTTAGATGTGATTTCATAATAAGTGGGATGTTTCCCCTTCTTTATTTAACCCCACGTGCTGGGTCCTTGGTGAGGAACCAAGCTTACTCATTCTGGCTTCCAGAAAATAGAAACAAATATTTATTTTTAAAAGGAAAAGAAAGAAAAATGTCTTTAAAGCTCAGGCATCTTTTTGATCCCGAAGCCGAGCTGAGCTGTTTATGTAATTTCCTTGGCCTGAATTACAAATTGGACAGAACCGAAAACAGCTTAAACAGCTAGAAAAAATGAACTCGAAAGGCCAGAGGATCTGGCTGCCTGTGAGCGTTTGTCGTGCATGCTTAGGGCTAGGCTGTGCCTGCGCGACAGGACCATCCGGTGCAGCGCCACGTTGGGAGATGCTGATGTTCCCAGGCGAGTCGGTCTCCCTTTGCGTGAAACGGTGAGCACCAAGGCCCAGCTGTAGCAGGGTGCTCCCGTGCTTTGGTGACAGCGTGGGGTGGGGACAGCCCCTGGCCGAGCTGGCCCGGCCAAGGTGGCTGACTTGGGCATCCAGGCGCGCACGGGGCACACAGCAAGCGCCGCTGGTGTTGGCGTGCCAGGAGGAGAGGGGAGCTCTCCCTGCATCCTCCCAGGGCTCCTTTTGCAAGCACAGCTTCCTCGAGTGCTGCGCTACACAACTGTAAGACGGAGTTACGCTGTGATGCTGGGAAATGGGAGGGTTAATGCAATTTAGCAAGTGCAGACCCTGCCCTGGTCAGGTTTGCCTCTAAACACACAGCAGCTTTGATCCCTCCATACGCTCTTGTTTGTAGGTACCTGTTTGTTCACCTGCAAGCCCACGAAGCTCGAGAAGGACACAGCTATTGCTCTGAGCAAGGCTGCGAACGTGTTAAAATCGTGGCAGAGATGTCAGCGGGGGACTCCTGGCGCTGTGCCCCAAACCCGTTCCCGGAGCGTAGCGGCCGGCAGGCAGCTCCCCGGCGCCCCGTGTCGCAGCGGCTGGCCGGGCCGTGCAGGGCCTGCGGGGCCCCTCAGGTACCGCCTGGGAGCTTGCTTTGCTGCGTCAAGCAGCATCTAGGTTGTGCACCGTATGTGCGTCTGCATAAAGTCAATTCATTTCCTCGTGTTCATGGAGGTCTTAGGGAACTCCCACTTGCTTGTGAGCCTGACCAGCATCACGTAACGTAGAGGGAAGGGTGTAGAGGGTGTAAACCCTGTAGAATTGTTTCAGGCTCGTACCAATTTTATAGCCAGGCAAAATAGCTGAAATTCATGTTCAGCTTGGTAACTTATTTTGTGTGAGAGTGGACTACATGACCTCCAGAGGTCCTTGCCAACCAACACTGCCATGATTCCTTGATAAAAGCTGTCTTGTAAAGGAGCACTTACATGTGAACAAGGACCGTAATCTGAAAAAGTGAATTCTTAAAGTTTTGCATTCATGCGTATGAACCTCTGTACTTGATGTCATTTTGCGTGATGAAAACTAGTTAGCAAGCGATTTTTAATTTCTGTCTTTCACGTAATTGCAGCTTGCTATCACTAGCAAACCCTCAGTCAAGTATGTAAGAATACAGATCCAGTCTCGCAGCACGGCTGACATACAAAACCACTCGACGTCTGCGTTCATTAAGGTACGTGTTTTACCACGTTTGAAACGGTGATTAAACAGGGGAAACTATCTCCAAAGAAAGTTATTGCAAAACCTTGCCGAGGAAATGGGATGTTCCACTGGAAGATCCAGCTACATTGTTCTGCTCTATAATTAGCTCCATTAAAGCCACTAGGAGCTCATATTCTATTCAGATGAGGGTTTGAGCCCTTAGGGAAAAAAAGCGCCTTTTATCACCTCAAAAGAAGAATTAACGCCACCACTCTAATATAGAGGAATGAGGGAAAAAAAGCACACCAAAGTCACTGTTTACAAAGGACCTAGGGGGAAAAAAACAAGTTTGTTTTTCTGCTTCTCTTTGCTGCACTGCACTAAAAAATAAAATTAACTCTATTTTCACTACTGAAAGAGTTTGGAGTTGTCAGGTTGTCCCTGCACATCCCTGACATGTCTGCCTAGATGGAGAAGAGTGAAAAGCCTGGAACCAAGTTTGCCAGGACACTATCCAGGTTAACAAGCCTGTACGCTACTGAATTGTAGTCATCGCTAACAGATGCCAAACAAAGCTAGTACAGCGTCCTTAAGGAATCGGAGCAGCCAAAATTTCTTGCCGTGTGCACTGGCTGCATTGTCAAAAGTTAATTCAAAACCATTAGCAAGTAGGAGTTATTTGAGGAAGCGTCCTCCTTACCTGCGGGGAGTTGCAAAGACCCGTGCGTGCGCAGCGCTCACAGGCTCTGTGTTCATAGCGTAGCCTGGTCCGCGAGGGTGGCAAAACCAGGGGGATCCACAAAGCCTCTTTGCATTTCCAAAGCTTTAATTCAAACCATTGTTTTCCAAATGAAGTTTTATTTCAGACACATGTACTCCTAGCAGAATTAAAGGTGAGGCTAGGCAAACAGTAAGGATTAGTGTCTGAAAGAGGATTCTTACCCTAAACCTTAGAAGACTGAGGAAATACAGAAAGAAGGGAATGAAGGCGAGAAGCCCTGCACTGCTGAGGCAGGTGTTTTGTTCATGTTTTGCCAAATGAAACTCAAATCTCAAAAAACATTTTAAGTTTATAAACCAGGTTTCCACAAGGCTGGAATTACTTTTATTTTTAAGGAGCGGGAGGGACAAACCTACCCTCCCTCATCCTGCCCTCAGCCACATGTTCCCACATGCTAGTACAAGGGCTCGTGCGGCTGCGGGGTGGTGGGGAGCTGCCCCAGGTGGCCAAAGCCCCTCACGGTGGCCTGTCCTGCTGCTGGTGCAGCACCCAAGGCATGGGATGGTGCAGAGCAGGCGTCAGGAGCATGCAATGGGGAGGCAGGCATGCAGCGGACGGGTTTTTTGCCAGCTGCTCACGTGCAGGTCGTTGCTCTGTGCCCTGCTGGCATCTAGAATTTGACACGCTGCAGCTTCCTAGCCCGAGGGGACCAGGACAGGCAGCACTGTGGTGGAGGATTTAATCCATCTGCGTGTCCTCATCCTAACTCCCTGCTGCCCAACCATGACCCAGACTCTCCTGTTTCCCTTACCCTTGCCCCTCTATGGCACTCACCACCCTGTTCAGCCTCCGTTATCTTGCAGAAGCCTCTTCTTAACACTTCCCTTTCTTGCTCGCTCTGGCTGTATGTTCCCTGGAGGCATCCACATGCCCCAAATGAATGGGACATATTAGAGCTCCTGGGTGTTTGAGGGCTTTGGAGTCTATATGGAGTATGTGGTGCGTGCCCCGGGCTGAGGTTTCTCACCGCCTGGCCACAGCGCACCATTGCTGGGCTTGGAGGAGGTTGTGTGGTGTCTGTTCCCCTGGCTGGGCTGGCCTCAGGGATGCTCTGGAGATGCACCAGGGCTGGGCACCTCAGAGAGCCCTTGTCCTGCTGAACGTGAAGATTGTGGTACATCATGAGAGATGTAATCTGAGGAAGGAGCCCTTGCTATAGGAAGGGCAGGGAGCATGAGCCACTTGTGCTAGATCTTCCTTGAGGCGCTGGGACAGCACTACCAAGAAGAAATATTTTAGTTTTCAAACTTTTTGATCCTCACATTTCTACGAAAAATAAAAGTCTCCTTTTTTTTTTTGGCTTCCACTCCCCATCCACTGTCCCAGCACCTTTGCTACTTTGTCGAATCTGCTTTGCTAAGTGACAATAATTTCAACCCACATGAAAAGAATCTGTACTAAGACTAAACTAAGCATTCACTCCTGGGATTCTCAACTTCCCAACTTTATCTTCTTAATACACAAAAGATGTAGATGGCCTTATTTCTCATGTTTTTATACCCCATTGGGCTTACCAGAATCAAGGAGAAATAAGATTTTGCCTGCCTCCTGTGACTCACCAGCTGTAAGTGATGTCACTTTATCTGTACTCACTACACATTTGAAATTATAGGATGTAAAAGCTTGGTATTTTCCTTCCTTGTAACTTCCGTCTTATGAAAAAGTAGGATCAAAATCTGAAGCTCCCCTGTCATGTACTGCCTGCCTCCATAACACTTACCTCTGTTTTTGTTGCAGATCAACGATAAAATTTTCCTGTTCAATAGCCGTGGGATATTCTTCGTGGTGCTAGATGCATGCTCAGGAGCAGTCGTGAGTAGGCGGCGCTTTGACACAGTTAGCCGTGAAAATGCTGCCAATTCAATAGCTGATTATGTTCAAACATCTATAAAGGAGAGGTAAGCAAAGTGTTGAAAGCCCAGTTCGTGTAGCAACACGTGGGTGATAGACAAAGAAAAGAAAATGACCTATTTTAATACCTGAACCTGTGCTCTGAAGAAATCTGACAGAGATTAAATATGTTCAAACATTAAATATCAACCAGATATAAAAGAAGCAGCGTTTCTCTGGCAGGACTGCACAGATTAGAGCAGACAAAGATAGATTTTCTGGAAAATTGGCAATTGCTTCTACGTTAACAATTCATTTTCCAGTATGGGGTAGATAAGCTCCTTGTGGTGACATTTGTAATTCTGTCCATTAATGTTGATGTCCAGCAATTTCCTGGCAGCTGATGGTGTAGTTTTCCACTTCTGAAACGAGTTGGCTTCTATTTATTTTGGTGATTGTTTTTGCGTCTTTCGGCAGTTGCAAATCATAGGTGTGCCAGGTTTGCCAGCACAATTTTTCCTGGGCAAGCCGTGAATAGGCCTGCCTGCCTGCCTGCCGGCTCTGTTACCTTGAATGTGTGCTGGCAATGGCCGGGATCATCTCTGTTCCACATTCCTGGTGGTTTTATGTGTCGCCACATAAACACACAACAACAGAGATTTATAGATAAATTCTTGGCTGCTGACAGAAGCAGGTCAAATAACCAGAAAACAGACTTTCCGTCCAAGACATTTCTGAGCAGTTCATGACCAGCGATTCGAACGCTCCTGAGTTATTACATCTTTATTTATGCGCATGATCATGTATATGTATGCAAAGTGCATAAAGTGACACCTATCCCTGTGACGGCTGTACGTTTGGCTTGATTTTTCTTCTGTGTATCCATACTATGCAGGCCTGGGCGTTCAACTAAATGCAACCGGTTGTGCGTATAATTCGTTGCAGGTACAATTCACTGAGGGCTTAAAGCACATCTGTGAGGACCAAAGTCAGACTGAGGCCTGAGTGAAAATCAGACCCAGAATATAAAGGGTTGCAGGGTGTCAGGACTGCACAGTAACTATTTCTTCTGCAGCGGAGTACCTTTCTCTCACAGGGGATGCATTTTCACACGATCGTTCACACTGTGTTTGATTCCGTGTGAAGCACATGTTTAATTCAGGAACATATTTAAACAGAGGTTTAAAGTTATGGAGCCTTATGTGTGGTTGGAATCAAAGGGATTTAAGCATGTCCTTACAGTTGAGCAGGCTCTTAAGTCATTTTCTGAATTGGAGCTTAAAGGTCTTGGAGATGCTTAACAAAAGTCACGTTTTGCAATCATGCAGTAATTCCTGCCCTTCTTTTCAGATCACTCGTTCTTGTGTGCTCTAGAGACATTACAGAAATGGCAAGGAGTTCTGGATTGTCTGTCTTCACCAGGTTAGGTTCTGCAAAGCCTATTATCTTCCACAAAAAAGGTAACTATATTTATGCTGTCATGATTTTTTTTTGCCTAAAAAATTACAAGTGTGTTTCCTTAGCAAAAATGTACAATAGCTTTCATAGTGTTTATCAGTATATTTGCTACTATAAAATATACCAGCGTAATCTAGTAAAAACTTCTTGGCTCATGGAGAGAGTTATTTTAAGTTTTTGACCCTAACTCAGCAGTAAGAAGCTGCATGCTGCAAATTTTTCATCCTAAAAAGAGCCTGTTTTTCCAATGAGAAATAAATCATTTGGTAAACATTTGATAAAGACTCCATCTCTAAAATTTCAAATGCTTTACAAGGGAAAACTATAATAAACTAAAAGGTTGATGAAAAAGAAAATAGCCTGAAGTGAAATAGGAAATATTTATTTTTTTGGATGGAAGGAAAGTGAAATCACCAGTTTGGGAAAGTTCTTATTGTGTTTCTACCTTGAATTGCCAAAAGAAATCCATGGGTATCATTGGTCCAGGTAATCCAAGCGGGTTTGCATTGCAGAGTCTTAGAGCATTGGTTTAGAAATGTTGTCACTGCATCCTCAAAGAAACAAGAAAGGTTGAAAAATCTTTGCAGAAAGCAGGAAACCAATCCCGATCAGTCTTTATTCAACCGGCAATCCGCTCCTCTGCCGGGTGAGAAGACAGCACATTTTTACTAGAGTGATTTGGGGTATTGTCTCAAAACGATGCAATCGCACATCCGTTGAGGCCGAAAGGAAAGTGAAGGCCACTCAGTTCAGGTCTGAACAGCCCGCCGGTAGTCCTGGTGCTGCCCTCCAGGAGCAGTCTGCAGCTCCTGTCGAAAGTCTGTCTGTCCTTGCTGCAACAAAGCCGCTCTGAGCATAGTGTGTCACACTGCGCACCACAATGCCTTTCAGTAGCATGCGTTTTTGGCAGGTCCGGACTCCCTGTTTCTGATCGATTTAGCTAAATTTCTTGTGGAAGCTCAGGGAACGTGTAGCTGCGATCCACACATTGCCTTTGCCATGTTGGGCTGCCTACTGGAAAAGAGGTGGTTGTGGAAGTCCAGGTTTGGAGGAATAACTCATTCAGTTGATAAGGAAACCAGGAGAGCAGCCAGCCAGCTCGATGAGGATTAGTTGTTATCTCTTAAGCAGAGATTAGATGCGGAATTGGCAGTATTTTCAGCTCCTTTTTAATTTTTTTTTCTTTTTTTACTTCTGCTTTACTGAAATTGACATCAGTTTTTGGTTCAAGGTCTAAAGCTCATTTCTATTACTGTCCCAGGCGGAGCAGAACGCATTCTTTACAGCCGAGACAGTGATTTCACTTTGGTGCTTGTTTGGTTCCTGAGAAGCTGTTTTTTCTTTCATCCTTTTAGAAGCAAAAATTTGAGATTTTCTTTTTTTCTTTTTGTCCTAAACCTTCATTTCTTCATTCTTTCATGAAAGCCCTGAATACTTTTGAAAGGAATTTTTTGATTAAAAAGTAATCTTGTTTTGTTTGTTTTGTCAAACTTTTTTCCCTGAAACACCTGTGCTGCCCGCCTCCACGCAGCACTTTGAGTGTTTTGTGAGCTCGATTCTGCCTCCAGCCCTGACCACTGCTGGAGCACAAAAAGGAGCAAGCACGGCCAGCCAAAACACCCAGTCCTAGGGAAAAGCCAAGGAGCTGCAGGTGGCCTTCTCCTTGCTCCAGTGCTTCAGGGTGGCATAAGAGGACACTGTGCTGGACTAAACTGCTGCTGGCTGATCGTGTGTTGCTCCTGTTAGGCTTTTTGTAAGAGTAAGCGTTTTCATCCGTGTGTCTGCCCTGATTTCCAGTCCAGGTAATTATGTTCTGATTCATTAGCTTTCTCCCGCTGGTTCAGGTATGCGCACTATTTGACTTCACAGCTTTCAAAATGATTTTATGCAGGACTGCGTAAAGCAGCTGCTGTTGTCCGCTCTGGGGGTGCCTGCCTTTTAGGGAAGGTTAAGGAATTCTTCTAAGTGCATATTGCTCCTACCAAAGGTAGTGCAGAAAAAGTGATCCTCTTGACACCAGCAGGGTCAGGATTGAGAGTCTTGTCTGGTTTTGCAAAACCTTATTCAAATTAAAGTGTTTACAGGAACAGTCTGGATCCAAGCATCTGCAAATAGCCTTGGGAGCCTTTGCAATGAAAAGCATAATATAAACACAGGACATTATTATTAAAATCAAAGAAGACATAATGCCTTTGTACTTTGTGATGGCAGAGAACCATAATGGAGATGACATGGGGAACAGTTTAGCCATAGCAGGAAGAAACTGATGTAAACTAATAAAAGAAGGATTCAAAGCTCCTAACCATTTTCATGTAGTCAAATATGAAAAAGTACCAATGTTTAAAAATAAAGAGTAAAACAATATTCCTGCTAACTCACATCTGGGAATCCATCTTAGTTTATTGAAATAACTGCAGATCTGTGATGCAGTGAGGTTATGGCTTCAGCAAGGCTTATTCCCTCTTTCATCATCCTTTTTGTTTCCTAAATGTTCTATTATTTTAAGGGGAAAGAAAAGGCTAAGAAGTTTCTGCGACATGTGGTGTGAGCCTACGCTGTGCTGATAATCAGTGAACTCCTCCATCCAGAGGGTCACTCTCTTTGTGTCTGTTTTTCAGGGAGTTTTGCTATGCTTGGCTATAAAGGGCAAGCCAAGCCCTCCTGGATTAAAATCCTTAATCATGCTGGTTATCAGAAAGCTGCTTCTCTACAGCATTATGTTCCCCTGAAGCTGAAGGAATATCACTGTTCAGGTAGTGCTGATGAGCCTCCAAAATTGGCTTTATCTCAGGACCACTCACAGCACAGCTCTGCGGAGACTGCAGAGCCCCGCGACTAAATCCTCTGGCGTCGCTGGCACAACCTCAGCCAGGCAAATCCTACTACTGTTACCAAAACTTGCCATTGTTTTTAAGGCGTTGTACCAAGCCAGTGTTGTTCATTTGTATATTTTATAACTAATAAATATATTCTCACCTTATCATCTGTGGTAGAGCTTTATTTTCAAATAGTGCCTCGGAGGGCCGGATAGGAAAAGCCTGCGGGCCGCCCTTCCCAAGGAGATGAGAAGTTTTTGAACATATCTGCTGTTCGGTATAAAGCGGTAAGTTTCAAGGTAAAAAACACTCTCCAGAATCATGCGAACTGGAAATGAAACTTGATGTGGAAATTTTAGCAGCGTCCAGGGAAACAGATGAGCTCCAGCAGAGGTAGGGAATTCTCCCTTCGTCCCGTTTTCCCTTCGCTAGTGTCTGCCTTTAAAAAAAAGTAAGCGTCTCTTTGACACGGCTCCGTAGGTGAACTCTAGTTAATAAAACGTGCTTGCATTGAGAGATAAGCCTGCACTGATCCTACAATAATGTCTTCTAATCAAACTGAATATATATGGTGCAACAAGGAGTTATAAATGTGTTTCTGTCTGTAGCTAATGACCGGTGAAATAATATTTGCCCAATTGATGTGAGCATTTAATTAAAAACCAATAGGAATGAAAACCTGGATAAAGGACGTGCTATGTGGGCAAAATCTTGTGTTCCTCTTTCTAGACAATGCTCGTATTGAATTCCTTCTGCCATTGATAACTGGACAACTTTTGCTAGTAGTAGCTTACGTTCTTTCTTTTTCATTTATGCTGCTGTTTTTTTGCAGTAAAGACAAAACAAGAGCTTTGAATACAAACTGGGAAAAAACCTAACCACCTCACTAACTACAGTTTAAGTACAAAGTTACCCTGAAATGACAACGTACTCATTTTGGTTTGAACGTGATGTTACCTGGAAACAGCAGTGAAGGAGAGAGTGATTTCAAACTACCCATTTTTTGTCACAGACTTCTTTACAGGCACGGAACAAATTTCCAAAATGGTCAGAACTGTCAGAGCCAAAGAGACTGGTGTATGAAATGTGTTTAGGTTGTACTAACTGCTAATGAAAGTGGTATTGTATGGAAAAAAATCTCTGAAGTCTTACAAGACGGAAGATGACTTTTTTTTTTTTATTAGAGGCAAGGCCTCACTATTTCTGTATTGACTTGGTATGAGGAAGAGGTTTGTCAATATAAGAAGGAAAAAGGTGTTACTCAGTGGAAATGAGGAAGGAAACACAAAACAAAAGCCAAGTGAAAAGGTTGAAATTCTGACCATCTTCACTCCCAGCACTGGCAACTAAAATAATTCTGATGTTCCTTTCATTATTGTTGACTTGCCTACTATTAAACTTGCATCTCAAATCTTAAATTTGCTTTATGTGTGCAGAAATCAAAAGCCAGTAGAAGATGCTGTTTGTCCAAAACTGAAATGATTTTGTATTTATACAGTAGCGTACAAGAAAATTTGCAGGTGGTGGTCTACTTGCTCACAGTAGTGGTATGTGATAACTTCACTAATCGGACGGTGTCTTCTGTAGAGCATTTCCCAGGAGGATCTCAACATTAGCAGAGCCGAAAGCTCTGCAGCTGGTGTTAGGTGGTGACTTTGTTAGTGGTTTTGGCTGTGAGACTGAGAATTAACTGGAATGTGCCAGCATACAGGTTAAGTGAAGTCAGTGCTCTGCTTCAAAAGGACAGGCAGGCCAGCGTGAGGGACATGTCCTACTGCTGCCGTCCTGTACCCCCTTGGTGACGGTGTAGCACTTTCCAGCTATCAGCTCCTATTATATTGTCAGAGAAACGCAACTGAACGTTTTCACTTCAAGGTGGCTGGTAAAAAGCTTATATTGGATTCCTGGCTACTATTTGTTTGCTTCTGTGCTGTTGGCCCGAGAGATGAGTTTGTAGCATTTTTGCAAAGATTCAGCAGCTTTCTGGTCATCCTGGCAATACTTTGCTTTCTTGCTTGCTTCGGAGCTGGTGCTATGGTTTTGACTGAGGGCATCCGAATGGAAAAAAAAAGTAGTTTAGAGAGAAAGGCCAAAGTTTTGATTCTTTGAATGGAGAGAACTTCATTTTTTCTTCATCCTTTTTTTGCTTATGAGGCAAACTGATATGTGATAGGTCTTGTCCAGCAGAGAGAAATCTAAAGGTGTAGCCATTGGTACATTTACTGTTCAGATATGCAGGTAAATGTGTGCATCCCTGAACGTGCCTTCATGTCTATAATGGGTACATGCAATCCGTGTCTATATAAAGATCTGTGAAGCATTATAGACCTTTTCTTTATGGAATGACATGATTTTTTCTAGCTCTTCTATTGAATGTGGTTGATCTTTTCCTCCCAGCAGATGTAGTATAACAGAAGCCTTTCATTTCAAGGCTAAACCTTATTTCACTTGGGTCTTACATGACTGCTTCTCCTTTCCTTTGAATTCCTGACAGCTACACGCAGGTTATTCAGCCAGGTAGGTGGCAGCTTCATTACTGATGTCCCATTGTTTCTTTGAAATTCTCAGAAATGGCCAAACAAGTTGCTGCAGAGAAAGGTTAGAGTTCTGCTGGCTAGACGTTTGCTCCCTGGTGAGTAAGTCGCTCTGGCATCCGCGCGTGCCGTCTAGCTAATACTGTGCCACTGAGCTGGGACTAGACTCCTTTGGTGAGAAGCTTACCTCCATCAGATATATAATGCCCTTTGGTCCCTGGGGACCAGGAGGTAAGAGGACACCTGACAGGTTTACAGGGACAGGCAGAGGAGAGAGAAGAGACTGCGACTCCGTCTCCACAACAGGTAGGAGAGGTGGGAGCCGAGTCTGGCGAGGGGAGAGGTTCTGGCTTGCTAGAAAATGTGAAGAAGTCATTGCTGGTGCTAGGGGAAGGTGACGTAAAGTGGGATGCAGTAGACTCCACCAGCTGGAGCGGGCACCACGGGAGCCCTTGATGAGGTGAGGAATGATATAAGAGCTCAAGCTGGTTGGGACTGACCCTCCAAGTAGCAGTCTGAAGACCTTTTGAACTCCTACTAGCACATAATTGTTATGATTTCTGAGGCTGTTCAGGGGAAGAAAAGCAAGATGTTTTTGGCTGTGAGCTTTAGCCCAACATTGGAACAACTACTTACAGAACAAGCTCTTTATTTTCTTGAAGATTTATTTGATAATCTGTGACAGGTCCAGACTCTGGATCCCAATAAAACTTTGCAGAGCTCCAACCCCAGCCTGAGACTAAACAATTGGCGAAGGAAGAGCTTGGTGAAGGAAGGCGAGGAATGTGCCTAAACTTCTGAAAAATCTGGCTTCCTCCTCCCGCCACAGAATGAGAGCAAATGGCAAATGTCCTGGAGAGGAAGGCCAGGAGCCGTGGTGAGCCAGATGCAAACAGCAAAGTACCACAAAAGCAAAAAGAAAAATATTTACATCCTGATGCAGATATTTGAGTAGTTAAAAGCAGCATTTTGAAAAGGATTTAGGATGCTGTGATCTTCTTGAGCCACCGCACACATTTTCCTTACCTGGAGAGGGAAAACAGACTTTAAAACCAGGGACATTCAGCAGAGGGTACGGCTCCTCCTTGGACACTCAGGACGATGTTTGCAAAAGCTGCTGCTGAGTTTGCACGCGCCAGAAGTCTGTGTGTGTGAAGCTGCGGTGGTAAGTGTAGTGCGGGTGTTGCGCTTTTGTTGTACTGTCGTATTTGTCTCTGGTGTTTCCTGGATAGGAGTATGCACTCCTGCATGCCGAAGCGCACACGGACAGTGCATGTGTTCTGTAGCCCACCCAGGCACATTCGATACATTTAATGCATTCAGGACCTGCTGCCTTCCTGGTCATCCCCAGAGCATTTCTGCAGGGATACACAGTAGCTCTGGTGCTTCCTGAAAGCACGAGCCCGACTGTATGTTGAATTATTGTCATTGGGCACAGTAAATACAGTGTGTCCTGAGCTTCAGAAAATGGGATTCAGTTTCCCACTGTTTTGATGCTTTGAAAACTTTATGCAGTGGCTGATAGTTTAATGCAGTGAAATGCTGAGCACTTCGGAAGCGTTTGAAACTGGAAGTCAGTCAGCCTGTAATGGGCGGAGTGATGTGAATTGCAAATAATGTTGTTTTATCCCAGCCAAAAATTTCTTTTCCTTTCCAAGGTCTGTAACCTGCACAAAAATGAGGTTAATTCTGAAAAAAAGCACAGCTTAATAATTAAGTGGTAATTATTTTCCTTTGTTTCTGGCCCAGCATAGTTTGCCAGTACACGTTTGCAAACGCATTAGTTCCCTTTAATTTATTGATTGTAAAAACCTCCCTCTAACTCCAGTTCCTCATTCAGAATCTGTTTTTATGAATATCAGGAATTAAGGAACTTGCAGCTAAGTTTATATATGGAAGGTGTGAGCTGAACCTTCTTCCTGGTAGGGAAAAAGATGTTGGACAAATTGTTAGGGAACCCAGGTTTATTGGGAAAAAAGTCAGAGCAGTGCTTTGGACTCCAGGTCCTGATGTTATTAAAAAGTAAGGTCTGATCCTGAGTTTAATTCTTCTGCGCTTTCAATTTGAAAAGTGGCTAATGGTGGCAGACACAAGATCAAGATGCTGATCAGGAACAGCTATGCAGCTGTGCTGCTCGCCCTGGGTTTGGGAAGGCGTTTTCATTACCAATCCCTAGAAATATGTTTGTTTATTTCTAAGGCTGTCTGAAGGCTTTAACCATGCTGGCGGACTGGTGCACAAAGGTTCCCCTTGCGCAGGAATGTCCCTGTAACAAGCTGCTGACGTTTCCTCGGGCCGGCAAGGCAAATGTGCCAGTCAAATCAGTCTTCGCAGCCGGGGCTGAAAGGTAAAATTCCCGGTGAGAGGCAGAAGGCAGAGCAGAGCTGTGCTGGAGAGGGCGCTGCCTGTGCAGCGTCAGCAGGGAGGCAGCAGAGGCACTAATTAAACACCTCCTCTGTCTCTCAGGAATCAGCTTCCTAACTGACCTAGGCTGCTTTGCATACGAATGAGGAGGCAAGGAGGCATCTAGCAATACTGCCGACCCCGCCATCAAACCACGGAAGCCTCAGCAACAGCTTCAATTGCTCTTTTTCTAGCTAAGGCATGGAAGGGTTGGGGTTTGGCCCCCCCGCCCCGATTTGCACAGCAGGAGCTTAACAGCCCCGGCATGGGCTCCCGGCTTGCCGGCTTCCTGGAGCAGACCCTCCCCTGGGGTCACAGATTTTACTTACAGGCCCTCCAAGTACCTGTGCGGAGGAGCGCCTGCTGAGAGGAGCTCGCTCCCTGCCGGGCTAAATGGGACCTTTTCCATTCAGGCTTGTCCCACTCTTCCTTCTCTTCGCTGGGGCTGACTCTAGCCCCCATTCAGCCCTGGCACGGGTTGGTGGCTGGACAGGCGCAGCAGGAGCAGCCATCCGGGGTTTGGCAAATTTACTGCTCCTGTTTGGCATCTTTTTCAGGGGAAATTAGGTAGCTGCTGCTTCTATCCCATTCTTGCCCTGTTTGCAAGTAAATCATGTCTTAATGCTCCCATTATGCCCCACTTGACACGTGGGAAAGGAGCATCATTTTCCGCAGATGCTCAAGGCACATCCTGCAAAGTGTATCAAGCTGGGCTTTAAAAGCCCCTTAAAATACCCAAAAACAAGGGTTACTTTTTGAATTTTTGGTCACAGGCCTGGGTGATTGGACCCAGGTCATGCAAGTGCGGAGTCAAGGACAGAGCCTAGTTTCTGTTTTCCTAAGTCCTGCTTTGCTGTGCTGCCCAGGAGGCAGCTCTGCTGCAAAGCCTGGACTCTGGCTGAGCATCTGTGTGACTTCACCATGCAGTCTGCAGGGAATCCAGCCTCCTTGGAGCATTGGTTTGCAGTTTTGCCCTAAGATTCATCTGCTCCGTGTTGGCTTGAGCATTAAAACTGCAGGGACCCCGGTGGATCAGGCTTTCTAACTGCAGCGTGCGCTTTCCAGTACAGTATCGCTATTGACACCTGCAGTAGCAGCCAGCTAAGTGCTAATGGTTTCCTGTATCTACTTTTAGCATTGTCTGCTGCTATTGTTCACTCTTTGGAGTGATCCAACAGCTGGGAATCATTTCAGAAAGTGCACCTTGCCAGATCCAGGGATGTGTGTCCTGCTCACCATTGCCAGGCAGCTTTCCATGCCTAGATGAGTAAGCTTTTCTCCTTCAAGAGAGGATTCACAGATGGTATTTGAGAAACCTTTGAGACAGACTTAGGAGGACACTTGTATGGCCCTTGTGCTCGCAGAGTGCCTGAGCCTACAGGGAGATTTGTTGACATAAGTGGTTACATCATAGCTGAACTCAGCAATGTGGCGTCTGTTCAAGTACGATGCAGTGCAATAGCTCTATTCCCACGCGGCTCTGTGCGCTGAGCTCACACGGCGACTGACTGGCAGGAGATAACTAACTATTCCTGAATCCTCTCCAGCAGGAGACATTAATGAAGAGAGTTACTATCCCTTCCTCCTCTTGCATGAGGACAATCAAAGACCTTACTGTTTATATCTCATTTTGGGGAAGATGCTAAATTAAACGCTTTCAAAAGAAAATTCCTGAGATTATCCTCCCAACAGAGCTTTACTGGCACTGTGCTAGTCAGGCTGGATCAGAGGAGTCAGCATTGGTAGCAGAGGCTGTTCTTGGCCCGCTCGTCTCTCAGCCTTTCCAACCCGAGTGCTAGCTAATAACTCTGCGCACTGAGAGCTGAATTAAACATGCTACCTAACTCACAAAATAAGCACGATATTCTTTGACTTGTAGCAGATCAGACACTGCAAAAACGTTGGAGCCCAGCATAAAACTGATGCCTCCAAAAATGAGATGGATTTTCAGTTTTGTTTGAGGGCTTGTTTTGATAGCTGCTAAGGAAAGCAGATGCAATCAGGGAAGCGTTCCCCTGTGAGTAACATATGATAGAAAAAGCCATTTGCAACAACCTGATGGTAAGTACTGGGCAGCTCTCGACTTCAAAGGAGATAAAGACTGTGAAATTACTTATACTATTTTCCTACCATTTCCTACCATTCCTACCTATTTTGCAACTGGTTTTGTAGGCAGAGATGGATCATAAGCTGGATGGACTGCTGTACTGACCTAGCAGAGATGTTCCTCCGAGTTTACAGGTTTTAATGTGCCACAGAGAAGAAATTTCTTTGCTACCAGCAAAGTAACAGGAAAGTAAAGGCATGCCATCGCTGTCAAAAATTCAGTCCCTTCTCTTTATTTTTATGAACTTTGGCATCATGTGATTGCATTATAAAATCGACACCTTGCCAGCTGGAATTTGACTTTATGCAATGCTAATACGTGCTTGTGTCCACATTGTAAAAAACCCTCTTATCTATAATGACCATCCTGTGATATTACCAGTCTTTTGGTTTTTTGCTATCGTTAAAGCAAGATCTAGTCACTGGGTTTACGGATTACTCTTTGCAATAATCGCTAACAAATCCTGACGTTTTAATGGTGACTGCTGTACTTTAGGCGTAACTCTCATAATGTTCTTTAAGAGAGACCTGGCTTATCTAATGTTGATGGTTAATACTGTTAAAATGTTGAACACGTGCAGCCTGGTTCTGGCACAAATTCCACGGCGACATTATTGCTCTCTGATAATGTATATCATTCGAAGTTACAGCGTTACTAAGTGCATTCCTCTTTTCTGCTGGCCTGTAACAGCATTTCAGCACCTGATAGGCAGTCTGCACTGGGCCCTGAGTCTGTGCCGTTACCAGAGCTCATGGCTGTCAAATGCACTGTACCAATGCAAGCAAACATTTTCCTGCTGCAACGTTTCCCGGCAAATCTGGTTCTATGTTTAATACAACTATGGGATGACGTGTGGTTTGAACGTATCGTTATACTTCAAATTGTATCACTTCTATGAGAGTACAGACGTGTTATGTGTGTTTACACTGCAGAATTTGCTCCAGACTAAATCCTCATTTCTTGCATACCTTTTTCTCATTTTTTTTGTTTGTTTTATATTAACAAGTGACATGAAAACTAACATGTGGTTTTTTGCCCTGAAGGAACTGGGGCACCCTGGAGTTTCTTTCAATTGCTTTTTTTTCCACGTATAATTCAGCTGTATGATGCATACGTTTATGCTATTTTATCATTGTGATGTGTCCATGACAATTACAAATAAATTTCTCCATGTTCCTCTGATACTGGCTTCAACAATAAAACCTAATGGACTACATGTGAATTTTAAATAGTGCCTCATGAATATAGATCATTGAATGCTTGCAGAATTGGATCTCTTTGCCTCTGTGTGAATATGTATGTCAATAAATTGTCACCAGCATGGGGTAGAGTTGCAGAATCAATCAGTCGAGAAAGTCAGGTAGAATCACATTCATTGTAACTTTGACTGTCATGACACTACTTGTCTGTTTTTGCTGGGGGGCTGGTACTGCAGAAATGAAAACAACATAGGTAAGCTGGTTTCAAAAGCTACTTTTGGTTTTGCAACAAAATTCTGGGCTGGCAAATTAAATAGATAGTGTTTTCTTGGATCTGAAGTCTAAGAAACTGAAAGCATGAGTACGGTTTGGCTGGAGGGTGCACAGACCACAACTGGTGAAAATGTGTGGGTAGACGTGGGGGAGAAAGCAGGAGGTGCCCTTGAAAGACCTTTTTGTGCAAATTGTGCAAACTCCTTCCTTGTTGTATTTCGTTACTCTTTTGCACATGTGAATATTCAGCTCCAGAGAGTCTTGACATCGGATGTGTTTATACTGCATTCCTAAGAAATTTTTGGTTACATCTAGTGGTTCCTTTCTGTGTATATATTTGGAATCCCAAGTGGTTTTATTTTAGACTTAACAAAGGGTGAGGAGCTGCCTTGGGTTTCTTGCTCTGCTCGAGCTGTTCCAGAAGTGGCACGGAGGCGTCCTTAGCTACTAAACTCAGAGGGAGTGAAAGTTGGCTGTCCTAAAACTAGATATAACCTTTTTTGTATAGTGAATGGGTTTGCCTGACCTGAAAAAAATTACACATTTGCTTGATATTCTGTCTTCACAGGTATCCAGAGAGTTAAGAATACTGAAGAATGGCTTTATCTACCTCCATGTGCTTGGCGCAAAACTTTGTTTTGCTTCTGTTTGTAATCTCCACAGTAAGCACAGGTAAGTTTTCCAGCAACAGGGAAAAAAGAGACAGTCTGTAAAAGCATTTTTAAATAAAGACAATGCTGGTATAGGTTGAGCAGTTTTGCATTTTTTTAATCAAAGTTTTTATAGTGAGAAACAGGGACAAGGTGAGGAAACTCAGGAGAAAAGCCAGTTTTGGACTTGCCGGTATCCCTAAATTAGAGCAGCTGGAATGGCAAAGACTGAAAGTACCGAGCAGGTGAAAGTACCCTCAGGACTTTCAGATTGTGCCCCACAGTATTAAAACAAAACAAAACAAACTGCCGCAAAGAAGTAACACAACAAACCTCGACTTGTAGTAGCTGTGCTTGTGGGAGGTGATGTCTGAGCATTTTATTGTGTTGCCTAAGTATATATGTGGAGAGCAGATAGCTCCTGGGTGAGACCCTCCTGTTCATGCCGACAGACTTCAGGTCCCTTCCAGGCAGCCCTTCTCCTCAGTGTTTATGGGGGAAAGGGAAGCTGTATATGCATATTCTAAACAGAGCTACTTTGCGGGGGGAGGTTATTTGTTTAAAACAAAGAGACCAAATGTTTTGCCCCAAATGCTGCAGCTAAGCAACAGCGTGAAGTAACCTTTCATCGGCACGTTTGGGCCCTTTTGGTCAAGAAGCAAGACACTGAATTAATTCCTTGTGCTGGGTAGCAGTTGGGATCTTACCGCAAAAAAGACAGGGAGAGTAACAGTCCAAGCCGAAAGAGCACCTCGGATGGCCGAGCAGAGGGTGTGTAGCCTTCTGGAGCCCGTGGTGTCGCTGGTGCAGGGACACGGACCAGGGCAGGTGGCAACCTCTGGTAGGAGTGGGTCAATGAATTTGGGAATTTAGGTCCTTTGCTCTGAACTGTGTTAACTTTTTCTAATGGTCATCCCAATCATCAGGACAAATTCTTTTTGATTTTCCCTCGTGTTTTCCTGTCTCTCTCTCTCTCTCACTATCATTAAACAATGAATTTTGGGGACAAAAGTCATCTTTTGAATTTACATGAAGATCTTCTGGGCACAAGCATAACTAAATAAATTAAAAATCAGCAGGCTTTTATCTTGGCCACTTAACCTAATTGCTAAATTTCACCTTTATATTTCAATCAGTGCTTCTGGTTTTAGTTATCTCCTCATTGTGAGCAAATTTTCAGTTACCCTTATTCCTAAAAGAGTAGCAGATCATTTTTAGAATGTGTTGTCAGTGTGTATTGCAGTTATCTCTGAGCATGTTTACTATGCAAGCCCCATTGCTGTCTAAAATATTTATCTCTTCCAATTCTTATTAATTCTGTGCATCTTCTAGTAGAAACCAGGAGCCTCGTACTTGTTTTCCTCAATTACTGTAAATCAGAAAGAGTGCCACTGACTTTAATGACAAGCTTCCAGTTTTCAGCTGGCACAAGTAGTATCAAAATTAGGCCCTGGATATTTATCAGTTTGACTTGCTACCCGGTGGATTGTTATTTTTCCCTGATTTGATTGCTTCATTTATACAGGAAAAGTTTGCAGAGAGCCAAGGCATCCATCTGTTGCACACATGAAATGTCCTTTGCTTACCTTAAAGAGCTGGTATTGAATGGGTCCCTGTAGACATCCAGGCAGTGACTGGTCCAATTCTATTGTTTTCTTAAGACATGGAAATGGTAGAGGAATCTGAGAGGAAACTGAACACAGATGGATGGATGTTGTTTCTGTGGCCGTGGCGTTGCAGATGTCCCCCAAGTTTTGCAGTGGCAGAATCCAGACAGCAGCTCCCCACCAGCTGTGCTGGCTCGGGGACACGTTTCCTTGTGTGGGTGGACCCATGCTGGCTGTCTTTTCCATCAACTGGAAGCATTGGTATTCATAGCGGGGGAAAAGCCCAACCAACCTCAGAGTCCTAAGTGCTGGAACCCTAAGCCTGCCAAAGTTTACCCCACATCTATTCTTATGAGTTTGTGGATCCTTTAGTTTTTTTATAGTCTTTTAGTTTTAAAGGAAAAACTGGAGAGCTGGTGAAAACTCTCAGCTCTCTCTGATGGCAAAGAGGTCATTGTTCAGCCTTCCACTGACCTCAGTTTCCTAGCATTAGAAAGGTTTCTGCCATCAGAAAATATGCATCACACATGGGACTCACACTCACAAATTTTGTTGATTAGAGTAAAATGTGAGGCTCACATATCGCGTGCGATTATATCGGCGAAATATTTTATCTTAAGTAAATATTTATAACATGAGACTCTTGGATTTGGTATGGGAGCGGTTTGTTTAGATAAACATTTCATGAAAGTCAGAAATCAAATATGTGTGTGAGACTAGGGATGTGTGAACCTAAAGAGAACGAATCCTTATCAGTTTAGTCTGAAAGACCACATGAGGCCGAGTCTCTCTATGAACAGAGCTGAATATCTCTATAGGAAGGGCTAACTTGCATCTTTTTCTCTGGCAGTTTTCTGGACACAGCATCCTTTGCAAGGATGCATTGCATAGGGTAGCTGATTTGCCTGTGCTTCCAGAGTACAGAAAATCATATATCTTAAGCTGTTGTTCATTTTCTTTTTGTCAGAAAAGACAGAGATATTGCAGAGATAATGCCGCATTCCTAGGGGTCAGCAAGGGGGGGTATGAGAATAATCCTGTAAAGATGCACAGATATGGAGCTTTTCTGCCTTGCACTGAACAAAAGATAATTGTCTTTACTCTTCATCTGTATCCAGCAGAAGCAGTTGTGGCATGTTCTGATAAGGATCCTGAGCTAGAAAACTGGAACCCAGGTCACAATGAAGAAAACCATGTTGAAATCCGTGATGGCAGGAAGCTCCTTCTCTCATCTTCTGCCACTGTCCACTCCATCCACATCACAGATGGAGGTAAAACACGCTGCCTGCAAGGTAGCAAGCCTGGGTGAAGAATACGTTCCATTATGACTATTTAAATCACTCTATGTAATGCTGGGAGGACTTCCTGCTGCTTGCTGGGAACAAGGCTACTGGGCAAACCCAGTTTTAATGTGGAACAAGCGTGGGTGGTAGCCGAGATGCTATCCATTCTTTGGCCATTATAATTAACCTATTTGTTGCACTTTCTGGAGAATTTACAAAAGTACCTCAGTATATTCAATAGTTCTGTTTCTGCAATTCGCTTCAAAAACATTTTTCTTTTACTAAATCATTGTGCTGATAACATCATAATGAAATAGTTATGTTCTCAGAGTCTCAGGACAGGGCAGATGCGTATGTGCCTCTTTATCTATAAAGACAGAGTCAGTGTTACTGGCAAGCTAGCATGAACAGCTTTTATTCATCCTAGCTCTGAATTTCTGTCTCAGATTTGAATGAAGTCCTTTTCCATACAAATCTCTAATTACATTCTTCAAGAACTGGACTTAATAAAAAATATGTAATGTCTTCAGGATTTGGACTGAGAGCTGTTTTGGGGAGCATGGCTAGCGTTTCTCAACAATTTAGATGAGAGCTCAGCATTGGGTTTAGCACAGCAGTATCATAACCTTGACTGAGTTGCTATGAGTTAAAGTAAGTGTCATAACCTTTTCTATTTAGGAAAACTGGTTATTAAAGACGACGTGCAGCCTATCATTTTGCGTACTAGACATATACTCATTGAAAATGGTGGAGAGTTACATATCGGCAGTGAGATGTGCCCTTACCAAAGCAATGTGGCCATCATCTTATATGGGCGGTATGTATGCACAATAAAATATTACCTTAGAACTTGCTAGGATACCTCTTCCACAGCAAAGGGTTATAAAATGTTCCTTAAAATTACATTTCCTCAGATATACTTATCATCAGTGCTATGGGGGAAGTTCAATAGCTTGTTAGACCTTTAAAAAATTGACACGGCTTTGTTTCTGATTTCATTTCCTATTGGTCATGCCAGAAAATCACCATACACCTTGTCACAAGTCGATTGCTAGATTTTGCAGGCTAAGTTTTAAGCCTAACATGTGTTTTCTTTTTTAAGAGTTTTTTATTCTGAAAATTCTCCTCCCTAAACATCCTTTCTTTCTCTGTAAGAGTGAGAAGCAAATGAGCCAAAGGATAAGACGTTTCTGTCTTGCAGAATACTACAGGCTCTCTAGGATTATCAAGGATGCAAAACCTGCTAACTCCTAGTTAAGGTCCTAATTTCCAATGGAAATTGCTTCAAAAACGTAAATGTGGTGTTCAGCCTGGGCTTCAGGCCTGAATATAATACTGTATAGTTTGTGATTCAGATTGTTGCTGATCTTCAGTAGTGGTTAGTTTTATTTCGAATAACGTATCTTCTGTGGAGTGTGAGCAGTTGCTGTTTCTTAGGGCTGTTGAAAGAAACGTATTGCAAATCATGACGCTCCTATCCTTGGGCCATAGTAGAACAAGGGAAGAGGCTTCTTGCCTATCAGATACTGAAACAAAATCGGACTCTTTGTTCTCTTCCTTTTGCAGAGCGGATGATGGCAGCCAGCCAAATCCCTACTTTGGGCGAAAGTATATTGGAGTAAGTAAAGGTGGCACTCTTGAGATCCATGGAAAGAAAAAGTTATCCTGGACTTTCTTAAACAAGACTCTCCATCCTGGTGGCATGGAAGAAGGTGGATATTACTTTGAAAGGAGCTGGGGCCATCGAGGTGTCATTGTCCATGTTATTGACCCAAAGACTGGAGCAGTTGTCCATTCAGATCGGTGAGTCTCTTTAAAACTACCTAGGTCTGAGGCTCTTTGGGAACAGGTTGGGGAAAGCATTTCAGGAAGCTCAGAGACATGCATTTCAGCATTTAGTTTCAATGGGTGTTATTGCATGCCACTAAACAATTCTTTCTAGCTAAGTAATCTCCAAAATCAAAGAATGAGTAATGTTATTGTCTTGCTAAACTGTTAACTAGAGCTTAATCAGCTCAGTTGAATAGAAACCCCTAATGTATCCTTTTAGACAAGGCAGTGCAATCTCCCAATCTATCTCGTTGTCTAGTACATTTGTAGTGGGAAAAAGCAACTGTTGTGAGCAATATAAAAAAATTGATTTATTTATAACATTGCTTGTCAGTGCAAAAAGCTGTGATGGTCATTGAAGTAAATGTTTGGGGGTGTTTTTACCACTTCAGGTTTGATACCTACAGATCAAGAGGGGAAAGTATGCGCCTTGCCCAGTATCTGGGTAGGGTTGCAGATGGCATGATCCTGTCGGTTGCAGTGAATGATGAAGGATCTAGAAACTTGGACGACGCAGCAAGGAAAGCAATGACCAAACTGGGCAGCAGGCATTTCCTCCACCTTGGGTTTAGGTATGTGCCTGCCCTGCCAGCTCTATCAGCACAGAGGCTTTATTATGCTCTTTGGGTGCCCAAATAATTCCACTCTCTCAAAGGCACAAAGTTCTTCACATGGAAAAAAAAAAAAGAGGGAAACTTTCAATATGAAGTTTTAGCGGTTAATTGGATAGTTTAAGATGCACTCAGCGTCTATACTGGGCATTTTTATTAGCAGGTTGAGGAATAACATATGATTCACATTAAAAAAAGATGCATTTTTCCAAGATGTTAATCTCACAAGTTACTCATTCCTATTTATTTTCAAGCTGTCCTACAAAGATTTGAACAGCATATCTACATCCACACACTGGACTGGATGGGCTGAACATTAAGGAGGTTAGGAGAATAGCCATATAGCCGTAGCTAAATGCATACAGACATGCACACTGTATATTCTTCAGCTTATCCAATACATATTTTGGGAGCTGTGCAGCATATAATTTAGCATGCATTAAATTTATGCTGTGGACTGTAACTACTTCTGTGGCCCATATAGTGTCTATGCTGGAACATACACTGTTTTTGAGAATATGTGCTTTTTTCCCAAATGTAGCCATTATATTTTTTGTGTTTATCTGAATTTATGTAGGCTTTTTTTTTTTTTTTTGAGGATGTTTGTTCCTCTATGGACCATAGTCTGTACAAGCACTAGGGGGTCACTGTAGAACATGAAAAAAAAAAAACTACTTTGCAGGGATAAGTGATTCTTTGGGAACAGACAAGTGCCAGCTTGGAGTGCAGTGCAGATGGTGTATTTTTGGGGGAGTCAGTGAAGAGTTTGTGCCAAATACAACTGGGACTCCTGTGCACTGGTTAAAGAATTTCAGACAAATAATCAAGGCTGCAGAAATAGCCTATTTCCATCAACGCAATGCTTCTCTCAAATACCCAGAACCCGTAGCCTGCTGGGTTTCTGTTTAAAGACTAAAGTTATGGAAGCAGAAAAAGGTTTTTTTGAACATGACACTTTTTTTCCCCAATCTTGCAACAGGAAGAAAAATGATGGTTTTCTCATATGTTTATAAAAGGAAATTGCTCTTGATGTTTTTAGACTGCTGCTGTGTTTTAATGTTAGTTCTCACTTCTTTGTCGTAAATACGTATAATGGAAATACCCATAGAAATTCAACTATAGTAGTGTGATTTTCAGCATTGCTACTGTTTGTAATCAACAAGCTAATTCTTGCCCTGCTGTTATCCAAAATACTACAATATTTCCCTATACAAGTAATAGTGGCATTGTGGGAACCATAGTGTGGTAGTAGTTGGTGAATATTGTCTCCTACCAGCATATGACAGATATGTGCAAAAATACCTGCATCCTGGTGCATGTTTAAAGGGATGTATTTTTAGGAGTGTTCTCAGCACTTAAATTTATCATCTTTGAAAAAATATTGCCTGGAGGGTAAAAATATTGCCTCCAGGTTGATGGAGGTAGTTAGAGAGCAGACTGGAAGACAGGCAACTTTGTCAGACGTGTAAAAGCTTTTCTCTTTATGCAGTTTGACCTACTGCTTCACTTAAGTATAACAGGCTTTAGCCGTACTGGTTTCCATTTCAGCCATGTCTATACCTACGAGTCGGGGTGTACACACCTGACCCACAGGTGTTTTTCAGAAAGGTATTCAGCTATACGCTGGGCAGTTTTCTGACTAGCAGGGGGGTGATTGTAGTGACAAATGTCTGTCTATTTCCAGTTGTGTCATATTCAACCAGATTGTAAAGTCATATAAATCCCCATGGCTGTAGAAGAGCCAATGAGCAATGCGGGTGTATCCGACCCAGTTTCTGTGCTCCTGGCATCTCTTTCCATTGCTGTTTGCTGAGTCCAGAACATGAGGAATGAAAGGAAAATCTTTACATTCCTCCTCTACTCTTGTCCCATTGAAATGTGAATTTGCTCTTTACGAGTGAGCTTTTATTTTCCCTTCTACTAATAAATTAAAAGAAAGCCTTTCAGCACTTGATGACACAGTTGTTCCCCTTGGAACCTCAGCCAAGTAGCGCTGGTTTGGCTTTTACTGGATTTACTGGTCCTTCCACTTCATATGTCCCAGACAGATTGCATGTGTCCTCGTGCATTAAGGATGAACTGGTTTAAAAATGCTGTTAGTGGAAAACTAACTAGGGGAAACGAATAACATATGAAAATGAGGCCAAACCTTGGCTTACAAAAGCAGCTAGCTTATTATTTTTTAGATTATTTTTGGTCTGTTTTGAAGCTATCATCTTTTTGTCATTTGTTTCAAATTTTGGGGACCAAAAAATAACGCGTCTGTCTATCTTGCCTGCTGAGTGATAAAATATCATTTGTCCCTGGCACCCCTTCTCTCTCAAGTGGGGGTGACAGCCCTGCAGGGCCTTGGTGGGTGGCGTGCCAGCAGAGTTTCCAACAGGAGCATCCAGCTCGCTGGCCGGCTCTCAACACAGTTGTTTTGGCAGCTTCCCACACGTGCTTCTCTAGCGCCACATGTTTCAGCCGCTGTCAGTGTCCGTATATGTTCTCCTCGGAGGTCCAAGGCTGGTGTATGCTATCACTTACACCAGCAGATGTGAAGTGTAAAGTGACCTGCAAGACTCAAGGATGAATCGTGATGTTACTGAAATCACGGAATATTTTTACCGATAGAGACACAATTTAATCTGTGGGACAATTTGCTAAATGCAGGGTAAGCGTGACAGCCTCTCTGAAAGCGCGTTTATTCTGTTAGTCACTGAGAAGAAATATGATGAATTCTTCAGTTTCGAAGACAGAAACAAGATAAAACTCCCTCCTGACCCCTGCTACTTGGGTTCATCTCCGAGGCTGCCAGCGGACCTCAGCGTCTGTCCTCCAGGCTTACTCATCCATGTGTTCATTTTCCAGTGTCACTGATAGCTCTTGAACCCACTCAACCAATAATCGTCGGATAATAATGAACTTACTTCTGACACAGGATCGGGTCTGAACAGATGATTCAGACTCAGAACCCTTTGCCCCAGTTCAATGCTCAAAATGAGGAAACTATATGCTCAGAGGCTATCCAGGCATTTTTTATTGCACTTTGCCAGCCAATCCATCTAATTGAAATTCTCATGGGATACTCCAAAGAGAATTGTGATATATAAGATTTTAGCTAAATTCATTTAAGCACGAATGACTTTTTTCATGTTCTTTTATGCATGCACGCACACGCATGCATGCGCACGCGCGCAGACGCTCACACACACGCAGATTTTTCAGGCTCCCCAAGGAGATGCCAGTGTCCTGTGTCTGTCGCAAACAAGCCTCTTTAAACACTCTATCAAGAGAGAAACTCACAAATTACAGGTGTATATTAAGAAGAGATATGACTTTGAGCTTCCCTTCTCTTGTGATATATTTAGTGAAAAAATACAGTGCTAAGATATTTTTAATTTTGACCAAACTGCCTGTCATATAGACTGTTTTGAATGTGGTGCCACTGAGAGATGCACAAACATTGTGTTTTAAGAAATATGAATCTCATAAATGAAATAATTTGATCATTTCTCATTTTGATTTCCCAGGCACCCATGGAGTTTTATTACCGTTAAAGGAAATCCCTCCTCTTCTGTTGAAGATCACATCGAATATCAAGGTAATTCATGCACAAAACGCTTGCTTGACATTATCTATGGAAGTATTGCAGTTATGGCTGAGATTAATTTGGTCAGCGGTGTTTTCACTTGACACTACGTTACATTGAAACTGTGAGCAATTGATGGGAAGAAATATTTAGCTGTATGCTCTGTGTATATATTACTTCTTTCCATTAATGCATGAGGTGATGCAGCTGAGTGGGGCACAACCTGGGCTATCTGAACTCTGAGATAAAAGGCCAAATCCTGCACCAGTGTAAATCCATGTAGCTCTACTGCGCTCAATCTGCCTCTCTCTTTGACAGACAACTATGGGACTATCCCAGTTAACATCAGCTGAAAATGTAAGTCAGTGTGTCCTGCACTAGTAGCCTCAAAAGCTCTTGCAATACCATATCCGTGTAAACTGAAGAGTTGTGATGCTTACTGTGACTTTTCATGGCATTGCCAAAACAGCTAATGACATGACTTACTACAACATCAAGTAAAAATAGTGATGTACTCAACTTGTTAGGGTTTTTTATATCCCCCTTGATTTTTGAAGATTTTTTCCTCTTGATTGTCCAAGCATTTTGAAAGTGTCTGAAACCTCATTCTAAGATCAAGAACTTTTCCTGGAAGCTGTGCAGGACTCACTCTGGATTACATGTCCAAAATATGGAAATGCACACATGGATCGTTACCTTTTCACTTCTGACTTCTATTGACTGCAGACATTGATTTTACCAGTCATTTCTATTTTGCAGGTCACAAAGGGTCAGCAGTGGCCAAAGTATTCAAACTATTCCAAGCTGAGAATGGAGAACATTTTAATGTATCTTCAACGAGCGAGTGGGTTCAAGGTAAGAGGTCTGTTTGCCACTTAGCTCAATGATAGGGAGCTGACAAACAGGGTGAATCCTTTTTGGAATGGTCCTTTTTATTGCAACACCTGTCCCTTGGGAAGAGTGGACTTGCTTGCTGCTGTTTTCATTGCTGCTAACCCAAGTAGCGAATATGCACAGATTCTTTCCCCAGTTGTCCCCAGGTCCCTCTGAGTAACCAGGATCCTTTTTCCTTTACTGCACTGAGTATGAAATTCCATCTCTAATGATCTAAGAGATCACACACAACCTCTTATTTCTTTCGACTGCGTAGTCATCATGTCCATGTTTCAGACAACATATTGTAACTGATTGTAACTTGATCTGAAAATCAGAAAAGGCAGCTAAGGAGAAGGACGTGGATCCAAAATCCGTAACTAATTAATAATATTCGTACTGCATACTCCAATTACGCAGCTTTTAATAACTCCAATCTCCCTTGACTAGTTACACTTTGCAGAATCATTAAGAGCAGCTGACAGATTGGCAGGAAGAGACAGGAATCAGATCATTGAAGAAACTTGTGAATGATATCTGAGATCAAATTATGCTTTATGCATTTTTGCTGCATTCATTAAGCTTGACTTTCAAATGACTTCTTGTTTGCACTTGTCTCCAGATGTAGAGTGGACAGAGTGGTTTGAGAAGCCTGATAAAGCAAGATCTAAGGACACGGAGAAGCTTTCTGACTTCAAAGCTGCTCATCCTGATAAAATCTGTAGTCAACCCATTGATATCCAGGTAGGCTTGCTTACTATTCTCTTTAGAGAGATGGATCGAGTCCTTTTTGGAGTGAAAACCCGAACCTAAAATATGGTGCTTGTCAGTGAATTTTGTTTCTAAATAAAAGACACTGATAATTTTACCGCTCAAATACATAACTGACAAGATCTGATATCCAACTTGTGTATCTTTTTGAGACAAAACGTAATAGAATTAAGCTTCCTTCAGTAAATTCTAGCTTCTGGCATGAGCAGGAGTACAGATGGGGTTACAGACAGCACAGATGTACCATTAAATATGTGGTTCCCTGTTGGAAGATTAAAAGAAAAAACACATGAAAATTTCAAAGTTTTTAAATGGTTCTGGAATGAATCCTACCTGAAAAATTAATCACAGAATGTAATGAGATGGTAAAGCTACCAACTGGTAGGTTGGAAAAAATGTCAGTGAGCTTGCTGCCATTTCTTTGAGTCAATTGGTTTTTCTCTGTGGAAAGAAATTTGAAATCTATTTGGGGTAAATGTTTTAATTACACCATCTGGCCAGCATGCGGAGGAGAAACTGTATACCTTTTCCAAGACTGAAAAGGCTCTTTAAGGCTTCCTCCTCGCAAAAAAGCTTTTCTTGGTAGGTGCCAGCCATATATTTACATTACCTATTTGGTAAAACAACAGCAGAAGCATTACTTAGCAAAAGACAATAAAATACTCTGTATCAGTGAGAGGCTGAACCTGAGGTTCCTGCATACTCTCAACTAGTAGAGTTGTCCTTATTCATAAGAATACTGCTGCTAAAGTAAATGGGAATGCTGACAGTACGAGTGAAAGTTTCCAAGGCTAGATGTAGAATCTCCTCCTTGAACAGAAAGGAAAAAATTGTCTTATAACTTTCTGCCAGGTCTGAGCAAATTCATATTCATTTCAGCTTCCATATGTATATATTTGAAGTGACAATTTTGTTTGGAACAGAGGTCAGATGTTCATTATCGTACAGTCCCTTCTAGCATGCGTATTAGAAGGGAAGCAAAAAATACATTCTTCTGTTCAAGAATCAAAACTATTTTTTGGTCCTGTTAAATTACAGCTACTTTTCTTTCCCATGTATATTAAAAGTGAAACAGCATTTTTTAGTTTATCCTCAGGATCTTAGGGAAAATCCTCACATAGTGTAATCTGGTGTTACTCATTGACTTCATAAAGTTACACTGATTTATACCAGCTGGCCTACTCCAGCTATGCTACATACAAGAAAATTGAAGATAAAATGATAATAACAGAAGCATAGCCTAGCCAGAGGCACATTCCTTCAGCTGGTGGTGCTAATCCCGTACAGGGCAGTGTAGTGTCTGCATTAATAAGGAAGGTCTGCACGAGTGAGAGATGCAGGATCAGGCTCATCTTTGAAAGATGTTTTATTTCCCGATACTTTGTTAAAATGTATGTGTTATTTGGGTTGTCCAATGCAACACATCACATTCTTGCGAAAGCGTCAGGAGAACTGCAAGCCTCAGAGCCAGATCGTGGAATTTAACGTGACCCTGCGGAGTGATATTGCTCCAGCAGGAACACAGAAGAGTCAACTTATCACATGGCTTCTTAGGATGATATAGCTTTTTTCTCAAGCCAGCTCTACAGGCTGGTATGTATGTGTAGGAAAATGCCACCTCTTCTTGTTCCTTTTGGAGCAATGCTCCAGTATGGATGTTGAAACAGCTTTTCTTGGTATAGATAGCAGCTATCACTGGTCCATGCAAAGAAGAAGTAAGATACGCATCCCCCACCTCGTCTCTTTCTTCTGCAAGGCTCAGACATAGTCTAGCCACAAGTAATGAAACAAGTGCAGTCAAGAGGCTTGAAAACCGTGAGTTCATTTGGGTACAAGCATCTGCGTTCAGCATTTTCATCTGAGCCCAAACAAACGGCAAGTGAAAATCTAGGGCACCAAGGCAGATGTTAGCAAAGCTCAGAATACTCCTTCCAAAAAAAGCACATGGTCTTAATATAGATATGGGAAAAACACATACACCTAGCAATGATCTATGCAGTCTGCACATAAAGTAGCTCTGTTTGAGCACCAGCTGGAATGCCGGCTGGATAGTACAGGTAACAGTCATCGTATTTTGTTACGCAACTATTGTGCCTCCTCTGTAAACAAAGCAATAGCCTTTTCTGAAGGTGTCAATGTGTAGGTGAAATCCCTTCATGTCTAGGTATCATCCATTTCATATTTCTGTTCTCATTTCAGGCAATGACGCTTGATGGAGCTAATTTAACAACTGAGGTTTTTTACAAAAGTGGCCATGATTATAGGTTCCTGTGCCATGGTAAGGACCAGACAGACGCGGGTTGCCAGAACTACAAAGTACGGTTCCTGTGTGGCAAATCTGGTATGTACGCGAGCCGTTTTTGAAAGCCAGACTGTCGTGTCATTCGGAGGGCCTGTTCTGTGCTCCTCCTCCTCCAGCATGGCTGTTCGGAGGGTGCAGGAATGCCACCCTAAGAAAGAGAATCCGTTTGAGAAACTTGAATTTTGTGCAATATTCTTCTTGCTGGTACCCAGAGACCTTGTGGTCCTCTCCAGCGAGTGCTCTGCCTGAGGTAGACAGTATAGGCCTAATTCAGACCAGGGAAAAGCAGAAATAATGTCTTCTGATGAGTGACTTTTGTTCAGTGTAAGAATTGCTGCAGTAATTTCCCGAGCTACAGTTTTGCCTGGGCTATTGACACGAACACAGACAGGTGTTCTTTTGGCTGATGATTTCTGAGGAAAAATTCTTGAACACTAACAGAGATAACAGGGTGGTGTCTCTAAAACCCAGCAATGCTATGGCAAATACTTGGCAAGTCTCTTCTTTACGTATCTTGACTTTTACTAAAGCATTTTGGGATGAGGTAGGATTACTAATTTAGTGTACAAGAAGACAACAAGTTTTAAAAGTAATAATTTGTTTTGTAGTTCCTAATTCCAACCCTGCTGTCCTAACCTGGTTATTAGACAGGATTCTTCAGTTGGTGGGAACAGAAGGTTGGAAAATGGTTTGTTGGAAAAAAACAGGCATTATGTTAAAGACCACTTGGCTGCTGTAAATACCAGTGCCCAGGGTCCATAAGTGCTGTTGCTAAGTGCGTGTGCTGAAAACGAGTCTCTAAAAACTATGTTTAAATTGGGTTGTGCAATTAGAGGAAAATCCACCTGCTTACAACAGAAAACACTTTCTCGTTTGCTTGCTTTCCAAACCAAAACCAGTAAAGAGTATGTCTGGAAGAGTTAACTGTTTCATGTTGCATGAGGAAATCATCATTTTTGGTGGTATGCCAGGCAAAAAAATGAGTAAGCAGAGCAAGCACTTTGTGATAAGATTAACTGAATTCCCCACCCTCCCATTTCTCCTCTTTAGTGAAACCCAAGCTTACGGTAACCATTGACACCAATGTGAACAGCACAATCTTGAACCTGGCGGATGATGTGAGCTCCTGGAAACCTGGAGATACGATTGTGGTTGCAAGCACGGACTACTCCATGTACCAGGCAGAAGAGTTCCCTGTACTGTCATGCAGGGCCTGCAGAGCCAACCAGGTCAAGGTAGCAGGTAAGGTATTTGTCTTGTCATGTCAGTATTACGTTAGACAAATTCTGTAACTTGCACTGAAGTAATCCCATTAAGTAAATAGAATTGCATGGGTAGTTTTTAGATGGTTTGGGGTAACATATGCCTTTCTTGCTTGAAAAAACATCTATCTTGATTCTGGTTCCTTTCTACCTTCCCTTTTCAGTACCTGACTGAATTTTTTTTGTTTTGTTTTGTTTTGTTCCCAAGAACATTATTGAATGGGTGTATTTATTTAAGGGAGACGAATATAGTTAATGTGTTTGAAATAGTCTATTTTGCATTTCTATTTTTGAAAATGTGTCACTTTCTGGAGAGCAGGAGGTGCGCCTAGCTGAACTGAAGAGTGAGCTGGAGGAAGAGCAGACCATGAGAAGTTTTTAAGGCTGTGAAGTAAAGTGTAGCTGGCTATTTCCCTAAGAAAATTATATTTAACAAGAACTATAATCTCACATTTTAGAAACTCTGTTCTGTACTGCTGAAGCTACTGTTTCTTTTTACTGTGTTGTCTAGACTGCATTGCTTCCAGGTGATGTATTAACCACATATTTGTGGAGTCACGTGGCCAGCCATATTGTCTTGAGCCACAGTACTTGGGGCAATGGAGTTTGTAGAACGCTGTCTGAACTAATCTGAGCAAAAGGAACGGGAAGTTTTGCAGAGCCCTGGTGTTTTTCTCTTGAAGGTAATTAGCTCAAATCTGGAACAAATTGCTGCTGCAGATCAGACACTGTAGTCTGATGATTGTACAGTGGTCTTCAACTACTAAGTCCAATTAAACACTATAACTATGACCAGAGTGTATATACCAGAGTATAACCAGCCCAGGGTGTTACTAGTGGGAGAGGTGCGTCTCCACTTGAATATCTAAAGCGTTTTTTTTCTTCTAGAACTAGATTTTGGCACAGTGATGAATAGAATATGGAAATACCACCTTAACTGCCCCCTTTGTGAACAGCTGAAGAACTTTTAATTGCTGTACCTTACAAAAGCAGAAGTTATTTTACAATATAAAAGTGTACAATAGCTGAGACCATATTTGAATGGTAGTATTTGCCTGGTGGTAATTCTTATATGTTACATTATCTTTTGCTTAAGCACTGGCAATTTTTGTAGGCAGCGTTTTTGTGTGTATTTACAGTAAAATCTTTCTGAGAAACCATGAGGGCACTTGCAGCATCCAATACACTGGGGAGTTTCCTCAGTTCTGTGAAATGAGCTACTTTACTATTATCTCTGATGAAACCCCTTCTGGAAGATACAAATATACTTCCTTTGGCAGCTACTTCTTCACAGAGCTCTAGTCATTCTTTGTTAGATGGCCTAAGAGAGAGGTGTTTGTGAAGCCAAGAAAAATGTTATTCTCAGTTTGAATGTATCATAGTCTTATGACTTAAAATGACTAGTACTTTCAACTTATAAAGACGAGACATCTCCAAATTGAATATTTTTCTTGAGTAAGTTTTGAGCTGTTGGAAAAACTGTACCAGACTAGTAGGATACAAGTTACATCATGAGGATGATCTTGGAAAATAGTCAATAAAAATAAAGATCAGAGATTAAAATTTCTCTTAGGCTCTTCCCATAATCTTACGGATCTGTGAAACTCTTGTAGTTATATTTATTTTCCACAGCAGTGGCCACTAAGTTAGTTTACGGAAATGAATAAGGGGTTAAGAACAACCAAAAATCATGTGATTTTCAAGTAAAGCAGCAAGTGGAAACACTTGTTAAAGTAATTGTGCTCTTGGTCTCCGATTACTCCTTAGGAGAATCAGGACGTTCCTTTTATTACCACAAATAATATGAATACTGGGGCCAAAGTCTGCCCCTACTTATATCCAGGCAACCCCATTGACGTCAATGGGATTCCAGTGATTATATCAGTCAGGCCAGAATCTGGTCAGTAATAAAAATCCCATCCAACTTTCCTTTAACAAAAGCACATTCACACTATAAAATAAAATAATCTGCCTGATCATAAGTTCAGTCTAGGTGAAATAAATCCTGAGGATGGCTGAGCTGTCTTTAGGAGCCACCAAGTCATCGAGGTGCTCTGTGCTTAGCTCTGTGTATAACCTCATTCAGCTCCCCTTGCCGTGGCAGGCAACTAGCCAGAACAAGGAGAATTAACAGCCCACTGGGTGGGTGCTCTCCACCCCTCCTGGGGCTGCATGCACCCACCTGTGTGTCTCCAGCTCCCTGCACCCTGCACCCTTGCCTGTGGTGCCCCAACCTGTGGGGCAGGCAGCAGTATCGCGGCGGCAGGTTTGGGGGTGTATTTGGCCAGCTGGCTCAAAGGTTGTGCCAAGGGGGGGTGACAGACAGACAGAGAACAATCGCATAAAAATAATTGGCAAGCAGCAGGGCCGGGTCTCTAGCCTTTGAGCAAGCAAGTGGCCTCCTGGCACAGCGGTTGCCCTGGGCTCTTAATTGCATGCAGAAGACCTTCCTCTTGAGTGTCTGCCTGCCTTTCCCAGCGTGAGATCTTCAAGCTTGCTCTGCTCCTTCTGAGAAAAGGCTTTCACACCAATACATTAATATATGTGGCTTGCGGGGGTGTCATTTGTAATAAGTGGAATGGCCTAATTTTCCTAAGACGTTTAGGTTAGCAGCTAAGAAATCCAGAAGTCTGCTGCCCTTTGGAAGACAAATGATAAAACCATTCCTACCCATGATGGGTTATATTCCTTTTAAACTCTATTTTTCCTTTCCATTTTTTTAAACAAGCCCAAATGTCAGGTCTGAACTACTTAAGAGTCTCTTTGTTAAAAAAAATTCAGAAAACCTCTGCTCTGTGGACAGACGATTTGGTGTGGCAGCTACTGGGCATACCAAGCTTTAATTATAACTGATGCTCTCATCATTCAATAGTATTTTAATAGACATGATTTAGGGTATTGTGCCAAATAAGTCAAATTTATTAGTTAGCTCATGTGCTATTTATATTGGATGCTTCCTACTGAAAAGTCATACTTGCTTTACTCGCTAGAAATGGCTTGATTAGGGGCAAAGAAGATGAGTGTTGAAGGAAAATAAGGCTGGTCTTTTCAAAAGAGCTTAAGCAAGTTAATACTCCATTCTCATTAGATTTTAGTAGGATTTAGGTGTCTAACTGCGGCCCTCTGAAAAATCTCAGCATAGAAAGCGAGAAAGGGCACCCAAGGACTGATCTTGTGCACGCCTTTATTGGAGTGAGTAATTACACTAATGTCAAAATGATTGCTTTCCTGACTAAACGCTTCTCGAGAGAGGACTGAACTCTGAAGGTCACACGTCCCAGTTAAACTGTCACTCGTTTAAATGGAACTTGTCTCCCCACTCGCCTCCTTTTGCTTAACTTTTTCACTTGTCATTTTTCTGTCTAGATTATTTTCTCTGTGGGAACAGATTAAAACCGTTTGATCTTGGAATTTCACAAAGCCTGGGGAGGGACGGCAGTACAGCATAGCAGGAGGGAGACGGAAGGAAGGAAGGAAGGGTTGTGTTGTTATGGCAGAACTGGATAGTAGGAAAGATCAAGTATTTTGTCTAGTTTCCCTGGGAAACAAGTCTTATCTGCATCTTGGTCACTCTGTATGAAGTTACTACCAACGCTGATAAGTTTCACCATGGAAGAGAAATACTGAAATGCCCTTTTGTGCTCATAAATAGCTCTTGATAAAGCATGAAAAAATCTGTTTGTGCCTGGCATAATTACTCAAATTATCCTACATATTAGAAATTCTATGATTACAATTGCATATATCTTAAATCAAGCTGATTGGGTTGTGGATATTTGAGAGAGAGAGAGTTTACTGGGCTCTTGTTCATGCAGGAAACTTACTCTGAAATAAAAGATATTGCAAACATATAATCCTCAAACAACTTCACAGTAACTGCCTGGGTCTGCATTCGTATTGTGCTGTAAGAGTGGGGGAAGTTACTCCACTGGCAATATTCAGATACTTTCAGAGATCTGGAGAGGTCTGTGGAAAGGTTGGCATCGTTTCTGCTGGAATTCCTTGGAAGCTCTTTTTCTTAAGGCATCGCTGGTGCTCGAGGGTTAGAAACAACCAGAGTTAGAAATACAATAAAGCTTACATAGCAGTTCAAAAGGTTCACGTTTGGGCAGTGGGGGCTCTCACCTAAGGGGAGGACGGGCCGTGCAAGTCAGGAGGCCTTGACCAAGCATGCTTAGGCATGGCTGCAGCATGCTGATACAGACAGATGCTGGTAGACGTCCTCCCTGCCTCAAACAGGACCAGCTAGAAGCCAATAGCATTATTATGCAGCACTGTGCTCAATTAAAGCCAGCACAGAGCGTGAGCAGAGGGGCTCCCATCCGTCCACATCACCTCTCATGTCACATCTGTCTGCAGCAATAAGATTACTAATTTCAACCTTGAAACCAAACAGTTACTGACAGAAGGCTTTGATCCAACGTGGTACTTAAGCATACGCTTAATATTCTGCACATGAACTCCTGGCATTTCACGCTCATGCAGACAAAGGTGTATTTCAGAGCTTTGCAGTGCACTGTGCACTGCATTGTGCAGGGCCACAACAGTAGAAGAGGGATGAAGGGCTAAAATAGAGCAAGTTACCCGGAAGGAATCCGTCCCAAGGAGCCTTAGTTAGATCAGAACTCTTTGTAAATTTTCATCCTTTATATAGAAAGTCCTTCCACTGGAAAATTGGTTTTAATTTCCCATATAAAAGTTGTGCATCCTGGAGGAATATTTATTTGTTAATGCAGCAGGCTGTACTGCGTGACTCAAGAAGCTGGTCAGTTCACCCAAACCATGCCGCAATTTCTTATGATCTTGTGGCTTGAGGATGCAAGAAAACACCATCAGTATAATACAGAACAATGAAGATTTGACAGGATGCCTGTGAGAACATTTGTTGTTTATTAAATATAAGCAATAGGGGCATTACCACCCGTGATGACAAATGTTTGGCACCAGTGCTCAACGTGAGAGGTTTGGGCTGGCACCTACGATGAGTCACACTGATTTAAAAAAAAAAACAAACAAAGTATTCAGTATTGCTGGATCACATGAGTTGAACAGATAAGTTTGTGTTTAACATTTCCTTTAAAAACTGTTGTTTAGGAAACGTTAAAAGATCTTGAGAGAGAAGATCTGATCCGCAGCCTGAGAAAGTCCGGGGGAGAACAAAAGACCCTTTGGAGAACTCTGAACATTGAGGAGAGGAAAAAAAAAGTTCAGGAGTATCTTAGATCCATTTCATCTTAATCAGGCCTAGGCCTCTAAGTGCCTGGTTCAGTTCTGAAAGTGAGATCTATAAGTTTAAGTCATTTAGAGCCAAGGCATTTAGGAACATGTGAGTGTACCCGGGAGGTTTTTCAAAGGCATATCTGCCTGTAATTCGCCAGAGCTAGGCACACATCCGCATCTGCAGCTGCTGAAATAGTTTTAAAATTCCACCCTTTCGAGGTTTGATAAGGGCTGAGACCCAAGTTTTATGGTTAGGTTCAAGCATGACAGGTTTTCCTGAAGCTTTGTACAGTTTGGAGAGAGACTCTGCTTTGAACTTTTATGTTGACATAAGCCTGCCCTTGATTTGTGGATCATCTATGTTTATCTTAATACATACTTTCTTTTAATAGTCGCCTTGCCCTTACTAAAACTGCCCTGATTACTTTCATAGCTGCTATCTTGAGCAGTAAGCATGGAAATGTGCTCATATTCTGCTGATTCAAGACCTATGTCAGGCAGGCCCGCGTATTAAAGCAGCTTTTCCCCGTGAATTTATGTTCTCCTCACTGCAAGCACCGGTGTGACAGAGAGCCGCAAACGTGGGGAATTCTTTTCCCAGCACATAGGGTTGTCAGGTGGAGACATAACCCGTGTCACCACCACGCTGTGTTTGGTTTAGATTACAGCACGGCACACGTCAGGCTTGCTGGTGAGGCAACTTCTGTCCGTGAGTGATGCAGCAAGACCAAGCCCAAAGAAAGAGCTGATGAATCAGTTACCCTGGCTTTGGCAGCGCTTGGGCAGTCCTCGGGATCGGCTTCACTGCTGAAGCAGCAGACGCGTTGCTTCCACGTTCAAAGTTGTAGTGTTGCTTTTCTTATCATCAAACCACTCCAGTGCCGGGTTGCGAGTCCCTGCTTTGGGCTTGCCCGTGGCCAAGGTCTCAGGGTTTTGGGTATGACTGCTGCTGCCCGGTACGGCTCAGCATGCCTGCTGCAAGCAACAGCTTAGTTCCAGATTCAGTTTACAGCTCTGCAGAGTGAGATGCTCCCAACTCTGAGTGAACTCTCTAAACTCTCCACGGAGCAGCCTCTTTTTATTTTTCTCATGCCCATCACTGAACAAGCCCTATGGGCTGCCTGCAAGTGCCCTGGGTTTATAAACGTGCATCCCAGCACTTCTGGCCATGTGGAAACTGCCTGGTGCTGGTTTCCATAAGGAATTTAACAGCACCTGAGGGATCCTGTGCCAGCGTCTGTCTCCTGTGAACCATTTCCGTAGGACGGCCCCATTGCTGTGAGGAGCTTGAATTTCTGGCTGCCGTGAGGAGAGGTTTGTTTCTGAAAACTCTGTTAAAGGAGCTATTATTCAAAATCCACTTTTACACTGGAAGGGAATTGCTTTCCATCTCTCCTTTTATCTCCAAACAAGTCAAGTCAGCAAAAGCGTAAAGCGAAAAACATGCACCCAAGAAGTTATATTTAGAATCCGGTTAATGCATGTTTAACATTCCTGTCAGTGCTTACACTATTTTGCATGTCTGGACTGGTGTTAAATTAAATTAAATACATGCAAGCATGACATTTATTATTCTAGAGCTCAGCACATAAATAACAAAACTGCCTATCTAATTTCAGCGCCATGCCTCCCAGAGATGTGGCTTGAAATAGGATGTTCTTATGATTATCTGAACTTCTTCCTGCATTTCAGTAAATCAAAGAAAGGTCAACATGGGGGCAAACTGAAAAAAACAACTTAAAAACAGTTTTATAATGGGAGACTGTCTTCCTAAACAGAGTTGCTTAAGGGTCTAGCATAGAGTTTCCTCATGCAGAGGACACTCACAGCTGCAGCTTTTTTAATGAACGTGAGTAAGGCAAACAAAGTTGCTTTTTGGATAGGCTAGATCTGATTTTGGACAGGTATCTGATGAGGCAATGCTCCAGGGACACCCAGACAAGCAGGGCCTTTCTGGGAAGGCATTTGCTACCGTGGACAAGATGCAAACCCACGCCCAGATCTGCCCCTCGCCTTTGATGTGGTGGGACGGGGCAGAGTGCAGAGTAGTCCCCATCCCATGGCTCACCTCTGCCAACCCTAAGGAGAGCCGCAGGAAAACCTCCTATTGTGTGTGCAGGGGCAGGAGGAGGGTGACGTGATGCTGATTTGAAGAGGAAGAAATTCTAGTTTCCTTCCTTCCCAAGCAAGCATGCTGCCAAATAATTAAGCCCACCACATGTTCTTCTAGTCTTCCCCCTACCCCCACAATGTGCTATCTCATTCTTCATCAGAAGCTGAATGGATAAATGGGTAAAAGTGTGGCCTTGCATCCACCTGTCTTGTCATCACCACTCTTCTAGTTAACAGATGGTGTTTTTTCATGTTATTGCAGTATTTCGTAGGTGGAGGAGCTGAGGCAGAGGGCACAGGTAACAACAGCGTGTCATGCAGCACGGCAATCTCAGAGCCGCAGACCGAGGCAGAAGGCTCACCCTCCCTGAATCCCAATATTATCGGTGAATTACATTGCTTCCAGCTCCAGGAGAAAGGGGGAGTGAATGGTGTTTGCTTATCTTTTGTTATAAGCTCAAAGCATCATGTTTTGTTTAAATGTTCAAAATCCTCCCCCTCCCCAGCTTGGCACCTCTGTGCTTAAGCACAAAGTGCTTCGCAGTGATAGTCAGGCTTCGGGATTGCCATTTGTTTCTAATTACTGCTTTGAACAGTTCCACTGAAATTAAATACATGCAAGTGTAGCATTCCTTAAAGTTCAGTGTTTACTTAAAGAGTTTATTACTTATTTTTACTGGAATAATACAGAATGTAGTCAGTAAGATGAGCCTTTTCCCAACTGCATTCTCTGCAGAAAGCCAACGCAGGAAGGAGGGAGGATGAATATGTTTGAATGAAATTACAGTAAAGAGATTATTTTGCTTTCTAGACATCCACACTGCCTAGAGTTCAGCCCTTTCTGTCAGGTCAAGGAAGGCTTTATGTGCTTTTAACCCTTCCAAGGAGCCAGGTGGATGTGTGGAGGGAGCCTAGCAGCAACCTGCCCTCCGACACAGGGCAGATGGATGATCCCAATCGACTCAACTAAGCCAGAGCAGAGGGAAACATTGAGAGGAAGCTGGAGACATGCAGGTGGATCGAAAACTGAGCAGTTTGGGAGCTGCAAGCAGCCCACAAGCTGGGGTGGGGTTGCGGTCTTCTCAGGCCACAGTTTCTACAAGGCTTTATGCGCAGTCTTGCCCTTGTTTAGATTAACAGCCATGACTTGAGTAGGATCAGACTGACACTCACCAGTAAGTCGTGCTGTGAGATTTGAGCATCTCCCAGCGTCTCACTAGAGAAAGTGCCATGCTACATCAGCAAGTTTCTTTGTGTTGGACAGTCATACACAGCTGATTGCAAACCAATGTTAAAAGTTCCTGAGTGGTCACAGTCTCTCTTCGAGGTCGGCAAAATGTTTTGTCTAACAGACTGTTGGTTTAACTCCCTGGCTAAATGAAGCAATTTAAGACCAAAAATCCCACTTCCTCTGTTGAAGAAATCTCAGCAAGACCTTGCATGACACCTGTGCTCCAGGCTTCCCTCCTTTGAGGAGTCAGCCAACAGTTTTTGCTGATTCAATTACTCTTTTCATTATCACACTACCCCCACCACAGGAAGTATGAAGGGAAACCAGCAGTGTTGGCAGAGTAACTCTGAAACTGGATCTTGTTCCCTCAGGGAAAGCAACGTATCTCCACATTGGAGAAGTCATTGACGGCGTCGACATGAGAGCAGAAGTGGGGCTGCTGAGCCGGAATGTCGTGATCACGGGCGAGATGGAGGGGCAATGCTATGAGTACAGCAGCAAGTTGTGCTCCTTCTTTGATTTCGACACCTTCGGGGGACACATCAAGGTAGGGCTGGAGCCCTCTGCTTGCACCTTCCTACCCACAGAGCCACGCCTTAACATACCGAGGGAGCCAGGACGCTGAAAGAAAGGAATTCCTCGCATCAGCCCGCTGAGCAAACAGCCTCTCCCTGCAGCACGGCAGGTCCACCCTGCTGCTGCTGCTGCTGTTCCCCCTGCTTTGAAGTGCACCTCACGCCCCTACAGATATTGCTCAGCCAGACAGGCTGGCGTTCAGCCTGTCTGAGATACAATCTCTACCTCCCAATCCCAGTTTTCCTCAAATTCTGGTGGTGTGCAGCCCAAGGGTTTAGATTTGAGCCTAACTGACTGAAAAACTTCATGGAAAACATTAAACGTGAACAGTTTTCCTTGTAAACGAAAGTCAGATGTAGCCATGGCAGCAGTGGAGAGATCAGAGAGCAGCTACAGTCCATTTAGGCACCATGCTCCTCTTTCCCTCAGCCCACAGTCATGCATTTCCTTCCACACAGTAAATATCTTTAGTCGGCACAATGCAATCATTTTTACCTTTGTGTTCCCCCCTTCTACCCCAAACAGTCTTTTATGGCTCTTGACTGACATTCTGTTGTTCTCCAGGTTGGTCTTGATTTTAAGGCTACACATATTGAAGGTCTAGAACTGAAATACATGGGCCAGCAGACAATGGGACATTACCCAATTCATTTCCATATGGCTGGAGATGTGGACGAGAAAGGAGGCTACAACCCTCCAACGTACGTGAAGGATGTCTCCATCCACCACACCTTCTCCCGCTGTGTCACGGTCCATGGATCCAATGGTTTACTGGTAAGAAGCTCCTATGTCTACCTTACAGATCAAAGTACCAGCCAAATTATTTCCTTATTTCATGAGTATAAGCTAGTTGTTGCAGGTAATATATTTTACTGTTAGATCTAATGTCTGCCTATTTTCTCCTATCCTAGTTTTGTGGATTTATAGTGTAGGCATATTTCAGCCTATGTTAAAGAGGGGGTGGTCAGCATGAGGATGTGGCACTATCATCAGCTGTGTGTGACTCAGACCAAGCAGAGCTTTTCTCTGTGTGCAGAGATGCCTGCAGACCAGCCCATTTCTAATGAGTAGTTGAACTTATCTACAGACAGAGAGTTTGCTATTTACAGAGGATAATTAGAAGGTTTAAACATGCTTCAACTTTCCTATAATAAAGAACAACATGTTTGCAATGCCATTCACAACATTAAGCATTTGCAGAGCCCTGATTTGGCTGATTTGCTCTCCAGAACAAGAAATTCTTTAGGATATGTTTATGAAATGATGCATACCTGTCAGATAAGTTGCAGCACACTGGACATGATAAGAACACATTTAGATTCTCCATAAACGTGAAGACTCCGTCTTTGTCATAAGGATGTGGAGGGAAAACGTTTCTGAGCCATGCTAAATCCCTAAACATCCCAGAGACTGGCACAAAGCTCCCAAAGGCTTTTATCACTGTTTCCCCTCTTCTGAAGGCTTTCTCCCAGAACACAGTTGTGCCTCCAGTACCTCTCAAATCCAGATGGGTTGATTGGGTTCCTCTGTGTTTTTGTCAACTTGAACTTTGTACTGTTTTAAAATAGTATCTTGATAGCCACTCACATGAGAAATTACAGATAGGGCACCTTGCCCAGTGCAGCCACCTGGCTCCAGTAACTAAATCAGAATCTAAAAAGTACAGTGTGGATGTTGTTACTGAAACTATATATCCAACCAGCTCCATTCACAAAATGAATGTGATAAAAGAGAAGTTTTTACCCATATTCAGGAAATGCAGAGAAATCTGTCCTGAAGGCAGAGCTAAAGGTGTGAAATAAATGTCAGGTTTGACTAGTCAACTTTTCTCTAAGTATCAGTTCAAATAGGAAGTTTTAACATGCCAAGATTTCTGTAGGCAAGGACTGTCACCAATTCAGTGAGATGGCATTGTTTTCAAAAAAGAGAAAAAAAAACCTATGAGACCCTGAAGAGAAGTGTTTGTACAGTCAAGATCCCTGCTGCTGCATATAGTACAGTTTTACCAGAAACCCCATTATTGGCAGGTATAGGCTGAATAGTCCCTGAGCATTAGGAATTCGTGACTATGTCACTGTTCTGAAGTTACGGTATCCAATCATAGTAAGAGTCTGTAAGAGTCTACAGTGCTTGAGCTTTTTGGGGGGTAATACTTATTTTCGCTGTCTGGCTAAGAGATGACTTTTGTCCTTTACTTACTGATGAACGCTTCCTCCTTTGCTTACACATGGAGGACTTGGTCTTACAGTCTTCCTGTTAGCAGGCACCACAGGATGGAGTCTCTGAAAGTGGCAACACTGGAAAAGGAAGCCACAGACATAATTAAAATACACAGAAGTTGAAGAGAGGACATTGAAATTGCAGTTCAAGAAGCAGAGCAGCTTTTATCTGCTATTTCTGAATCTGAGGTTCTGTTTCTGACCTCTGCCCTTCTAAATTTTTAACACGAGCCTAAAAACTTGCCAAGTGAACTTGGCTTCTGAAAAAAAAAACCTAAAAACACTCCTATATAAATTACATATGGCATTCAGGGTCATGTAGCATCTTCCCAATTCAAAGGCACCAATATAGGAATAAAACTAACATAGAGAGTGGAAAGGCAGTATTGCCAGGATTTGTTTGTCACATAATAGCAAGGCTGTTAACAATGGTCGCACAAACACGTTCTCTGGTTATACAGTGGTTGCACAGCTGTTGCTTAGCTGAAGGCCAACTAAAGCCCTAGCTCTAAATCTAATTTGTGATGTTAATTCCCTGTTGGTTAATACCTGCCAACCCAAATACCCAGAGCCTGGCATTTTTCTTATGGGTCAGAGGGTTGGGTTTATATAGAGCATTTGGAAATATTTCTGTCTCTTGTGCCTTCTTCAAGTGACAATTGCGTCACTATGACTTGGAAATATTACAGGGATCCATGATCTCAGGCTTTTCCAGCCAAGATGACATGATGAAATTTAGATAGATTGATGTAGCCAATGAAAGCAGTTTGATTCTTCTGCTGTTACTCAACAGCCACAGTTCCCTGAAGGGCCTTAATTCAACTCCATGACAAGGTACTCAAGAGAAGTCTTAGCTTTTAGGGGCATAATCGGAAATCTTGATCAAGAATTTAATTCCTGCTGATTATGGTTTATCATAATATGTGAGCACTAAATTGTATCCATAATACTTGGCCTATTTTTTTGTTTTAACCAATTATTGCCATCAGCCGAAATGAAAGCCCCAGTAAAATAAAGCAATCTAACCATGTTTGCTCAGTTGCATCACAGAAGAGGTGCTCCAAAGGTTGCATCAGTTAAATGGCATTTCATTGCTCTGTGACAGACATCTGCAGCAGCGGTTCCATCCCTTGATTCATCAGGCGATCCCACAGCATTCTCCACACCTTTTTTTTTGTTTACTCTGTTTTCCTTCCTTTCCTCCTCTTCCTGCCCCCAGATATATTCACAAGCACCCAGATGGGTCTCTGATGAGTGCTACTGTTATTCCATGCATTTCCTAGTTGCCTATTACCACCTTACTTGAGCAATGCTACCTGTTTCTACATGCACAAGCACCGTTTGTACAAACAGTAATGAGCTCTGCGTCCCCCCAGGTAACATTCATTCCCTCTGAGCTCAGGTAAATCCAAAGCATACTTTGCTGAGGAGCAATTTGTCTTGATGATGTGCATGAATCACACTTTGGAAACAGACATACAAAAATCTTGCTGGACTATTAAATGCCAGCATAACAAAGCACTTAAGGACATATTTGAATTTGGGCCACTGATTTCAAAGGGACTTCTCACATGACTGTCTAAGTACCTATCTAAATGCTTTAACAAATGGGAGAGGGTCATCAGTTATTTTTACTTGCCATTAAAGTAGGCTGGTAATTTGCATACAGACCCTTCTACTTGCTTAGCTATCACTTTTCTCATGTCACTTAAACTTTTCATACTCTTAGAAGAACCTTTAGAAACACTTAAACTGAAAACACTAGGAGAAAGGCAGTGTCCCATTTATTCCTAATGCCAGAATTGTTTTTCTGTGGACCTGTACAGTGTTGCTAATAGTTCCTATCCCAGCATTAGCTCACCTCTATCAATGGGCTATTCTGCACTTGTCTGCTAGTTGATACTCCCTGTAAAGCATAGAGGGTCCTTCTGAATAAAAAAATTGTAGAAATTCTCTTCTCATCAGTATTATTCTTTGAAAATGCCAGTAATTGCACAATGTTTTCTTTAATACACTGGACATAAAACCACCTAGTTACACCACTGCACTCCCAAGGATCAAACTTTGCTCTGATTCCCACTGTCTCAACTGGATCCTAGTGTGCAAGCTAAAACAGAGACAGTCCTCAGGGAAGGAAATTAAATGGAGGTCAATAAACAGGCAGGCAGGATCCAGTGAAGAGCTGTGCTTCATGGAATAAGAAGTTGTGCTATCTAAGCACTACAGCGGTATCTACTTTTACTAATCCAGCTATGCTACGTGGCGGTTGTTTTACCACAGAGGACATAATCTGGCTATAAATTACTCATGGTTGAAGTAAGATTACAGACTATTGGGAAGGTTTTCATCAAATTAAAAATTGAATTCATTGGAAAAGTGCCTTTGGAATGAGTAGCTCTTTTGCTACCCAGACATTTCAGTACTAGGCTTGTGCATGAGAAGATGCACGGAAATTAACTCAGAGTTGACCAAAGCAAAACTTAATCAAATAGAGGGTGACAGATACATTAGGGACCAGGTCTCTGGCTGATAAATCAATGTTGCTCTGTTGGCTGTCAGGGATGAAAGATAACAACGTGTAGCTTGCCGACTCTGAGGATCTCTGCTAGTGCACGTTCCTCTCTCCGCCTCATTCCTCTCTTACCGTACTGGGAGATACATTCCCCTGTGATGTTACTCCACATGCACAGAGGTGGGCTTTGACCCAGCTATAGGCTGATCACCACCGTTTTTCACGTCCCTGTGCGCAGTCCTGGTGCCATGCTGTGCTGGCTGGAAAGATGAATGGCAATAGCAAGTGGCGAACATTTCTCTGAGGAGCACTTTTCCATCATCTAAATGCTATAGCGCTATTACTAACGTGTCTTTCCAATTTTATTGTTGTGGGAAAGAAAACTAATAGGTTTAGATGGCTATTTCTGTGCAGTTCTGATATCTCTGTGACTAAAAGACATCCTGCTTGTGTTGGAACTCTTCTTCTGAAAATAGGTCACTCTCCTGAAATGTTCTCCTTTCCCATAAACCTTTCTAACTGCAAGTCTAGGAAAGTTCATGCTTCCAAGGAGGGACAGTTTAGTTCATTTTATACCTAAATAAGGAAGCCTTGGCCTTGCACAACCGATCTCATTAAATCAGAGAAGTCAGCAGCAAACTTCAGTGAGGTAGTTTAGTGGAATGCACCACTTTTTGCAGATCGTTTTAGCTGTGTTTAATTTACTGTGGTGACCTGTGTTCAGAGATTTGAATATTTACATGGGAGCATGGATGATACATAGTAAGTGTGTGTGCAGATGTAAGCATACAATAGATTTGGCAAGCAAAACCTTCTATCTTATGTGAAAACATACTTGTAACCATTTCAGCTTTAGTCCTGGGATTTGATTTGAATTGGTGCTCTTTGCCTGACAACCTTGAGATGAGACATATAGATGACAGAGTCTCAGTCCTGTTTACAAAAGTAATTCAAGCATCTGGAATTCTAGGTCTTTCAATGACACCTTAAAGAATAGGTTTTTTTATCCAGCTTAATATAGTCTTTTGCCCTTCGGCAATTATTCTTTCATTAGAAGCATCCATAGAAACATATTGGCATCAAGTGAAATTCTGTCAGAAAGGTTTTCTAGGTCCAAAGTGGATGGCGGGTGAAGACAGATGGGAAAAGCAAAGAGAGACCGCAGGAGAGCCAGCACTTCAGTGGCTAGGACCCTCACTTGGTCAATGTAGACCTGAAGATAATTTTCCACATCCCAGACAAATCCACTGACTTGTTGGATACAGTGTGTTTGAGGACTGTTGTTTCCTAGCCAGTCCTAGCCTTAGGCTTCAAAGTCACGTACCCACTCCTGAAATCTCAGATTTTTCACTGGGGTGATGGGTATTGTTCTATCGGACACAATAGTGTCCCAATGTTAACAGTATTCAAACCAAAACCAGAACTGCACTGATTAACACCAGCTGGTTTGTCTCAGGGTCAAGTAAAGCTTCTGTCAACAATTTGGAAAAAAGGATCAGGTCAAACCTAAAACAAGCCAGCCTGTCTGGAAAACAATTTGCCGCCTCTCTGATAGCCTGAAAAAATATTTTTTCAGCTCAGCTGCATTTTTCAGATGCATTTTATGTAGCTGCTCATGTAACTACACGTGAAGATGAATAAGCCCAGATGTGATCTGAACATCTGATGTCTTTCATTCATTCCCTCTCTGTGTTTTTTCCAGTCTTATGCTAAGATAATCCCCGATTTCACAGGCAGACAAAAGAAGAATGGAACTAGTATTTCTTAGATGATGACAAATTCTAATGAATTTGAAGTCTAAGCTATTGTTTCGACTATATACTCTTAAAAATCAGGAAGTGATCTTGCTTCTGCTTTTGCTTGTACACCCTTAGTTCAAGAAGTTACTGAGGTTCTTTTATGTTATTCTTATAAGCTTTCTTATTGTTACACAGTGACTGAAGGGTGAAACCTGAACACAGACCTCTGCTTTGTACATGCAGGTGAAGGATGTTGTAGGTTATGATGCGCTAGGCCATTGCTTCTTTACTGAGGATGGACCGGAAGAACGCAACACATTTGATCACTGCCTTGGACTGCTTGTTAAACCTAGCACTCTGCTCCCCTCTGACCGAGACAGCAGGATGTGCAAGATGATCACAGAGGGTGCTTACCCAGGGTATATCCCGAAACCCAGGCAGGACTGTAGGTGAGTGGGAACCTTTCTTTTTTTTTTTTTTCTTTGCAGGACTTAGCCATGAAAGGCAGCATTATGTTTACATGGTTATGTAGTCACCTTCAGAAGTCTAGGTTGCTTTCCTAAAATTTGATAGAGCAGGCTCCGTGGGATCTTTTGGCTTGTGTTATTTAGATGCATACACATCGGAGGTGTAATTTTCCTTTTTAGCATAAAGTAGACTGAGATGGTGGCTACCGCAGAGATTGTTGAAAGTTGCCCTTGCAAAGTATAGCGGTGCCTTGCACCTTATGGAGTCAGTTACATCCTTAATGGCTCAGTAACCAATCACTGAGTTGCGAGTGGGCTGAATTCTAACACTTGTGCTGATGTCAAATAGTAACTGGTTTTGCAAATACTCTCACTACTGTCAAAGTCATTATTTGTGGAGAATTGATACTATTTAATGATAAGGCAGTGGCATCATGCATTCATTTGGCACAGTCTACCTAAGCTGTGAAATGAAGCCCCAAAGGTTATATTAAATGCAGTTTAGCACAGAATTAGAACTTGGCAATAAAAGATCAAAGGCTGTATATGCCTGTTGGATCTCTAATACAAAAGCACATGAAAACGCTTTGATGAGAACTTCTCAAAACTCCTGTTTGCCACACACTCTGTATTAAACCTGGAAAAATGCTGCTTGTCTTTCATCTTCCCTTTTGCAAGATCCCTTCCCCTACTATATCTTTTCAGATCCACCAGCTGAGGTTTAGATGAGGATTTAGAAGCATTTGCAATGAGAAGGGATTTTACAAGTTTTTTTTGCCGTTCGGTTGCCTTGGGAAGTAAAAGGAAAACATGACCAACTTGGCTGCATAGTTAAGCATTGGAATTTTTCTCAGAGGAAGTCATGGGTTCTTCATTAGTAGTAATTTTTAAGAACAGGTTAGAGAAATGCAAGAGGGGAATACTGTAGTTATAGCTGGTCCTGTCATGAGGTAGGGTATGGACCAGCTGAGCTCCTGAAGGCTATTCTAGCCCTCCTTTCCATGATTTTTCAGATATTTTTTCCCTCTAAAATCGGGGTACATAATCTAGGAATATGGTTTCATTGGTAATTATTGGCTGTTCAGGGAACCCATCCATTTTTGATGCATATCAGGTAGCTAATTAGCTTTCTCGTTCTTCTCCCATTCTCCCGATTCTTCTTGAGACAGTACTAACTTTTTAAAGTAAAAACCTGTATGCTTATAGCTCCCTCTGTGACTGGCTTGTCCTAGCCATATATAGAGTGTTTGCCCAGAATGACAGAGTGTCAGCCATGAATTGTCAAATCCCCTACCAGAGTGTTTCCGGATATCTCATGGAAACAAGTAGCGTTGGTTGTTTATCATTTGCACCTGCATATCCAAGCAGGAAGAGTTATAGTAAAAAGTGAAAATATAGAAGCAGAACAAAGTTTTAAAGCTATTGTCTACCACTCACTGGGAGGCCTTGATCTAGGCAACTAAATCCTCCAGTGTAGTCCAGGGAATATTGCAAGTGGTCTGGAGCGGATGTGTAGAACCATGTTGTTTTCAGACCATCTTCCATTAAAAGATGGACTCAAGTTTGCCTTTAAAAGTTTTAAATTGCTGGTGAATCACCAAAGTTTGAGGACAAGACCGCTATGCAAGAGAACAGGAGGTCTTCCAAGGTGGAGTTTGCCTTGAGACCAAAGGGCACTGATGCTGCACTGAAGCTGCTGGATGAGAGGAATGCTTCTGCCCGTAGTCTGGATTTCTCTTCCTCTGATTTTATACTGTAATTGTTGAAGAGGAAAAAAATCTACACCAAAAAAAGCTAAGTTTCTGACCAACAAAAGTCAATGAGAAAGTCTCTGGAGCTAGACTTCCATCCTGAAAATGAGACAGATGGAAGCTGGTTGATGCATAACAGCTAAAAATCTTTGAGGGTTTTCTTGTATTTGGAAATATACTCAATCTGCTGAGACTATCAATATCACCCATTCTGTCCTCCGAACAAACTGGGGTTTTATCCAAAGAAACATATTTTTAGCTTTTACTTTGGCAAGGAAAAGAGCTGAAATTCATGCAATGCTCTTTTTCACATCTGTGTTTGTTTATAAATTACACTTCATGTCTCCATTCATAAAATAAGAGTTAATCAGCCATTGCACTCATTTTCCACTGATAATTCATTTAATAGTCAGAGGTCATACTTTGTATCATTTTGAAGATTCTCAGAAGAAAAAGTGCTACGACTGATCTGCAGAGGTATTGTGAAAAAGTCTTAGACTACTCAGACGCACCCTATCTACTTTTAAAAAAGAATTCAAGGGCTGACCAGAATAAACATGGTGTTTTGCACTGGGCTCCTCCAGCCTGCCAGCACAGGAGAGACTGTCACCGCCCTGCGCCGCAGCTTGCGCCGTGTCCAGGGGCAGCTGGCCGAGGCGCAGAGAGGGGCCGAGGAGGCTGGCATGGCTGCCGCTCTGTCGGCAGCGGCTTGGCGCGTGCAAGCAGACAGCCTTTGCCGCTAAAAATTAGGACAGTAGGATTGTGCCAAATGACACAGGAACCTGTCCAGCACACGTGACTGAGGAGTGTGTATGGATTACAGGACACTGTGGAGACATGACAGGTTCAAGAGCGTCTCCTGTGCAGCAGGGGATAGTCTGGAAATAATCTCAAGTTTTTTTCTAGGCCACTCCTATGCTATGTTTTCATGATAAAGTCACATAAACCAAACTTTGCCTTAAGCCAACAAAGTCAGTTGGCCTAAAGACCCTATAAAGTCCTCCACAGAGAGTTTAAAATAGGCCTAAGGGTAGCATAGGTTCGTCTCCTACATGAAGGTGAATCTCACCCAGAAAATTTAGGGAGCAAATCTGCTGGTTTTAAGCACTGAATGCTTTCCTTCCAAAGTTTATATCCCTGTTAGTTAATGAATGCTCTATGTCACAGGATGGACTATGATGGATTGACTGTTCCTCCTTGATGTACATCTTTCAACTAAGAGTCTTTTACGTGTACATTAGGCAAATGGAGTCCATTTGTCCCAAAAGAAATGCATAGGGGGTGGAAGCAAATAAAGATAATGAATCACAGCAGCTCACGGAAAAGGCAGGTTGCCAGAGGTAGACTTGGAAAGCCCTTGAAAACAATTCCTAGGGTCCCTTGATTAAACAAGTCTCTAGTGAACCTGAGGGCTTATTTGGGGGCAAGGTTCTTTTCTGTAGCTTGTGCAACAACATATTTACCTTATCATAAAGCATAATTGACATCTGACAGCTTCATAGCAGGCTTGGAATTGCAATAGAAATTCCTCATTTAATACCTGGGGTTTTAAAAGATAAGACCATGTTCTCTGTCAGCCATAGAGGACAAATGTGGTGTGAGGGGAGAGAGAAAAGAACCAGTCCCTTTGACCTGGAGGCAGGACCCTTTATCTGAGGCGTTATCAGACCTGCCTGTGCCGCGTGGAGTTGATCATTGACTCTTCTGTGTGTGCCCTAGGTGCCATTTTCATGTTATTCTTTGTTTTCCCGGTTTGCAGTGCTGTATCCACCTTCTGGATAGCCAACCCACACAACAACCTTGTAAACTGTGCAGCTGCAGGATCTGAAGTGAGTGCAGAAGTTTCTTATTTGGTAAAAATTCAGAACTGTAATAGCCCTGCAAGGCTGAGGTTCTTGCTGGAATAAAACCTGCTTCTGTTACTCAGGAGTCATTGAAACTCCTAGATCAAGACATATATTAATGTAGCCAGCAGTGCCAATAAAAAATAATGCTTTTTCTTTTGCTCCACACTTCTTGTCACTTGCTGTTTCTAGAGCTGGATTGCTTTAAGAAAAATTCTCAGCCTTTACACAGTGTGCAGCCTGAATAAATTAAACAAATCTGACTGCGTAGCCTCAGTGAAGTCTTTGGCAATGATTTTGTTGATTGCAGTACAGTAATGGTGCTCTGAAATTTCAATCAGCACTAATGCTAATTCCACAGGAATTCTTAGTCACATCAGGAGCCTTTATTTTTCTGCTAAGACAAATAAACATGCAAATCAAACCTTAAACAAAGAGATACGATCTTTCCAAAGCTTTCAAATCTGAGTGCTTAGACTCTGGCTCCTACATACATTTTTAGCCAACTAAATAAAAATGACCTGCTTTTTAAGATCTGCACATTCATCAGTGTATGTACGTGTGCTACGAATTTTGAAAGGCTTGCTTACACCTTCAATAGAGATGTTAGAGCTTAACATAAGGCATCTTGAAAATGCTGGTCAGGACCAGCACAGTGCCTGTGCGTGTTAAACTTTCTATTGCGTATAGTTATACAGGTCAGTGCTGCTAGCTGTGATTTGTCCTGAAATCTTCTGGCTTTCGTTTTGTGTGCTTACTGATAAGTCCCTGGGCTCACGTAAAGTGGTGAAGTTCAAGTGAAGGCTCAGATGTGTTCTTTTCCCCAGGAAACAGGCTTTTGGTTCGTTTTGCACCATGTGCCCACGGGGCCCTCGGCCGGCATGTATTCCCCCGGCTACTCGGAGCACATTCCGATGGGGACATTCGCCAACAACCGCGCACACTCCAACTACCGGGTGAGCTGCACGCAACGGGAACGCGTCTCTCCAAAAACCACCCCTCTCTCGCTCCAGCTTTTTGCGTCTGCAAACAATTAACGCCTGGGCTTTCCGTTTCACTAAAAGTTCCTGCAGGCTCGTTTGTGTCTGCAAACAAAGCAGCTTGCATGCTGGCACGGGAACACCAAGAGCCAGACTTGTGGGCCTGACTCATGGGCATGGAGAGAGGCTCCTCCCTTCATTCGGTGCCGCTAGGCTGTTTCTTTGCTTCTGCTCTGAAATAGTGCCCCCAGTAGCATCTATTGGCAGCTTTTCTGTTTATAGACCTCAACTGCCAATGTTCACAGTTAACTGAATGGCTTCCAGGGGGATAAATCAGGGCCATTTTGCCTAATCACCTTCTCTAGCTCTTTACTTATTTATCGGTAGCGTACTGCACTGTGGCACTGGCTGGTGAGAACTCAAGCTTGTGTCTGTTACTGAGCGCTTTTGACTGCAGCAGGCTGTTTATGTGTATGTGAATATGTACAGCTACAAGCAAGGTGCAGTTTCTGGAAATCTGCAGCAGTTTGGGTAGGCAAGGAGCTATGCTAGCCCTGACAGCGTTGGCAGCCCTGTTTTACATATTACTCACAGAAGCAGTTTTTGGGATAATGTGAGTGACCCTGGTTTAGAGCAATTGGAAGCAGAACTTGGAAATGGAAAGAACTGTAGAGTATATAAACATACTGTAACATTGCATTTCTCTTTTCTTTTAGGCTGGGATGATCATTGATAATGGTGTTAAAACCACCCCAGCCTCAGCCAAGGACAAAAGACCTATCCTGACACTGATTTCTGGGAGGTAAAGTGTTTCACATGGTTTGATTTGGAAAAAAAATTCTCTGTAGCACTGATTGAAAGCTGTGAAGTTGCTCCCAAGGAAGCTGTAAGAATCGTTGCAACGTCTTTGGTGGGGCCATATTAAGCTCTTAGTGGGGAAAGGTCTTCACTTAGATTTACAACTTCCTAACTTTTGCCCCCCGCCATTCCTTACCATAAAGGACCTCCAGCACCCACACCCTTATGTTTTTATCCTTGATTTTTAGTTCTGAGCTGAGCTGGCATGGGAATTACATCTGCTCTAGGGTGATCTATTAATTCCTTTGTAGATGAGCAAGAAAATGAAATGTTGTCTAGTCAGCAACCCTGCTGGGCAGAACTTGCTGCAAGAGTTTCCCAGGAATAGGAAATTAAATACTTCTTGGAATAGCTGTAAATCTTCTTCATTTTTGGGGGGACTGATTGGACAGGGAGTACTTATATGATGGAGCTTACACTGCGATGTCCAATTTCTGTCTAGTTCCTAATCTGATGCTGCAATAACAATTATATTTATGATTGAATGCATAGAGCAACCCTTCATCGCTGCTGATGTGCAGAGCCTTTGTGCAACACAACGGAACCATTTAGAAATATTAAAAACTACTCTCTAGAGTGTATCGTATTAGTGTATTATATTAGTGTACCACCTCAGTGGCTTCTGAGAATTCCCACTCTCTTTCCCACATCCCCAAAGCTGACTCCAGAGAGCAGGCTGGTGTAAGCAAAAGACCTTCTTGCAGGCAAAGTTTAATAGTGTGGGGGCTCCACTTGCACCCTTTTATCTCATTAGGGGTTGAGTCTGGCTCTTAGCTAAGATACCAACCCCAGGGAGAGAAAATGAGTTGAACATTCTCATGTTTCATGGTTTTTGTTCCTAATAGACCAGTTATCTCCAGTGGCACCCAACCTGCATTGCCCCATGACTGGCTCTCCGGACAAAGCCCTGTAGGGAACAGAAACCTGTTGAAGCTGTCTGTGCAGAAGGAAGGAATGGCTGTTTATTTTTCCTTTTTCTCTTTTCCATCTCTGGGGCATGCTTTATCCACAGGGCTGCAGTCACACACTGGGTGTGCATTGCATTAGTGGGATGTCCTCCTCTCCTGGGGAATGCAGACAGCAGCTTAGGTGTCACTCGTGCCCTTTGTCATATGATCCATATCACCCATGTGCCCAGACTCTTTGTTGATGCTAACAGGCCTTCAAAAGTCAATATTATTTATATTATTTTAATGCTCTACTAATTTTAACAATGAATTCAATAATAGAAGTCTGTAGTAAAATATTAAAAGTAATTGCTAAAAAATTAAATTATTAAGAGAAGCCTGCTCTGCAAGTACCTCTAAATTCTCGTGGGAGCCCAATGCTGCTTTTCCATATAACTGAACGAGTGCCTTGGGAAAACTGCCTGTTGCCATCGGTGCAGTAAGTGATTACAAAAGGCAATTTGTGTCTTGCCATACAAGGGCAGGAATGACCCCTGGAAGCTAAGCAATTCATAATGCAGTCATGTTTATGCTTGGTGATTACCCATCAGCACAGGCTGCAGCTCAGATTATTTACACCACTATGCACTTTTCATACGTCAGGAATGAAACAGTGAATAGCTGATTATAGCTGCCCTGGCTGGGGAAGACTTTGAGGTAGGCTGGACAGCTACAAAGCTGGTGAGATTATTCTGCATTCAGTTATAGCGTTAGATATCCGGGCTAAATTCTGTACCCTGTAGCACTTCTCCAGATTTACATGTGTGTGAGTGAAACTGGAGTCCATCTCAAAGTATCTGTATTTAACAATGTCTGGGGAATTCACAAGGACTGATAGTAAATCTCTCACTGAAAGCAAATGCATAGTGATGAAGCTGCCAAAGCAATATTCATTTACTGGAACGCTATCAGCCTGATGCTCAGTTTTAGATTGATATGATGGTTTATTAAGCGGAGCAAAATGCTATTGAATATCTGTTAGCGATTTGACAGTTTGGCCTCACTACCCATTTGTTAGGAATGAATTTTAATCTTTGGACCATCCGTTGCTGGCACTGAGCTGGATACTCATCTGTCAGGTTTTCTAAGCTGTGTTATATTGATTGAAGATGCTCCTTCAGTAATAAAAAGGAGAGTAACCACTCAGGACTGAGGCAATGACAACTGAACTCAGCATTGCTGTGGCAAGCCAGATCCTCGCTCAGGTCCTGTCACCCCAGTGGTACAGGGGGCAACAGCTGGGGGAGCACTTCCTTGCAGCTTCCATTCATGACTGCTTTTTTCCTTCATCAGGCCAAGGTTTCATCATATTTCAGAGCTCCAGAGCTAATAAATCTCGTACGTGTGTCCTGGGCAATGTATAGCAGGAATAGTGAAGGAGTGAGGAAAATTTGCCAGTGAAGCTCAGTGCTGCAGTATAGCCAAGGTTAAGAGCTAAGAATGCTCAAAAGGGAAAACAAAAGGATATTTATCTAGAAAAGAAGAATATGCTGAGGGATAACAGTAAAGGATTGAAAAACATCCCAGTGTTTTGGGAGCAATGTAAACTTTCCATGCCCTCAGCAATATATCAGCAATACCATAATGGAAAGGTGGAAGGAAACCTGAAGCAAGTCTTTCACAACTGGCTAGCCTGGCCTGGCCTTTCCTTGGCCCTTGCTTCTGGCCGTTGCTCCTCACGCTACCTGACTAGATGGACTGTTGTTCTGGAGCTGCTCCTAAGTGAGCAGAAACCAGATGTGTAGCAAGTGGATGTACAGCGGGGCTGTGTATTGAGCGAGGCTGCCTTCCTTCGCCAACAGCTGCTTCTCCTCTTCTGCTTACAGATACAGCCCACACAAAGACGCTGATCCTTTGAAGCCCAGGGAACCTGCAATAATTGAACGCTTTATTGCCTACAAGAATCAGGATCACGGGGCCTGGCTGCGGGGTGGAGATGTGTGGCTGGACAACTGCCAGTGAGTTTTGCCTTATTTCAACCCTAGAAGTTCAGCCTGGTGTTTATGGCAAGCATAGCTGTGGTTCAGACTATTTATATCGCTTTGCACCTTTCATCTGGCCAAGATTAAAGTAAAGATGAAACGTTAAGTGAGCACAGGCATTATTTTACACAAACAAAATCTGTTTTGCCTGAACCAAAGATCCCTCATATTGTTCTTCTGTGTGATTCTGACCAGCATTCAAAACTGGTAACACACATACGCACACACGTGCAAATAACTAAAGCTTTTTATATGAAAAATGAGGTGCTTTAAAAAGAAAGCAGCAAAATTAGCCACCCACCCTGGCTAAACCTGGTCACAGATCAATTTCATGTGGTTCACTGTTGTGCTGAATAAGCTAGTACTGACGAAGCAGACGTAAGACTATGCATCATAGCAGCAAGGGAGAGAAACTGGGCAAAGGCATATTTGTGCGCTCTTTGAAGGCTGTTTCCTGTGCTGGTCAGAACAGATATTTGTTTTGCCCCTGAAAACAGATGATCTTCTACAGTTTCTTTTCCTGAGCCAGACTCTTGATATCAACCTCAATGAAGAAAGAGGAGGAAAGAAGGGGAAAAGCTACTTTACAAGGCATATTGTGATAACCCTAGTATGAATATCTGTCACACCGCTATCTAGTGTCCAGTTGCTGGCCGAAGCTGCCTTACCTTAGAGTGACCCCAAGCCTCTTAAAGCAACCAGTGGCTATGAGCTGGTTTTAGCAACCTGTCAGCTTGGCAAGAATGAAAACGTAGCAATATGGCCAGAAATGTAATACCAAGTCGGCTTCTTGTTTGTGCTGCCCGTGAACTTCTGAACCAGAAATGTCTGGCATTCCACAGGCACCAAGTGTGGCTTTTGCAGATCAGTCGCATGGCATGTAGACATCTGCGTTGCTGAGTGCCATGGACCAAGGTTGCTAAAATATTGAGTATGTTACTCTGCTTTACCAGTTTCCAGCAATAAACCTGTGAGTGTATCTGAATTTGAGGAAGCAGCCATCAAACTGTAATTGTTTTTATAGCCACAGTATTTCCATTTCTGCTGCTGCAGTAAGACTTATGTATTACATTAACAAAACAAATGTTAATGTCACATGTAGGATATAAACCACAGCGTACATTTATGGGGCTGGAAAAATAAAACGGGAGGCCATAGTGTGTAATGGGCTGCCACCTAGAGACAGAAGCAAGACAAGACAGAGTTGGGCAGTACTCTGCTTCTGGCTCAACACTGAAGTTTTTACTGTGCAGGGGAGATCAGTTCTAGAAGTGTAAGAAAGACACCACTGTGAACATACCACCAAGGATGACTCAGACTATCATATTAATTCAAGCTTTCCTATAAGTTGGAGCCATGGATCTGCATTTGTGGTTTGTCTCCTCTAAAAGTTGGAATTTCAGCAAAATTAGAAGATTTTTAAATCTTTTTAAAAATTTTTTATAAGGAAAATCTGATCTCTATCTCCCTAATGGTGAAAGAGAAGCCAGACTTGACTGCTGTAACATTTCCACTTGTAAAGTTATTTCACAGAAGTACTGTATGATACATAAACACAGGGAATCACAAAAAGGTGTGCATAGGGCAAAGCATTATTAAATAATACAAGCTAGTTGGAGTGAAAGACAAGCATGATCTTTTCACCTAACAGTGAAAAGAGTGTGATCATTAGATATAGGGAAAAGGCTTTATCAGACAAGTGAGCTACGCCCAGTAATTGCAGACTTAACCTCAACTGGGAGCAATCAAACGCATGACTGCAGCTTCATATGATGCATGCATACTACAAGATATGCCAAAAAGGATGCTCCAAAGCTAGGCAGGAAACAAACCTGCAAAAGCCTGAGTTCTCCCGTGAGTACTCTTTGTTAATTAAGCCCTGATGCTCTCCACCTTATTACTTTGGTTATTTTAGCTTGACATGATTAAAAAGAAAAAGAAAAAAAAAAGCCCTCTTCTGAAGCATCTCTCTACTCTTCTCTTGGCAGGTTTGCTGACAATGGCATTGGCCTGACCTTGGCAAGGTAAGTGTCGTGCACCATTGTCTTACCAGCCTGTGCATGCTAGGTAGGCATGATGTGAGCAGCCCCTTCACCTCCGGCGCTTTCCTTCCTAGTGGTGGAACCTTCCCTCATGATGACGGTTCAAAGCAAGAAATTAAGAACAGCCTGTTTGTTGGTGAGAGTGGAAACCTGGGCACAGAGACTATGGACAACGAGATTTGGGGACCTGGAGGCCTGGATCACAGAGGAAGGACCTTGCCCATTGGCCCGTAAGTTCAGCTCAGCACACCACAGCACTCACTGTTCCTACTCAGTTCAGATTTCAGCCCAGCGTGGCGGTTTCCTCAGCGCTGTTCAGTTTAGTAACCATTACGCACAAAAGATTTGGTTTTACATCTCCTGCTCCCAAAGTCCTCGCTGTGCAGCTGCTCCTGGCAGGTACATACTTGCAAGCTGCCAAGACAGCATCAAACTCCTCTTTCCTTTTCCCTCTCCTTTGCAAAGAGAGCTGAGAAGACATCGAAAGAAGTGTGTGGTAGCTGGGCAATTTAGTATTATGTGGTCAGCAGTGACTGAGCAATGCAGCAATCTCCATCCAGGTCAGTTGCCAGGAAATCTTGCAGAAGCCCTACCCTGGGCTTGGGCTGACCCAGGGGTGGTGTTAGGAGACCTTAGAGTTGTTCCTACTGTTGCTGCTGTGCAAGAAGAACCTGATGTCTTTGCTAAATAGTTTTGATATAGCCAGCGAACTTTGTGTGTGGCCTCTTCCTAGACCTTAGTCCTACAGACTGATCTGCAACTGCAATAATGATTTGTTGTTATCCTTAAAAACATAGTTATCCTAACAGTAGCCCTGCACTGCACAAACAGCCCAACTAATATTTTTCTGCAGAATTACACTCATCAGCTTTGCTTGTTGGTAGAGATGCAGGAGGCCTGTTAACCATACCACTAATGAAAGGCTGATCTAGTATTCTCCTTCTAAAATCTGTTATGTGTATATAGGCAGGTAGCTACATACGTATCATCTTGCACGTGGTGTACAGAAACAAAGACAGAACAAACCCACAGAAACTGACAGTTCTTGTCTAGGGGAAACTTTCCCTTCACATGAGGAAGGGGTCCAACTCTGATTGATTGTAGGTGAAATTTGAAACATCCTGTATTAGCCTATAAAGAAGTTCAAGCATCTTGCTCATTTAATCAGTGTCAAAAATACTGTCTTCCTTACCTTGCAACTAATATTTTAAAAAAAGGCTCTTAATAAAGGTTCACTGGTCTGTGCCCCCTCAACCATTTTCCGTACTATGGATTGCAAAATCTTTCCTTGTTTTAAAATCCATTTTTATTGCAGCTGAGCTGTGCTATTTCTCTCCAAGTTCCTTTGAAAGATATGTTGGGACCTCTTTTAGCCCTGCCATTACTCAGTCCTAGGAGTCTGCGCAGATCTGATGAATTTCAGGTTTCGCTGCTGCAGAACTCATTTGTGATGGCAAGCATGGATTTATTCATTTTTAGGTCAATGCCTTGCTATAAGTGCCTTCCCTCGAGGAGTACAGACTAAATAAAGATGATCTATTCAGACACAAGAGAACTTGAACTGAACTCACAAGTATAAGAGGATTTCATAGACCTAAAAAGGAGGGAAATCGCTTCTCTTCCAAAACATTAACTCAGGAGTCATCCTAAGGGCTGAGAAAAATTATAGCAGCTGAGAATCAAATGCTATGGGACTGTCCCTGTCTAGAATACGTTCTCATCCTCATGCTAATGTGTCATGACCAAGGCTCTGTGTCATCCAAATGTTTTTAGGAATTTTCCCATTCGAGGGATTCAGTTCTACGACGGACCGATCAACGTCCAGAACTGCACGTTCCGCAAATTTGCTGCCCTGGATGGCAGACACACGAGTGCTCTGGCGTTCCGGCTCAATAACGCCTGGCAGAGCTGCCCCAACAACAATGTCACCGACATTCATTTTGAAGATGTCCCTGTGAGTAATTCTTCACAGTAAGGCCTTTGCCATTTGGTTTTGAGCATGGGGCTGTGGGTGAAAAGGGTATAACAGCCTTTTAGAAAAAACACGAGATCAGCAGTAGGAGCCTGTTGTCTTCGCCAGAAGTTGAACAAAGAGAGCATTAGCTAAGAAAGAGAAAATTGGATGGAAGAAATGACAAACAGATTCAGTTCTCTGATAGGTTTGCAGCAAACCAGAAGCAGACTTCAGTTTCAAAATCATTGAAATCCAAGTTAAAAATGTTTCCATTTCTGTGTGTCTCAGAACCTGTTGAAATAAGGAGAAGAATCTCCTTCAATAGAAGCGTAATATGAAAGTGACAACAGAGGAAAGTCTGTTGTGGAAGGTCTAACCCAGTCAGAAGCAGAAAATACTGATTTTGGGAAACAGCCAATGAAACTAAACAGATGCTAGGTAATTCTGTAGTCCTTCACACCACGGTAATTCCATGCACTTCACTTCTACAGACTTAAATCAGAGCAGAACCCAGCCAAAAAGAATCTGCCAGATTTTGAATTATGATTTGGAACTTCTGGGTGCTTGTCTGAACCCATCCTGGGGGTCTACACTTCTGAGTTCTTTTTGTATTCGCTTGCACAAATATGTGCTAACTGGTTGCTGAGGTTCACCTCTAGCAGCTGTTAAATCCAACTGCCAAACATGACAAACAAATAGATAAATAAAGTGGTTGGGACTGAAATGATTTGGGTTGCTTAACTTTTAAAAAGTTAGCAAATATGCTCACATGTCAGGAAAAATGCTGACTATCAATCCTTGTGCTAAATGGGATGGGAAAGGCAAAATTTCCCTAGAAGTGTTGATCGGTCACTCTCTCGCATTGCATCAGGCAGGCTGGTGACATGACTTTTATTTACACTGGATAAAAATATCAGTCAGAAGTTGCCTGTGCAGCCATTTCCCAGGGGAGGTCATTGATTGTTCCCAGCAACAGTGTGACTTTATGTGGCTTTGCAACCTTAAAAATATATTAGCAGACATCGAGTGAAGTGGCTTTAATGACATAGCCTTGTCTCCTGAACCTTTCTCCAGAATTTTAAAACAAATCTTCTCAGACCCGAGGCTGACATTCTGGTGGTTTTAGGCTTTCCCTCATGGTCAGCAGGAAAATCTGTCTGCTCTGTCTGACAAATCAGCCAGATCTTTTAAGTGCATGACCCAACTCTGCTTTGACTTCTGGCTTTATGAAGAGGCAGTGTGCAGCTAAAGGAGAGACAATCCTAGTATTCCTGTTCCAAATGACACTGATGTTCCTACCAACTGCCAAGACTAACTCTGTTGAAAATGATTTTGGTGCATCCATCTTTGGATGCTCACTTTCAGAAGCTCACAGTTTTATTATCATGTAAATGTTATTCCAAAGCACCTGCAGCCCTCCTGACTTCATCTGGAGTCATGGGGGTCTCAGAACCTTTAAACATCAGGCCTACAATGTCTCAAGCTGAGCAACCAAAATCTGTGGCCGTTTAAAGAATGATGATATTAATGCATACATAGATTTCTTCATGCACAAGTGGACCCACAAACTCAATGCTGCTTCTTGGCCAATGTACTCTCCAATGCCAACTGAAGTCAAAAAATGGGTCCTTTGAAGATATTTTTATGACTGTAGTTATCCTTTGCTTTGTACCATAAGTGATAAATTCCTTGTTGGAGATGCAAATATGTTTCGCTGTTTTGCTTAGATTACCTCAAGGGTCTTCTTTGGAGAACCTGGACCCTGGTTCAATGATCTGGATATGGATGGTGACAAAACATCAGTTTTTCATGATGTAGATGGTTCTGTGTCTGAATATCCAGGCTCATACCTTATAAAAGAAGATAACTGGTTAATCAAACACCCTGATTGCATTGATGTGCCTGACTGGAGAGGGTCTATCTGCAGTGGACACTATGCACAGGTAAAACTGCTTACATTTCGGTATTGTCATAGCTTAATACTTATTTTAAATATTGGCACTGTAAAGCTTGAACTTTAGAAATGTGCTTTTTTTCAGGGTGCTCAGGGTTTAACTGCGTGTCTGCACCCATGATTTTGAGCACAGGGGTCACCTGGAGATACTGTTGTATGTTTTCAGATATTTTGGACTGGACTGTTAACAATTGCAACAACTTCTACCTGAAGATCTCTAAGAACTCTATAGACATTATTCATAAATCTACAGGCTATAGGGTAGGGCAGTGTAATTTTCCCTCATTTTATGGAGGGAAGCGCTCCACAGTGTTATGGGAAGTATGCTGAGGAATCAAAATTAGACTTCAGTTCCCGTGATCTTTCATCCCGTTGTTTAACCACCAAACCATTCTTCCTACCACATGAGCGCCTAGTGCCGCTGCCTTGAGAGTCCTTACTTCTCTCTGATGAGTAGCGCCTTTTTTGTCTCAGGGGCTGCAAGTGCTTTTTCAGAGTAGTACAACTGAAGGCAATTTGTAACCACTGAGCTGGTTTTCCTACTTGTGAAATCTAGACAGGAAGTTCCGTGTTTATGTAGAAGTCAGATGTCTGAGGTAGATATTGTCCGTCTGCTGAGGGTTGCCACCAACACTGTGAAATACTGTAGGCCTATTTGAGGCCATAACTGGCACATGCTCTTCAACTCAGTGCACGAGGAGATGATCCATTTTCTTCCTGAAAACAGTTTTCCTTGTTGAAAAAGAATACTAAGTAACTGAATATACAGGTGTAAGTATATGGCCAGACTCCTGTCAGGCATACATGCCACTGCTGAAGTCAGAGGCCTCCTACCAGTTCACACCTATTGAGTAGCTAGGCCTTTAATACTTTACTGTAATTCACTAAATCATATGTGATCCTTTTTTAAATCTAGATCTACATCCAAGCCTACAAGCCAGCCAACCTGAAAATGAAAATAATAAAAAATGACTACCATAGTCAACCGCTCTATCTGGAAGGGGCTTTGAGCAAAAGCACCCATTACCAGCAGTATCAGCCAGTTATAACTCTGAGGAAAGGCTACACCATCCACTGGGACAAGATAGCCCCCGAAGAACTGACCATATGGCTCATCAACTTCAACAAGTGAGTGAATGGACTGAATTTGAAACTATGAACAGAACATTTCAGCCCACTGGTGTAACTGCACATTTTTAACTGGTGAGGTTATCACCTCATGAGCTCTTCCAGAATTAACGTACTTGTTTCATGAAGTCCGTTGAGTTCACCGTCCTTCCATACAACATCTCAGATTCCTGTTTCCTCCCCGGAGAAGCCCTGGAAGATAACGTGGTTCATTTTTAGAAGCCTAGAGCTAGTTCATTCTAGATACGTGGAAGTCAGAGGTGTAGAAGTCAGGAGCAGATTTGATCCAAATCACTTAACTAACCTGTGAATGTTATGTCTAACTTACGTTGCGCTGATTCATCCCAAACCATTAAAATTTTAACCAGCTAGGAAAAAATTAAGTTACAGAGTAAATTATTTAGTTTGGCTTCTAGCATGCCCAGGAAAATATTAGTCCTGTGTCAACTTGTTCTAATGTGGGTCTTTGCAATTTTAGGAACGACTGGATCCAAGTAGGGTTTTGTTATCCTAAAGGGACAACTTTTTCCATTCTCTCAGACATCCATAATCGTCTTTTGAAGAAAACATACAAAACTGGAACATTCTATAGAACTTCTCAGATGGAGAAACTAGAGCACAGATATCCTAGCAAAGGATACTACTACTGGGATGAGGACACTGGGTAAGGAAATAGGCCTTGCTGATTTGGACACTGATATGAGAAAGCTGTTGGAAGCATGAATTGTTTAGTTCATGCCTTTAAAGGCGATCACAACAAAACCAGAGATTCTTTCTGGGAATGTGATCAGCATTTAATTTTCCTGGGACTCCCAGGGCTGCCAGTCATTCATAGGCTCTGCTGCACTGCCAATTACTCTGGGAAATGCTGTGCCAAGTGAATACAAATTAAGAAAAAAACAAAAGCGAAGTGCAGATCATAGAGCGTGAAGCTGAAGGGGAAACACACCCAACCCTTTTTGTTTGGAACAGCAACCTTTTATGAGCAACAAGGCAGAGATTCACAGGAACTAAGAGAGTTAAATCTGTTAGTTTCCTCTAAGGAATTAAAATAATGGTAAGGAAAGAGAAAGATATAATAAACAATCGAGGTATCTCTGTGTAAAAGTATTATAACACAATAGAGCTCTAAAGGAGTTCAGATGCTGTCTGATCTCTCTGTCTCAAGTTGCCTGACCTTCCTAACCATTTCTGAGATGGGTGTCTGTGCCCTTGCCTGTAGTATGTTAAGCGGTAGAAATTACCGGCATCAGCACTGGGGGTTTGCAACACACATTATTGCAAAGTGGTAAGCAGCAATCCACTGAGCCTAGGAATAAGTCATTTGGACTGATAAGAACACTCAGGGATGTTTACTCTTCTCCCCTACCCGCAGACTGCTGTTTCTGAAACTTAAAGCTCAAAACGAGAAGGAGAAATTTGCTTTCTGCTCTGTCAAAGGCTGTGAACGAATAAGAATCAAAGCTGTGATTCCAAAGACTGCTGGCATCAGTGACTGTGAAGCCATGGCCTATCCCAAGTACATTGAGACACCAATTGTAGACGTCCCAATGCCTAAGAAGCTATCTAGTGGACAACTGGTAAAGTAGTTGATTTATTATTGCAGTATTATTGTCATTGTAAGTCTGTAGTTCTGGTACGCATTGTTCCCATAGTCACAGAAAGACTTTGTACCAGATTCAGTATCTCCTGTGCCTAATTTTCTGAAACGGTCCAGGCATGGAAAACAATACAAAACAGATTCTTGCAAGTGCAGAAAGCATAGGTCTTCAAGGGATAGAGCTGCCCAAGACTTCCGTTGAAGTTAAATACAGTCTTTCAGGGCTTTACTGTGAAGTGCTAGGCTTAGAAGTGCAGGGTCAAAAGTAATGAACTGGAAGACAGGCTGGTCCAGGAAATCTGCATCTGGACAGATGCAAGGCATCTTGCCTGGCCTCCAGCTCCTCCAGACTACAAGAACAGCAGTGTCAGAAAGGGGGCTGCATAGCTGAGTATATCACTCATATAAAGGATTTTGCACAGCACTTTATCTCCTGGATCCAACCCAGTCTAGTTCTAGGGCAGAGAAGGGGATATTTATTTGGTTCTTGGTTTTTGTTTTCTTTTTCACTCATCACCCTTGGAGCAGGAATGCAAAGCAAAGCCTCAGAGAATTATGTCAACTCTGTGGAGTTTGCAGAGTGAGAATCACTTAAGCTTTGCCATTCAGTGAAACACTTTAAATGCTGACAGGCTGCGCAGAGAGGTTACCATTGTGCCCAGTCTCATTAGCAGTGCAATTTGGCCAGTCACAACTTATTATGTAGCTTTCTTGCTGACTGAATTTCTAGGTTTAAAAGGCTTTCTGACAGTGCAGCATTCAGGTAATGGATAACCTCAGTAGAAACTGTTTTCTCTCCTTTTTCTTGTAAACAGAAGACTAAGGACCACTTACTAGAAGTGAAAATAGAAACTTATAAGAAGCAGTACTTCCACCTAAAGGATGACTTTGCATACATTGAGGTAAGCAAGTTCTCTCAGTGAACTTTGTAAGACTTATGAGATAAAATACGTGCTTCATTATTATGGAACACTTACGAAGTTAACCGTGGATGATTAGCTTTGGGACTCTTTTGCTTTGTACTTTGCAAAAAAATGGCCATAAATTCACTGTACTAGCAAAAATGCAGTAGTTTAACCTCAGGGATCTGGAATTCTGCACTTTGATATAAAGAGCAGTCCAGTGTTATTCAACACTATTAGTGCTCCTTGTAGTTGATTGTTTTGTATTAGTGTTGCTTTGACAAATAAAGCTTATTTTTCCCCCTACATAGGTTGACGGTATAAGGTTTTTCCTGACTGATGAGGGTATTCAACTGGTTGTGATTGATGGACATCATGGAAAAGTTGTTGATCGAGTAACATTCAAAAACTCAATTCTACAAGGAATTCCAGCGCAAATAGAAAATTATGTCAACAACATCACAGATCAGTGAGTAAATAATCTAGTGTTACTAATGTGTAATATACAAGAATGCTGTACAACACTCCTATTTTTCCTGATTTTAGTCACCTAACATGGACCAGACTGAGCGGGCTAAGAATGTGGCTTTGTACCTGCTAACTCCAATAGTGCCCCAATGGGAAAAGAACATGCAGGCAACGTAAGAATGTACAATGCGTGATTTAGGAACTGATCAAGCCCCAGATAAACTGCAGGACTACATTTGATTAATAAACTGTAGATCTATATTTATGTTGCAGGTTACAGATAAACTGCAGACTTAAATTCCTGAATAAAATCATGGCATTTATCAGTTTCTAGTGTACAGATGTGCACAGTTTACATTTTTCTACTGCCTGCACATGCTCTCAAATCTCCAAAGATTCCGCTAATAAAATACAGGCTCTTTGCGCATGTTCCTTGCCAAGACTTAAGGGCTGTGTGCTTTTATTTTTTAAACATGGGGAACCAGAAATGCAAAGTTTTGGAAATGGGTGGTAAGTATCCAACACATGTTCCTGCATCCTGAAGGACAGTGGGTTCATTTGCTGGAATAATAATGGAAACAACCTCAGGACCCCTTTAACTGAAGGGGCTGTTCTCATAGTGGTTTGTAGAGCACTATTGGGAAATGAATACATTTCATTCTTGTTATATCTATTCTGATTTAAAATCTGGTACCTAACATGTAATACAAATATGATCACTCTGTTGATGAATCATCTGAAATAACTGTGGGCAGATTGACAGGATATTGTTCTAGGATTTATTGTAGAGACTTGGAAGACGTTTCAGCAGGACTTCACAAAGGTGGATACAGCTGCGTTTCTACTGTCTCAAATAATTCTGAGGGTTGCAAAAAACATGTCAAGTACAGAAAAGCATGGCAGTTGCTTGTTTTTCTTTCATAAGAATATAATAGTGTATTTCAAATAACTTCATTACCCTCCTTTGCAAGAAGTCCAGATTCTTGCTGAATCCAGCTGTCTGCAATCTTTCCTACTTTAAATCACTTCAAACTGTCAGAGTGCTTTAACAGTTCCTCTGTAGGTGAAACAGGCTCTGTGGCTTCTTAGAAGCTGGACTGGGCCAGGTCTTTATTGTATGAGAGTAGCGCAGAGATCCTTAAACCAGGTGATAATCCCGATAGGAAGCGGTGTAAATGTCCATAGCGCTGAGTGCGGGAAGGTGCATAAATACAGCACCAAAGTGTCCTTAAACGGTACCCTAGTCACTCGCCTATCAAAATCAAAAACGGGCATCTCTTGCCCCAGTTCCTCCATGCAGGGGTCACAGTGAAATGAAAGTTTCCTAAGAGGGCTATTTAGCCTAATGGCCAGGACACTCAGCTGGGAAGAAGATGTGGTAAGGTTCAGCAGTCTTTGAGAGGGGGACTTGAATCATAATTAGACTTCAGGTGTATTTAAGTCTATCGAAATCCTTTATAAGAACCTATGCATTTTTTGGATCTGAGCCTGATTGTCTCTTTGGATTAGCATTGGAACTATATTAGGATTAGGACTGAAACTGGATCAAACATGGTCAGAACCTCTCAACTCTTGCTCATTTGTATGCATTTGCAAGGCTTGAAACCCCAAATCATTCTTCTTTTCTCAAAAGATTACCCAACCCTTTCCCTGTAGGCCTTTCCAATCTGATCAGGCAAAGATTTCAGCTACAGCCATGAAAGAGCTGTCATCCATTTATCCAGGACAGACAAACACTGGGAGAAAAGTTTTGTTCAGAGTCAGATGCAGATACCATGCAGATGGAGGGACTGTAAGCCAGCAGCTTCTTTTCACCTCTCTTCCCTTCACGACCTAGAAGATGAACTGTACAGAGGAACAGGGCTAGTAGAGGGAAAAGAGGGTCCACCATCCAGAAAGCTCTGCCTGCCTCTCGTCAAGAGATTGCTAGAACAGCAACTTTTAAACAGATTTATGGATTTGGAGATGTGGAAAGAGGTGTTTCTAGCAATGACAAGCCTCTTGGTTCGCTTAAGAAACTCTCTGCAAGCTAAATTGCAGTTTTTTTAAATGAATCCTTTTTTCTGATGAATTTCCCGAAGTTAACAAAACAAAACATCTGGCAAATTTATTTTAAATTTCCATAGCAGGAAAAGCTTAACAGAAAGTAATGATTTTAGTGAAGTGAAAGAAAAAGAGGTGATTCAGCGTTCACAGAGTAGTCAAAAAGAGACTGCCAACTCAATCCATTCTTCTAAGAACTGAAGTATTTTAACACCTCGGGTTTATTCAGGAAAAGTCTTGATCACTTTTAGCTCTTTTGCTTCTAATTTTCCTCTGCCACCATCCATTGCTATTTTTCCCTGAGCACTTCCAGTTCCAGCTGCGGTGTTAAGGTGTAACTACTGCACTCTGTAGCTTGGTGCTTGATCTCCGCAGGAGCTGCTGTCTAATTAATTTTGTGACTTGGGTCCACTGTGATGTAGGAAAGCAGACCCAGCAAGGCTTTCATTTTGCAGAATTGACATTCAAGTCACTGGAAGTGTCACTCATGGAAAGCCTGCAGAACAGAATGAAATGATTTCATCTAAACAAATGTTTTCTCAATTACTCTGCAATGCTACTCTAATTGGGAGCTGAGCAAGAATGACATCCCAGCCCCATTGAGCTCAATAGCAAAACTTCTGCTGAACTGACTGAACTGCTGAACTGACTGAAGCATCTTTCTTCCTTGATACACTTTAAGATAACTATTGGAGGTGTTTGGGCATACTATAGGAAGTAATGGGGTTAACTTTGTCCAGTAGCCTGTGCTTCTCTCTAGACAGTTCTCACTATATAATTATCCCTTCCTGATTAATTTGTTGTTGTTGTTTTTCCTCCCCTTTTAGAATTAAGCTTAGACTTGCTAAATTTTACCCAAGTATTTGTAGATTTGCACTACATTAAAGGATTCGCTCCCTGTCTTTTGTGTATCACTTTGTGTTTGTAAAGGACTCCAAGAAATTTTGAGGTGAAATACACTGCATGCAAGTACAGCAGTAGTAGTAATAATAATAATAATAATAATAATAATAATAATAATAATAATAATACACTTTCCAAGGAAAAGGATGCTGAAAAACAACAAAAAGTGTCAGGCCAGCAAAAATCTCAAGGAAGTGAATTATTTCAGGATTTATCCTGCTAATGATGCAAGAACAAAAGATAATCTGAGAGTTGCTGAGAGCATCCCAGAGACAGTGCGTTTCTTTCTAAGCAAAGCAGGGTGGATATGCTGGTTAGAAACACTTAAAACATCCTAGAAAACATTAAAAAAAAAAAGGCAAATTCAGTCTGCTTCCTAATGGGTTTTGCATGACTGGAAAAGTGACCGTATGACTGAGTTCTTGGAAAGCACTGACGAAAGCTTCTAAAGCAGAAACCACTGTAGTTCATGGGAGTTTTTGAGTCACAGAGCCAGGAGTTACCAGTGCTGTCAGACAAGTGAGGAGTGTCTTCTAATGTCTTCTAATTCTTCATGTGTCTATAAATGGCTTTGTTTCCTTCAGCTCTATAGTGCTGGTGACATCTAAAGGAAGATTCATTTCCAAAGGACCATGGACAAAAGTACTGGAGAAACTTGGAGCAGCAGAGGGTTTTAGGTTAAAAGGTAACTACTTTTTTAAAATATAATTTAAAAAAAAAAAAACACTTTTGATATATTCCCCCACCATGGTCCTAGTAAAGGGACCTTTTGTCCTGCTCCTAAACTCTGCCTTGCTTATTTCTGTAAGCATGCACTTAAAACATCCTGGAAACAGTCATTTACTATTCATTAATGTTATATCCAATGCAGCTTTGGATAATAGCATACAGTTTAATACTGTAGATGGAAAAAGTGTTCTGGCAATTGTTCTTAGAAGTAAAGAGTTCTTGTACGTTTTTTTTGGATTTTCCAGACTAGTTTTAAATAAAAAGGTAGTTTAATAAGAGAAATATTGGACTTTTTTTCCCCCCCCCAAATGCCTCAAAACAACATTTTTGATATTGTCTAAACTTATTTTTAGGTGATTCTCTCTTGAAATAAAATTATAGCTTGATGGCACAGAGCGTCTCAATTTCAGCAGTGTCATACACCTTACCAGAATACTGTTCTGTTGCAAATGTTTCTCTGATCAGTTCTAAGTAACTGTGAGCTTTTGTGCATGCTTTCCTTTTGTGTGTGTTATACTAGCTAATGCCTTTCCCAGGTGTGGAAGGGTTTTGAGTATAAACATCATGCAAATAATGTTAGTTCCAATGTTAGTCCAGACAGCTGCAACTGCAGGCTCTGAAAGGGTTTTTCCTCACCTCTTTCTTCTCTGCTAGGTATCACATAGAGGCTATTGTTAATTCATGGAAACATACAACATGCAAATACAGTTATAATTAAACTTCACCAGGAAAGTATTTCTTTAATGGAGAATACATAATTGGCTATTAGCCTTGCAAAGGCTGTATGTGCACTTGTGCTCATGTCCACCTGCATCTGTCCAACTGAGTGGGTGTAGTCACACACATGGGTGTATTTCTGCTTATTTGAAGCCGTGAAACGCTCCTAATGTATGTATATGCTCAATTTGCAGAAAAAATGGCTTTTGTTGGATTCAAAGGCAGCTTCCGCCCTGTCTGGGTGAAGCTGGTCACCGAAGAGGATTCAGCTAAAATCTATCAAGCACTACCAATTCCTGTGGTGAAAAAAATGAAATTATGAGGACACAATGCTTTGCCTTCTGGCTACCAGCACTGCCCCCAATAGATGGACTACTGACTGCTTACAAGAGGCAAATTGTCAGAGTGCTCCAGAGATGTAGCATTTTGTTGTTGTTGTTGTTGTTTTCAAAAAGAGACCTTACTGTAAGTAGCTAGAGCAGCCACGTGTGACGAAAAAGCATTCCTCTGTAATCAGCCTATGTTCTGTGATCATCAGCTACTGTCCTGCTGATTTGCTCATTGATACCATGTTGACTCTCATGTTACAAAGCAAGGTTTGCCTCTTTGTTTCTACAAGGTGCTAGTTTTTTAGCACCCTTGTGACCAGTGAATTTATGTGCTGCCTCTCAAAGGCTGAGTTCTAGATCTAAAGGCCGTTGAGAATTATTGTTTTCAATTGTTTCAGCCTCTGAATTGTCATAACACTCTTGTTTCAGCCTCTGGCTTGTCATAACACTCCTTTTCTTTTTCCACTAGCTGCTCACATAACCATGGAATACTAGTTCAAAGGCTGGCTGAAAATCTAAGATAAAAAGAGTATATTTGAATGATTACCCAGATGCTGGGAAACTTGACTGGACAGTAAGAATTGACCCTAAAGCTTCAAAGACATTCGATCAAGCTCTTTGAGGTCTTTCTGCATTGTACACGCTAACCCATGGCACATAGTTGGGGAAAAAATGATAGAGGAGTGAATAAAGCATACCAGTAAGGACTGATGAAACCGTATCTTTCTGCTTGCTCAGAAAACAGCGGTTCTCCTATGGATCTTTTTTTTTTTGTTAACAGTGGTTGCTCAGATAGGGGGTTTTCCTTAGACGAGCAGCTGTAGGCTAGCAGGAAAGAAGTGTCAATCAGCACCTACACTTCCTCAGCCTTTCCCATACATTCCCTCCATACAACAATATTCAGGACCAATCTGGAGGGCTTATGGTAGCCAAAGAGAGCATCCTGTCCAAGTCTCCAATTTACAGTTGGGAATACTAGGTCGCAGCTGACTCTGCCTCAAATAGGGTGAGTGTTTCACCTTTCCAGGGAGGTCAGAGGGAACCAGGTCAGGCTAGTCTGCTGTGTCTTGCTTTCCTATTGTGTCCTTAGGATAAGAGTATGAGTATCTTAGGCCTCCTCGAAGAGTTACATGAGGCTGGCAGGTCACTGAGATAGGCGTCTTTGAGGTCTTACCAGGTAGCTGAAAAATTAGAGTGGAAACCCCTGTAACTAGTGGAATATCTTGAACCTCCTTTCCCTCTTCTTCAAAGCATAATCTTGTCAGCTAAAAATCTGGCTAACGAAGGCAGATTAGTGTGTCCTGCTGGGACATCTCCTGAACTTGGGAAATTGAACATTATCTTGTAAAACTTTGTAAGCACTTATGGTATTCAGTGATATTTCTATCTGTTGCTCATAAACGGAACAGATAGATAGATAGATAGAAATCAAAGTGTCTCCTGTGGCTCTGGCTAGTCTAAGAAATCTAAGGAGGGATAAAATGTAGGAAGAATAGTTTTTCAGAGCACATAAAATTGTCAGTTTTGCCAATTATGTCTGTGTTTGTTTTTCCCCTTTGCCCCTCTCTTCCACTGCTACTACCAAAATTTTTCTAGTTGCTGATGGTTACTTCGTTTTGCTTTGTTTTAGAGCTCTTGTGACTCAGTTGCTTTTTTTCCATGGTATCCAAAATATATTAGCTTGTGACTAGAATGAAAGAGCACTGATTATGAGTGCCATTCCAAAGGCTGGGCAGATGTCGAACTCCATAAGCCCTGCCTCTAATTTTTAGATCAGTTGCTCTGAAAGACAAAACAGTCATGAGCAAAATTCAGATAGTGCTGTAGGTTACAGGCCCCTCAAGCCTCTCCTGGGTTTTGAAACTGGAAATGTTCTTTTCAGTCTTATTATATAGTTGTTTTGAACAAGTTGAATGTCATGTGTGTTATATTTAAGAAAAAGAAAAGAAAAGAAAAGAAAAAAGAAAGGATCCAAGCTTTCTCTGCCTTGCTTCTCAACAAGAGCCTCTTAAGGAAGGAGTCCTCCCTCCAGCACAATCATTTTTACTCTTGAGACATTTGTGACACTTCCAGAACAGGCAATGCATTTAAAAGGCAAAGAAGTATTTTCCCAATGTCTTATGATGGTTTTGGGATTTCATCCTCAAATCACAAACTATTCCTTGAAAAAGTTAGTCTCACTTATGTTTCAACCTTGATTATCCAAACCTCACTTATTTGACATTCTGTGATGGCCCAAACAGAGCCAGATCCCTGAAGTCTAGCAAATACAGTGAAAAAAATCATTGAATATGTTTGTTAGTCTGAGTTATCTAAATTTATACACTATCCTGAGGCAATTCTGTTCACATAATTGCACCTGTCACACTGTATTAGTGGAACACACATACTCTCAAGAGATGGACCAAAACAAGCATATTTCTTTCATGAACAATTGACAAAACTGCAGAAAGGAGAGCAAGACTCGGAATGTTTCTGGGTTGGGATTTGGTTTTCTACACCGCACCATGGGTGCAGGGATTGCCCTTTGTGGTGCACTGTTTAACTGGGTCACTAGCAGTTTCCCTTCCCTGCTCTTTGTATAAGTGTGTGCCCAGGAAGATCATGCCACGTGGGTCAATCCCCTAGACCGGTTTGTTCAACTACTACAAGCATGTTGCATTTGTGCTAAACTATAGCTTCTAATTTTACAGTTTTTGGAATTCTCAGGGTGAAATCATAAGACTTGGCTCTAGGAAAACTTTTTTTTTTCCTAAAAAAAATCTTATCTTATTAAAAGAAGAGAACTTTTAAGTAGCTTGTTCTATCATGCAAGGCTTGTCACATGGGGCCTGTTTGGAGTTAGGGCTGGGTCTCATGCTGTGAATACGTAGTATAGGATCAGTGCAGTCTTTTAGGCCTGATAGATAATAGAGCATCATAGCAGAGTGTAATGGGGCAGATACTCCTGTGAAATGCAAAGGGCTCCCATTGACGTTTATGGGATGAAGTCAGTGTATTACTCTGAAGGCAGAATTTAGCCTAATATCATCATCAATCAGCAATAGTTTTGTGCCATGTGATTACTTTTTAATATTTGACTGTTCTAGAATTTGCACTTGCACATCTTGACTAGTGAATTAACTGACTGCTTGTATTTGTACAATCTTTTAACAGTCCCTGCACAAGCTGCAGTTATCCTCTTTATAAGGTTTTACTACCACATATATTCTCATGTTTGCCCACACACACAGTTGCCATTGTAAGAGTGATTTCTTTTTTTTTGATTGGATTTTGTTGTTTTGTTTGTTTGAATGTTTGGTTTTTTGCATCTGTTCAAAGGCTTATATTACCTGTCGCCGAAATAGCTGGTCCTTTTTCGGAGTTAGATGTATAATGTTTTGTACATTTTCTTATAGACTTCCCAATGAAAAAGATAGATATATTTTCTATTTATTTATTACAATGGCACTAAGACAACTAAATTGCAGACATATGAAGCATTTTTACTGGAGTTTAGCATTGTCCAGGTTGTTAAGGAGGTCAGCAATATGTCTTTTCTGATAATCTGCTTTGCACTTGAAAGCTCTCTATGTCCGCAGAATGTGGTAATGCATTGACTGTCTATTTTATGATGACAAGAGCTCTTGGAACGTTAGTTCCAAAAGTCTGTGGCTTACAACTGAAACAATATGTAGTTGTTTGGAATACACATTGTTTATCAAAATAAATATTCAATGCAAATTTCTTATTTTATTTTGGTCTCTTGCCTCTTCAGTATCGCTCTGTAACAATGAACTGGTATTTGCTAGAATAGCTCCTGTTCTACCTAAGTCAGTTTGCTCAGTCTGTTTTGATAACTTGCACTCATGTGTCTCAGCTTAAATCTTAGTAGCTTGCTTGCCTAAGAAAATAAAACTTCTGCAATTATGCTGGATCTAGAGTGGAGAGAAACACACACAAAACTCCAGCACATCAGCTGAGAGAAAGGTACATAGCTCCTTACTTACTTCAAAAGACAGCATCTGGGGCCAAAAAAACCTGTGTACATGTTGGCTGTCAGCACACACTGTGGCACATTTGACTATTTGCCCAGTCAAACTTGTGAGATTAGAGACAAGGAGACATGAAGGAAAGGACATCGGAGCAGGAAAGTGGAGATTATAGTGGACAGAGAGAGGAAGGAGTTGGAAATACTAAGCTGTGCACAGAGAAGGTGAGGGATGAGGAAATGTAAAACAAAAAAATCAATGAAAAAACAAACTTCTTTAGTTCCCCTGTTCACGAAACTTTTTTTTCATTAAATAGGGTGAACATGGAGTAGACAAATATATGTAAATAATATAGAAAATATGTACATGTCAGGAGGTCTGCACAATACATGTGTATTGTACACATGTAACCAATGCATTACTGATATGTTTGCGTTCTCCTTCTTCTCCATAGCTGGAAAAAATAAAAAGAAAAAGAAGAAAAGCTGAATGCAGAGGCAACAGTCTCACCCCACAGCACCACTGCAGGGAAAAAAAAAATGAAGCATCTATTTAATAGTGTAACACAATCAAAGCTGGCAGAGTGCTTTCAGTGTTGAGAACTACAGAGGCTACTACGGGGTCAGGGCAGAGCTGGGCTTTCAGCGCCCTACAGCACTGCTGTGCAGCCGCCCTCCTGCTGCTGCCTTGTTCCTGTCGTGCACCCACATCCTTCCTCTCAGCAGCACAGCCAGCACGAGAAGGCTGTTACCCTTGATGTGGACCTACAGCCAGCGAGGCCTAAAATTATGATTTAAGTTTTTTTTCTTTAAAAGCCTGTCTCAGATGTGGGGAGGAGTCACATGCAACTTCTTAGCGCTTGTTCCGTCTCTCCCTGCCCTCTCTGTTCGCAGGGATGGATGGGCACCAAGTGCCCTCTGCAGCAGCAAGCTCTAGATGGCCACAGTCTCGTAAAGCAAATATTTCCTCTGCAGCCAGCCACAATGAGAGCAGGGGATGTGTGCGCTGCTCCGGCGAGGCAGCACGGCCAGGTGATAAAAATACAGCAGTGAGGATTAAACACAGGGACACCAAACCAGTTCCAGAAAGCCTCATGTGGGGAGCAAGACATGGAGCTGGGGGTGGGGGAGGCTCACCGCCTGCCCACAGGCAGGCCACCTTGCCTTCCACCTTGCCTCCTTTCTCACTCATCCCCTCATTCAGCTCGCCCACCCCTCACTTCCTTTCCACCTTCCTTTCCCCTCTCTATCCCTTCTCCGCCCTCCCCCCCAGCCTAAGGAGCAAAACTCTTCCCAAAAACCACATGGATCCTGGCAGTCATGAAGAAGACAGTAGCATCGGTTCACCTCAGCCTGTCGGCAGGCAAGTAGCTGTCCTTTACACTGGTGGCCTCTGGCCTGCACGTACCCCCAGGACTGCGGGATTTAGCGATTGGTTGGGTTTTTTTGGTACTTACAACACCCCGCAGGCCCATCTGAGGGCTGAGGGAGGTTCTGATGCCCCCCCGGGCCCGGTATCACCGCCGCAGCCCACGGCAGGGCCTTGCTGTAGGAGGGTGAGTGATGTTGCAGTGGGAAGGGGTCCAGAAGAAACCCTGCTAAATTTTACTACATCGGCCGTGGCGGAGCTGTCACATCGCAAGGCAAACGGGAGCCTGGCGACAGAAAGCATCAGCAGACCCAGGCGACTTGAATTTAGTGGTTGATTTCATGAAGATGCGTTAAAACCTCAAGTTTATGTCACTCACCCCATCCCCCCCCCCCCCGATAGTGCCTTGGCTCTCACTACACATATGTTAATCACAACAAAAAGAAAAGGCTCCCTTGGCACATAAAGCATTATGCACATATATAAAGGGGTCTGTTTTCCTCTAGGTACAGCTGAAGAGCTGTGTAGCTAGTGATGGAAAGGACCGACAGACGCAGGCATTGCACAGCACCCGGCATACCTCTGCTTGATTCCCTCGATAAATAAGGAACACGAAGGCGTGCGTGCATGCGTGCGTGCGTGCGTGCGTGCGTGCGTGTGTGTGTGTGTGTGTGTGTAGATTTCTATGCATATACAGCCATTAGAAATAACTTACTGACAAACTGCATACACAGCTGTTTGCAATGCATTACACTAGTTCCAAGTGCCACAAAACTTATTAGTATATGTATATAGTTAATATACGATAGATACATACTCTAGATGAATACACAGGAGAGACTATATATTAAGTTTATTGCCATTTACGTTATGCTTCATCGGTTAGGAAAGGACGAAGAGAGCGCAGCGGCGGCGGGGCTGAGCGCGGCGCCGGCAGGCCCCGGCCTTTCCCCAGCGCCGAGAGCGGCCGTTGCCGGCCCGCGCCTGCCCTCTCGCGGCCGCCCCGCGCTGGCGGAGCCCCGCCCTTCCCCTCCCCCCGCCCCGGCCGTTAACGGCCGCAGCTCGCACGAATTTCCCGCCCTTGGCACGAGGGGCAGGAAGGGCTTCCCTCGCCCTTCAGAGGCTCGCAGCGAGCCCGGCGGCGGTCGGGCGGCCGGCCTTGTTCTAAGTTGTCCACTGGAAGGTCCCACAGGGCGCAGAGGTCTTGGAGGGAAGGGGATGATTTTGTTTTAGTACAGCTGTAAAGAGGAGCAATGAGAAAAAAAAAAAAAAGGGTTGATAACACCGTTGGCGCTGTAACTGCTTTAATGTCCACTCAGTCACCCTTCAGCAGCAACCCCGGCGTTCCTCCCGCATTGATTCCCAGCGTAATCCCCTTAAATACCCAAATAGATGAGAGCAAAGTAGAACCCCCAGAAGGACTGGTTTGGAGGAAGAGATTGCTGTGGGCTCACCTGTGGAGAAGGGACATATGGGGAGCTGGCTGAAAAGCATTGCAGCTTTCACAGCACCCAGCAAAACTTAAGCTCACTGTAGTTCATTTTTTTATAAATCAAATGCTTGGCAAAACTTCTTTTGAAATATGCGAGTTAGTGTATTATCTTACAAAACGTTTGAAATTAATATTACATCTTTATCTGGAGTGGCTGCCTTTTAAAAAGGCGGAGGGAATTTAGGGAGTAGTTCAGTTGTTTTTTTGTTTCCTTTTTTTTTCTTTTTTCCCCTTTTAGATGTTGCTTTGGACAATGGAAAAACAGGGGATGGGTTGAATCACAAACCAAGAAAAACCCAGAGCGCTTGGCTCTTACATAAATTCATTCTTAGCCCAGCATGACACTAATATTCTCAGCTGAGTGTCACAATCTTATATTTAGTCTCTTCTGAGCAGAAAGCAAATAACAGAGCTTTTGGAGAATTTTTCTCATTGCTAAAAAACTTCAGGACGTTTCCCCTCTTTTGCTTCACAGAGCAGCAGATGGGCAAAACTCACTGATCCACTTCTTTGATTACTCTCTCCCCTGCCCTCCCTCCCCAAAAAAATGTGCTAGACAATAATAAACATTGTTTGTCCAGTGCCCCAATTAAAGTCTTTTTATGCACCACTTGCAGGTCTTTTGATCAGCCAGTCTATCACCTTCCACCAGAAAAATTACGTCAATGCTGTTGGCTTTTTCAGCCCCAAAGGGCCATTCCAGTAACTGACAGAGGCTCTTCTGTCACACCACCTTCTTTCAGACCATAAGGACGGGGGAGGGATGTGTAGAAACCACTGCTGTGACTACACCCTTCCTTCCCCTTGCCCCTTGCACATCTTCTTCACAAAACACACCTTCAAAAGCTCCTTCCTACACTGATCCCTGAGCTGCGGAGTTGAATCCACCGTGCACAGCCAATGTATGATCTTAAACCAAAAATCCAGGGAGCACTCCATCACCTTATAAGTAGACTAATTCACAGTTTCTGGGTCTGATTCTCAACTGAAATAGCTCAACAGTCAAGAACTACAGCAGGATACGATAAGTGGCTTGCAATAAGAGAGCAGTGGTAGGACTCAACAGGAAATCATTCTGCAGAAAGCCCCTTAAAAATAAATCTCTTTCTTCTTTTGCCAAAGGGTTGAAAATAAGGTAGGGAGAGCTCATGACTAAGCTCCCAATACAACAATAATGTCAGCTCTTATCTTCTATGTTGTAACTGTTCAATGAGTAGTACAGGAGGGAGAATGTCTCTTAAAGTGCAAATGCCTCATATAAAACCCAAAGGATGTCACTTAATAGTGACACCTTAGGAAATCATTGCAGCTGATTTGGCTTTTAGTTCTGTTTGCTTCTCTTCCATCTCTTGCAGTTAGCTGTACTGTTATGTCATTTGGCCATTTCTTGAATCTGTTACAAACCTCAGATCTTCTCTGTTACAAACCTTAAGCTGATTTTCTCAGCCCATTTAGTAAGATCACCCTGATTTATCACTACTGACATAAATAAGAAGGTGGCTGAAATATATTCCTTACTAGGAATTTTCCAAACCTTACTAGAGTTATTTGAGAATTGAACAATATGGCTCAATCGGTGATGCTACATGGGAATGTGGGGTGGGGGTGGGGGGAGGGCAAAGAATAGGCTAGAAAGTGGAGTGAAAGTGGCCCTCCCATGGGTCAAGTTACATAGCTAATTAGACCACAAAAAATGCCTAGCTTCTGCATTAAATGCTTATAGCTAAAATAAATCAAAATTAGTTTCTCAAAATCCTCTACTCAGCTGCTATGTAAAGTGCTAAAACATATATCTATTTTTCCACTAAGCTCACTGGTAATGCTATCATATTATAACTACAATTAGCTAAAGTTCCCATAGTTATTAATATGTTTTACAGCAACAGAAAGACAACAACTGACTAGAAAGGACTGAGAAGTAGTAGGGCATGGTTATGGATATGATACGCAAGATGAATACTAAAATATTAATACAAAAGGGTTCTGTAATTTAACATATGTACTAGTATGGAACCTAACAAGATTTCGTTTTAGATGGGAGCATGAAAACAAACTCATTTTTTTTGCAATAGAATTTAAATGAAACAAAACTGCATTGAGGACCAGGGGAAAAAAAAGCATACGGGATGAGTTGCAGCACAGAGCTGGGAAACATTAAACAGTGATCACATGAACTCACATATTAAGGTTTTATTTCTTTTATTGATTCAGCAAGCACTCAGCTATGATATTTGTCAGTAAAAACTTATTTGTATATAAAATTATTTGTATTTAATGCACCCTTTCTCATTACAAAGAATTTATATAAGTTAGAGCAAGATCCATGTTACTTTGTGGTGATGTTCAATGAACAGCTATTTGTCTCTGCTAAAGGACTTGCACCTTGCAAGCAAATGCGTCATTCTTACTGTTCATCTCTTTCCAAAACATAAGGAAGTTTACCAACACATGCTGCCAACAAAGGCCATTTCCTGTGTACCTGAAATAATTTAAATATTAACGATTTCATAAGTGGTCATTGATTTAGCGCACAGAATTAGCGGTCACACCATCAACATAAAAGTAAGTCCAGGCTATTTTAAGGCACAGCTGAGGTTTATTTTTAAAAGAAGTACCTGCTACAGGCAGTTGAGTCAGGCCTACAGTCTTTTTTGGAGGTATCACTTAATTGCAAAAGAAATTGTATGCACACACACACAAAAAAAAAAAACAGTTATAAGCCTCATGACTTAGAGCAGCCTGGTCCCTGATTAGTGGTAAATCTGGGTCTATTATGTCCAAATGCAATAGGGCAGAGGCACAAAAAAAAAAGTCTGGAATAAGGGGGAGGGTGAGACTGAAGTTCCTGTTGCTGAGAAGTGCCAAAAGGTGAAGCATTCTCTTTCCCCAGTTTATTTCATTTTTCAAGCTAAGGACATTACTAATAGGATTATTATTATTATAGCCTCAGCAGGCACAGAGTCACTTGAGCATTAGAAATCCTGACACAGCTCACTCCCCTGCTGCTGTTTTGGACCCCGGGGTATCTGAAGGCATCCTAAGCAGGGATGAGTTATGGTATGCCACAAGAAGGGAATAGTCTGTCATTACAAAATAGTGCAGAGCCACATGGGATCTTCAGTTGAGTGGGAGCGCCCCCAACACCAACGCAGTCCCAGATCAAGGAGCAGAACGCCCTCCTCATCTGAACAGGGAGGCTTATGTGCTGCAGGACCATATATTTGCTGGCCTTTGCCAGGAAGGCTGGGAGGGGGCTGAAGCTCCTTTAAGCTGTTTCATTTCTCCCTCCCAAAAAAAACATGCCTATTTTCTGCTCTTAGTAGTATTTTCCTACAAGATTACAGCTGCATCACTCATGGCAGGTCTAGGCTGGAAATCAATTTTATTCACACCCCAGTTGCATGCGTTCCTTTTCAATTATTTATAAAGCCCAAAGGTGATCTCTGTGATAGTCTGGAGTGATTCTCGCTGCCATACTGTAGCTTTATGTGAGAAGTATGGCACCCTGCTTTTTTGTCTTTTGAAGAAAAGCAAAAGATATATCCCTTTGCATGTAAAAGGTCATTTGCATGACACAAAAAGTGCCATTTGTATGTATGGGTAACAAACTATTCATATGTCTGCAGACTCCTTGCAAAACTGAGGCTGAAGTAAGTGAACCATACAGAAAATCTACTGAAATCAGCAGTTTGCCTGCAACAATGCTGGACCCTTGAAAAAAAATGGATCATTTCCTCATGAGAAACTAAAAATTCTGTATCTACAGCTAAATTACCAAATCAGGTTTGAAAATTTGGTATTTGTATAATCCCAACAGAAGGTCTTAACAAGAAAACACATATAACAGAGAATGCTATGATCCCATCACATGTAGTTTGAAACCGTGACCTCAGCATATAGTGACTGTAGCTAAGTGAGAAAGAAGCTGGTACTTCAGCAACAACCAAGTTAACAGAAAGTATAAAGTAGTGACTGGAAATACATAATGACTAGAAATATCTCTTGCAGTATTTGTTAATAAAAACAGCACAGTATTTCAAGAAAAGTATCTAATGTTTGCGTAATAATTCAAAAATATTACCTTTTTTCAGAAATTCTTCATTAGAATTATTACTGTTAATTCGAGTGATGGGTAACATCCGCTTTTGATATTACAAAAGTCTATTGACACAATAGTACTGTTAGTTTACCCCCAGCTGACACTGGTATCAACAGTGACAATATTGCTATATTAAGTAGCATCATCTGGGAAACAAACAAAACATTTAATACTTGTCTTTAGATTAAGGCTGGAGGATGGTATAGCGTCTGATAGTAACGTGTTTGTTAGACTGATCTTGTAACTATTAATCAAAACTACACTGCATAGACCTTTTCTGCTGAAAATGCACAGTGTGTCCAAACAAGTGGCACTACCAGACTTTTCTGCTGGAAGAGGAAAAAAAACAACAATTAAAAAATAAACAGTGGAGAATCTTTCCTTCATGAGTCCAAGCAGTTCTGCAAATTTAAGTATTACCTGAATCCAACGGGTTTTGTTCCTGCTAAAATAACACAGTATGAAAGTCTAAGAACAGTGTCATGAAAAATTAGTTCATTTTATGTCTTGAAAATGTCAAGAGTTAAAAATATCATGGTACCGATGAATCAAGGATTTGTAAAAACAGAAGCATCTCCATGCGTGGACTCTTTGCATTTCTACAAGTGTGTAATGACATTAAAAAAAAACACTCTGAAAGAGGTAAATACTGTTACTCCTTGAATAGAAAAGGAAATGAGCCACAGATAAGATTTAGAAATTATTTCCAGTCTTTGCTATAAAACCCAACAGAACAGTGGCCAAAAATCAGACAAAAGTAGGTTGTTTCATATCTTAACAAAACAATTTTTTAATTTAAGAGTTCCTTTTTGGAGAAAATTGGAAGAGGTTAGAAAGAAACTGTGATGTACATATGAAGTCTTTTTTTTTTTTTTTTAAAGTCAAAGCTGATATGACTATTCATAAAAGAGATATACTCAATGAAAAATTAAAAATCCTGTTGGCTGAGTAGTTTTTGAGTGTGTCATAACAGAGTTAAAGATGGCATTTTAAAAAAGTGTACTTTAGCTATTAAGTGCATCAACAAAGCTAAAGACAACCTAAAAGAGAAGCTGCAAAAGAAATGGGAACCATCATCTCCTTGGTAGTATGAAGGAGATACCATGCAGCAGATACAGATACAAAATTGGTAATGGATGTCGTTATATAGTAAACTGCATTAGTATGTATTGTGTAAATCTTAGCAATGTAGTAATGACTGCATGTGGAATTATCATCATTTTTTAAGAGAATGTTGACATTACCCACATCTCTTAATTAGGAAGATTTAGTAGCTGGTGAGGATGTTTTGCTGTAAATTCAGCTCCAGCACTCATTCAGTTGCTGCACATAGCACTTCTCTTGGGTCTTCTGGGCCCTGGTCCAAGCAGCGCAAACGTTAACTTTCCTGCTTACTTTGCTTGACAAAGTCAAGCCCAAAATAAATAGGAGATGCACTTGTACTCTTCTAACTAGGTAGAAATTTCACTTTAAATTGAGTTTTTCACTGAAACAGATAAGGCATGCAGCATACATGAAGATTATCTTGAAAAAAGAAATCAGCTTCCTTCCAATATTTAATCAGAAATATTGTCAATTATAACCACAGCTAATATAACCACAAGTAGCATGTGCAACTAAGTCATTATGAAGCATCGCTGACAAACTGCTTTTCTCCTGAGAAGGCCTCCTGAGTTAAAAATATAAAGATAACTAAGAAAACTTAGTAATGTCACTAGAACAGAGAAACAACTAAAAAGAGGACTGAAGAAAGGCAGAAGTTTAGCTTTCATGAAAGCAGTTTTTCCACATACCTCTGTGTACTACTGGAAAAATAAGAATGCAAAAACAAGAAGAGGTATAATCACTAACCTACATATTGAAATTAGTTTTAAAGGCTGTAACTGGACTGTATGTATGTAGACCAAAAATCCATTACCAGAAATCTGATGAGATAATGGTAAGCTCATAGGTATATCAAATGCACGTTACCTATGAGGTAGAATCCAACAGCAGCTAGGTTCCTTTTAGAACATCAAAAACTTAGAAAGGTTTCTGAAGAACCTGCATGGACTCAAATTGTCCTTCCATCACAGAATCTGTGTACTGCCTCATGATCTCTCAAAAGAAACCACATATAAGGAGCAAACAAAAGGGGTACCTGCACCCCAAGATGGGTTCTCAGCTTGGCAACACAGCCTTCAGTTTTAATTTCTCAGCTTCCTCTTCTCTCTCTCCCCATCATCATCCCCTTGCTTTTGAAAGTTAACATCTCCAAATACCAAAAGAAAGAAGAGCAGGCAAGAAAAATGAATAGAAAGCTAATGCTTCAGTAGATGGCATTGTTTTCAGGCCTCTTAAATCAATACAAAGTAACATCTGATTACTCAACACTGAACCAGTAAAAGTGTTGTGAACTAAAAGCCTAATTAGTTTTAAAAAGGGAAACAAATTGTTTTGAAGTAGAGGTATGAACCGAAATATCAGGGGAAGACTCAGTGATGAAGTTCCTTCCAGATTCCCTATATCCAGTGGCATACTCAGAACATCATTTGCTGGGTGTAAGACAAAGAAGGTAAAGGATAAGGCAATGCAATATCCAAATATCTACAGATATTTTTCTCAACTGCTCTATACTTTCGGATAAATGGTGGAATATAAAAGTAATAGTTAAACCTGAAGAAATACATGCTTTTAATGCTTCTACTCAAACAAAGAGGCAAAGACCTGTTTAGTGAACTGCTGTATGAAAGATTTCTTTAATCATAAATTCATACAAACATCACCAAAAGCAAATAATGATGATCACCTGGAATCTTCATTAACACATTAGTCTTTATAAGCAAGTACAGAATCCAAAGACGGGTCGCCTGTCTCAAATATTTAACTAAATTAACAGGTTATACATAACTTTAAAGCGTTTCTGTTTCATTAAGTAAAGCCTTTAAAATAATAAAACATTAGGTTCAGTGACATCTTTTATTTTGGAACATGCACTTGGCACCCAAGTAAGTCACAGTTTCCCACTTTTGAAATTGAAGTATTCCACGCGGCCAACCATTATGGTTCAACTAGGACCTTTCATCCAAAGCACTTGGATTTTAGCACCTTAAAAATCAAAACAACATTGTCTTAGTAGTCTCAAATTAAGATACCTGATACTGTGCTCATCCTCTGAAAAAGGACACAGAGTATACAAACTAAGCACATTTAGTCCTTAACAAATGAGAGGAGAGGGGAAACACAATCCTAAGCCATGCGTTTGACTGAAACCAGTTTGAATAATAATAAAACCCTAATTAATCAGTCTTTTGAGGAGGAATTTAATTTGCTTCCGTACATCAAACTTCATAGTATTTAAACCAATGTTCATTTACAATCAGCACTCCAGTCAGGAATCTATTAAAAAAAAAAATCTGATTATTAAACATCAGTGAGTGACCTAACTCAAAAGTTTAACTCTGTACAGCAAGCAGTGCTTTCTTAAAGACTTATGCAAACCCTTAAACTAACACATTTACTACAGAGTTAAGGCTACTTCTTCCAACTTTCTTTAGATACTGCAGCACATAGATTTGCTTCCACAGGCACAGTTCTTTGACAGCAGTAGCAGTTGGAACGCCACAGATCTAGTTTTTCCTTTCACTCAGACAACGTTCATGTTAGTACTAATTCCATTTACCTCAATAGCATCACTTCTGATGGGTAGAGAATCTCCTTTCTGCACCGATTTCTGTACTGATTTAGAGTGCATTAAGCTGAATCTCTGCCCAGTTTCTATTATGCTTCTAGGCAATTACGTGGAGGGAGTAAACAGAAGGTTGGTTTGTTTGTTTTTTTTAAATAAACAGGCAGTACAACCAGACAAATCCTAAGCCTTACAATTTCAGGTATCTTTGGCCGCTGTAACACTATTCTTTCAGTTTTGCCCACTGAATCCAGCAGAACTGGCACCCAGAAGCATCTTTTAACAATGTATCCTGCTACCTAGCAGCAGCTATGAATCAATGACTAATTTGCATACTCAGGATGGACAGTTGCTACTGTAGATGAACACTCGTGTATTCTGAGACTGTATTCCTTCTTTTCCACTTAAATAAAGTATGCAATGTTAGATGCACAGATTCATGTTAATTTTAAACAACAAACCCATAAAAAAACCCAAAAAACAAACAAAAGCAGTCAATCTCTGGTATTAAACATTACCAATACTGTTAACTAAACAAACGACCAACATTAATAAGTAAACTGGTGTATTTGAATACGAAAGTCTTAACCTCAGTAATCTCCACCTCCTCCTTCCCCCCCCCCAGTAAAGCCAGGAATTGTATGGAAACATAATTTCCCTTCCAGAGTAGTATTCAGTCTGGTTAATGTGTCTGTCATAGGTCATCTCTCTGGTTGGTTGCTCGGTTGTCCTCTTTGATGCCTTTAGAATTCTTTTCTGCGTCCTTTTTCTTCTTTGCTTTTTCAGGTTTTGTTTTGTTTTTTACTTTCTCACCTTCTTTTGCTCCTTTGCCAGGATAAACCTGACCTTCCAGAGTAACATCCGCACACCTTTCTTGATTTATCAAAAAGTCTTTGATCTCCCAGGCATAACCACCATCACGTAGCATAAATATCGCACGATTTGAGCCAACAATAAACCTAGAGGAAAGAGACATATTTCTTTAGTTACTTTTGTGCCTTTCAAGTGCTAAAGTATTTTCCTTCAATTCAGAGCAACTCCAACATCAAGATAGGCACTTCAGAGCGGTAAGCTAGTCTTGTTGTTTAGGAGTGAGGACAGAATTTACTAGCACACGTAAGAATAAAGTAAAGTATAAGTGTTAAGTTTACAAATAACCAAGCAGGATTAAGAATATGAAAAGCACTTTTAATTTGGCACTGCATAAAAAGCACTAACGGGTATTAGATCCGCTTCATACACTTAACTGCAACCCTTCTCACTATCAACTCAAGAGTGCAACATTCCTCTGTTTCAAAATGATCCTCTGTCTCTCTCACAGATAAAGACACATTTTTAGCCAAGTGAATGAAAAGCCTTTTGTGGTAACAAGACTTCCAAGTGTGATGTTTTCCATCAAGCATGTAAAGGCAAACTATTACAGCTAAAACTGATAAAACGTCTGAAACATAATGAGAAAGAGAAACTAGGCTATACATACACCAGGAATAAGTGTTAAAAAGATCAATGCGCTACACTCTAGAATGTTTCTAGAGTTTTTCTTAAAGAAAAACAAATCTGTATATAAACAGATAGAGAAACAAAGAAATAGCGATGGGGATGGGGGCAGGGGTAGAACACAGGATGAGCAGTTAAAAAGACATTCAGGAAGGAAGAAAGAAGGGTTTTGTAAAGCAAGAAGTTGACCCTTGCATGCAGCTGCTTACCTTTGTACATCATAGTTTGCATTGAAGAGACTGCCTTGCCACAAGCTAGTAATTTCTTCTGTCTCCTTTTCAGTGGGATCTCCTGACACTGTGACAAACATCATCAGAGTCTTCCCTTTTTTTGTCAACTTCAGGATACTTTCAGGCTTGCCTGGATCAATTTTTGAGAAATCTATTGGTGCTGGAGGCCTCTTGTGTTCAGGAAGATCCCCCTCTTCGATGTCATCATCTTTCTGTTTCGTAAAGGAAAAATAAACCCTAAACTTAATGTTCCCTTTTATACAACCCTCAACTCCCACAGAACTGTTCTTTTTTGAAACTTCCCATTATTTAGAGAATTACTCTGCTCTGATAACGAGAAAGCTATGTTTAGTTTAACAATGGAGATTCTACAGCAAAAAGAAAGAGCGAGTTATGTCTCATGATACTTCACTAAGAATGTTGTTCTCATTTATAACCCCTCAGAGGATGCACATTTTTATACTGACAGGTAGAATCTGTTTCCTGTGTACTGAGAAAAATTCGAGCCTCAAGGTCAATTCATATCACTCCACCTAGACACTATACATTTCTGTGGAACTATGAAGAACTAAGCATTGTTTTATGATGTTAGCAAGATGAACTGAAAAAGCAGAACGGAAGAACTTCATATGTATATCAGTTAAAAAAGAAAAGTATGTGCACCTGTGTATCGCTTTAAGAGGCTTCAGTATTGAGAATCATGTGATTGAGAATTCCATTTTCCTTTTTCTGAACAAATAAAAACACAATAATTCAGAATTTCAATGCTCATGCCACAAGAGAACTTTTAAAATAAGAGTTTCCTGATTTTTCCTAATGCACAGATGAAGAGAAGATGGCATTCTGACAACACGATTAGTTCAAAAGACCAAACCACTGTTATAAAACAAACAAAAAGAAAACAAACTGATGCCTCTACTGAGGTTGACAGGCGTTTAAATATTTGGGAAGACAGAATTCAAACTGCTGCCTGTTAAAACAGTGTCTGATAGAGCAGAGTGAGAACTCATATTAAGCCAGGACTTGATTTCTTAACAGTATTTATATCGCAGAATTCCCTCCTCCCTCCCCCAAAAAACCCTCAGAGGTCTTATACTGACATCCACCCCAAGCCCTAGTAAATCAGCAGGAATTAAGGCAGATATTTTTGGTGGTGTTTTGACTTCAAACACTCAGCAAAAATATGTATCACTCCATTAGGAAACATGAATTGTAGCAATATCTAAAGATACTCCCCTCAGAAGCCTCAAAGGTCAGGAGCTTAGCTTGATTTTTAGATCTAAGCATGCTTTATGCTCTCGTCTCTGCACACGCATATTCAAGTTCACACAACACTATCCTCTCAGTACAGGGGAGTGTCTGTCCAATACCCTTTAAAGGTTAAGCTTTCACAGGAGTGACCTTTGTTCTTTTCCCATCTCAATTTTGTAGACTGCTGTCTTTCTGACAAGGGAGTTTATAATTTAGTTGCCACAGAATAAGAGTTATAAAAGGCTTAAATTTGATCCTTTCCTTCCTTACTACTTACATATTTGCTTCAACTTTGCATGTTTAAAGCATGTGTTCAAATAGCTCATATGCCTTTGAAAATTCCACAGTAAGTGAACTGAGAGCAAAGGAGAGGCCCGGGAAAGTCCCACTGCCCTCACTAAGTGGGAACAATGCTTATTGTAGGGGGAGCTGGAAAACAGTCATATTTATAAAGTACTGTGAAAGTATAAAATCTTGCATGATTGAAATTAAAGACATTCTTCAGGTGTAAAAGCAAGTTAATCCTAATTTTATACTCGTTTGGTTAGTACAAAACTAACTTGCTTCTCACTTCTGAAAAGGAAAGCCAGAAGCAAAAGTTTTCAAACAATCTTTATACGATACAGAAATCGACTATGGCTATAGCGGCAACACAGCTTACTAAGGAACATTAACTATGTTCCCTTCACTGTTCAACTAACCGCTCATAAAGCGGTATTGTCACAGTTTGACTAGAACCGTCTGTTATAAGAAATGGTCAAAAGCTCCCCTTCATGCGTGACGCTTCTTCTCTTCATGATCCCACACAAACTATCGTGCAATGTTATATTTATAAAGCTACCTATCAAATAGAAGGCTGGAAGAAAAATGTAAGCTTTTGCTTTGAAAAGTCTGGCAGATTCACTCATTTACATACTAACATGAGGCTCCAGAGAGAAAGCAATATATAGATAAAGCAACAACTACAGATTCCTGCTCTCTCTCCTCCTCCCCTCAACTCTTATTCTTATGTATTTCTCATTAACTCACTAGGTTATATATTTTTTAAAATATTTGCAACACATACCACCCAATTCCTTAGCATATTAAATAATCTTAGCTCAGAGTCAAGCCTGAGGAAGTCTGAAGCTTATCACAGTAATGAACTATTTTAAAGAATATGACATTTCAGTTAAAGACCTCCAGACCAGATTCTTAGTTCTGCCTCCAGCTCCTCTGCATTCAAGGCTGCTGGAGAGTCCCCTTCCATGAGGGAAAGCCCTAGGTGGCATGAACCAAGGGTATTTTCCTTACCCTGTTCCGCCTCTACTGGAGGCAAGGGCTAAGCACACTGAATGCTGGTAAATCACAGGCCGTTTACTGATCCCAAAGGGAGTAGTAAGGCATCAAAATTAAAACCTGCAAGGCATCAGAATTAAAATCCTTTAGCTTCTCCACTTTTGACAAGCCTGGTCTACTCTAACTGTTCAAAGGATTCAAAAGTTCGGAAAGATACCTTAGTAGTAACTTTGCACCCCCCCCCTTTGCTCTGTCAAAACAAGCTTAAAAAGAGATGAAGATTACAGCCAAGTCTTTAATAAACACAGCGTTTAGAAGGAAATGTTACTAATTATCAGAAGTTAACACACATCCATGTATAACCAGAATATTTTAAGCACTCCCACAGGTGAGAAAAGGGGATACAAGAAGACAGAAGATATACATAAGTGGCCTTCCTTAAAGCTTTAGTTTCACGTTCTACAGCTGGGCTACTTAAGCAACCTTTATCTCTTTTCCCCTTCCCCATGCTCATTTTCCCCACTAGCTCACTCTACCAGTTCACCAAGCAGCCACGCAAACGATGGCACCAGCCCACAGCACAGGAGCCCGCAGGGAAAGGCGTCTGTCTACTCCTCCTGTGACAGCTGCTGGAACCACAGCCCCAACCTTGCCAGGCTCCCCAAGACCATTACAACCACCATCTTCCAGTGCCTCCACGTCCATTACCGTGGAAGTATAAAGTAGTAGGATTCACCTCACTGAGCGGACGCTCACGAGACTCGACTTTGTACAGATCTGTGCCCCTCACTCCTACTCAAACGTATAATGGCCCCTTTGTCTCTCTCATCCCCACTCCATCAAGTCCATGCATGCCCCTTCCTCTGCCACATCCTCTAGCCACCCCCCCTCAATTCTTTCGTGTTCTTCGTATATGTCCTAACTACTGCCCGTATATGTCCTAACTACTGCCCGGCAAAAAGCCATACAGCTGACCATTCAGAAGACCAAACAGAACCTTTAATTGTGAGCCCATGTTTCAGCTACTTTCTTCTCCCAGGGCTTACCAGTATAACAGGTAATACATATGAGACAAAAGTTTTCACTCTAGTATCTCCTCCAGTTTTTGTGCAAAACATTCTAGAGAACAGCCTCACGAGAGGGAATAAAAGACACAGACGAATGCTTTAGCACTTACAGGGAGATGATGAGAGAAAAAAAAAATAACGAAAAGTACCAAAGAGTGGCACAACAACCACACTGAGAAATGAGAGTCAAAGAAAGGCGAGGGAGCAGGCTGATGGGGATGAGTGGGAGCAAGAGAGAGTTGGAATTAGCTGGAATCGTTACAGCCAGGAGCGGCAGCAAAGGAAAAAACAAAACTGCAAAACAGAACAAGAGATCTGCTCTGTAAGGGCAAACATCCATTCCTCTTGCTAGCCGTCCTGCTGCACCACAACTGGTATCCTTCGCCGCTCCAGAGCTGCGGGCATTTGAAGCAAACCGGGCTACTGACGTGCACGAACAGCGCGTGTTGGCAAGAGAAGGTCTCGCACCAGCTGATGGTCCTACGGCGCGCGGCGGGGGGGGGGAAGGCAGGCCGCTGCGACCCGCCGCTGGCGCCCCCAGCGCCAGCTGGCCCCCGCCTCTGCCGGCCCCACCGCGCCCTCCGCCCCGCGAGCCCAGGCCCCGAGCAAAGGGGGGCGGCGGCCGCGGCCCCAGGGCCGCACCGGGCCGCCTGCCTCGCCCAGCCCCGGCGCCTCAGCCGAGCGCGGGAAGCAGCCGCCGGGGCGGGACGCTGCCGCGCCGCGGGGCCGCCGCCCGCCTCCCCCCGGCCGAGGAGGCGCAGAGCCTCCCCGCGGAGGAGCCGGCGGCGCCGCCCCGTGCCGGGAGAGCGGCCCGCGCTGCCGCCGGCCCGGCCGCGCCGGGAGAAGCCGCTGCCGCTGAGGGCGGCGCCGGGGCCGGGCTGCGCGGCCGGCGGCAGCGCGCGGGCGCCCTGCGCGGGGCCCCGGGAGGCGCAGCCCCTCCCCGTACCTCCCACTGCTCCAGCAGCCGGGCCATGTCCGCGTCGTTGTAGTCCCGAATGTCCTTCTTCTTGGCCGGCCCCGCCCGCCGCTTCCCCTCGGGCTCGCCGGCCCCGGCCGCCGCGCACAGCCACAGCGCCAGGCCCAGCAGCGCCCAGCGAGCGGCCGCCGCCATCTTCTCCCGGCGCGCGGCGGCCCCGGGGAGGCGGCCCCAGCGGCCTTAAGGGGCGGGGGCAATGGCGGCGGCGCGGCCCGCTGCCGCGCGGGAGGGCGCGGAGGGCGAGGGATGGGCGGCGGGGGCCGGGGAAGGAGGAGCCGGAAGGCGAGAAGGGGCAGCGAAAGCGGCGCGGAGCGGGCTGGGCGTCACGGGGGTGGGACGTCGGGGCCGGGGCGAGGCGAGCTCGGGGTGAGGGGCTGGAGGCGGGCAGGAGAGGGGGAGGCGGCCGGGGACTGCGGTGGGGCGGGAGCGGGGAAGGAGGAGGACACTGAGCGCCGGCGCGGGGGGTTGCGCGGCCGCCGCCAGGAGCCTCCTCGGCCGGTGCGGGGCTGCTGCCGGGAGCGCGCCCCGGGCGCAAGGGGCAGGCGGCCTCCTCCTCGGGCGGGATGTCGCGCGTGGGCGTGGGATGCGGCCTGCGCACAACGAGCCGCCTGCAGCCTTGCACCCGGCGCAGGCCCGGCTGGGTAGTCCCGCAGAGAATTTGGCCCAGTCTGTTGAGTGAAAGATGGCCATTGTTGGTTGGGTTTTTTGGTTTTTTTTTTTTAAGTATGATTGAATAGCTCGTGGAACATACACTATCTGATTTGGTTTTGTTGCTTTTTCAAGCAGGGTGACAAGTATCTGCGTTCACTGAACTGTGTGCTAGGAACCAGCCCTATTGCAACAAGGTCTGCTTTTAAACTAATATCTCAACAACATTAGGTTTTTAGTAGTTTTAAAAATAAAGCTGTTTTGTTAATAAAATAGAACTGTAAAATACCTGAACACCACAAAAATTACAAGAGATAAGGATCTGTTTTTGTACAGGCTGGGACAAATAGTCCCTGGTCTGAAAGGCATGCAATTATGCAGTTTAATGTCTGTATATGCTTGTATCAGTCTTCAGCCTTTCTTTTTTCCTCATGAAAGTCATCTTAAGTATAAACAGCACCATCTTCCCTTTTGTCTTTTAAACTTGGGCTCCAAGCAGTTTATACTTGGGAGTTTGCGGAAGCATCACAGTAACTGCTACCGGTAGATACTAATTACCATCAGGGTAGTAGGCGCTCAGGCTGCTCTTCTGTTCAAGTGGTGAAGCCAAGGGCAGGGCAGGGCAGGTTCAGCGCAGAGGAACCCGTTCCAGTGAGTGAACACTCCAGCCCCAATCCTGCCATTGCGTATAGTCCTATAATGAACTGGGAGCCCATTGTGCTTAGCAGCAGGCAAATACTGAACGCAAGCAGTCAGTACACATGGATTTGGGTTGGGGAAGCTTTCTGAATCCACGACTAACTCTTGGCTTGATAAAGGTGCTGTAGGGATACGTTGCTTGTCAACTTCACGGAGGCGAGCCACATGAAGCATCAGCTCACCAAGCATATGCATAGAGAAACTGCAGTCTTCAATATTTAGCAAGCAGAGGAGGATGTGGGATCCAAGATTACAGCACCCTGATAAACAACCAGCCTGGTCTGCAGCCTCCATAGTGGGGAGTTATAATTTTCTAAAATTTCAGAAATGTCTGACAAACAGGAAGCTGTTAGGCCATAGCTATTCATGAAGCTTGTTAAACGTGCAATAACTGAACCAGGGGTTTAGTCAAGTACTTCTCCCAAAGCTGTCCCATAAGTCACTAATGAGCACATTTGCTCAGTGATTTCTCATTAAATATAATGAACATTAGGTAGAGTATATCAGATTGCTATGATTAATGAGGTTTTACTAGAATATGATTCTGGTAAGTTTGTTATTACTGGATCATGCTTACGTTCACTGGAAAAGATTAAATACTAACTATTCAATTATAGAACGCTAGACATATCATAATATATATTTTTGCTGCCTTTCTACTGGGAAATATTTCCTTCAGTTCTGTTTTCTCTTACTAGAACAAGCCAACTTTGACTTTCTTTAATACACAGTGCTCACGTTTACATGTGGATCTCAAAAGTAATCCAATATCCTTTGGTAAGTAAGTGAACGACTAGTTCAGTATATCCAGCCTTGCACCAAACAACACTTTGCATTTTGTCATGCATATACAAGTTTTAATTTCAGAGGAAGATACTTTCCATGCTCGACTCAGACCGTGAAACTATCTCCCTTCAGGCAGAAAATTCTGTGTCCAGGAAGAACTTGCTCAAAGTAATTACGCTCTTTGTGGAGTCAGCTGCAGGACAGACACCTATTCAGCCTGTCTCTGAGCTTTACTGTTCTTCTTTCCCATGCAAATCTTAATGAGAAGCAGAAACTATTCATTTAGAAATACATGTCACTGACAGGGCAAATTACATTGCATCTTATTTTTATTGAGGTACACATGTTTTGTTCAGAGTAGAGAACACAGAATCTACAAGTAATCTGAAATCATAGAAATCATCTAGAATCGTACAAATATTTTACAGTTTAAGTGTTTTCATATTCCTTAAAAGTTTTTAAAGCTTTTGCAGTCAACACTATTATGACTACAATACAGAACATATCTGATAATACTACTTTCATTGTAGATTGCAAACGTAAGATGCTTAGTGTTTTATCTAGTAGTTTAAAGTCCCGTATAGTCATGCCAAGAAACATATGAAGTTTTGCCTGTTATTTGTACTTCTGCAATAGGCAAATTTTATGATTAGTTTTTCCAACAGCAAAGCTACACCCTATCAGAAATGGAAATCTACTGTCCCTCTTCATATAAAAAGCTTTCATTATTGAGTAGGCCAAGTTGTAATTTGAGCGGATTCAGGATGTTCTGAATTTCCGTTGGGATTCTCTGTTTACTTGATTTTTATTTTTTAAATCTAATCTTCATTTCTGGAACTATATTTGTGTAAAATATACTTCCCATACCATTGTTTCTTATGAGTTGACATTCAGCTTTGGAAAGAACAAAGAACTTGATTTCATCATGGAACGGGCAGGCCCATCTCAGAAGGACAATTAAGAGATTAAAGAAACTAACAAGATCAAAAGATCAGTCGTAAGCACACAGAAGGGAGAATGAACACCTAAGAGCTACCTGCTATCAACCCATACTCTGTGTCTGGAAGAATTAATCAATTGTTAGAACTCCACTAATAGGAAGGGATGTTTAATAGTGGCTCAGATGAACGAGCTGTTGCAAAAGGCAGATCTTTAGACCTTGGATATCTAAAACAATTAAGGTCTGGTGCCCAGCTATGCTCTTTGTGCAGCCAGATATTCGTTACAACTGCTGTAGCACCTGCAATCTTAGTAGAGCACCAGGGCAATGTTGTGCTAAATAATACAGAAGACTTAATGATTAATAGTTCCCAGAAAACTTAAAGCAAGTTTGGGGATGACCCAGCATTCAGAGTATTCTTACTCTATTCAAAAGTGTTGTCACACATTTCGCAGAATATCAGGTTACTCTGAGTTACTTTCAATAAAACATTCAAAATTAATGTTTTCAGTAGGTCAAATTATCATAAGTACCCTAAATGTTCCCCTGCTCATCTAATGCATCTCATGCAAAGACCGTGCCGGTGTTAATTCAGACTTCTGAATACAGTTACATTCAGGGAAAAACTTGAAGAATCAGATCTGAATATGGTCTCTCTCAAATCAACAAGAACAGTTCCACGTCTCAAAAAAAGAAAAAAAAATTTACTATTAGCAGCACAACAAACAAAATATGTTGGCATCAAGCGTGTGAGCACTGGAATGATTCAGAATAATTTCATTCCTTGAATGTATTTCTTGCATGAAACAAGTGCATACACTTGCCATCTATTACAATAATACTTTTTTTTTTTCCAGAACTAATCAGACCTTGAATTGCTGGGTCCTGTTTGAAATACCAAGTCCTGAATTTAAAATGTTCCCAAATTAGGGGTCAAAGATTTAGTCTGATTTCATCATGAAGTTCTGATTCAGGTAATAACTTTGAAAATCAGTTTTGGCCAATCTTTACCATAAATTTATGTTATTCTATGCATGTGCATTCTATAAATTAAAACTTACTGACTGAACTGAGCTTTTTGGGAAATGATGCGTTAGCTTTGTAATCATTACCTATTTGATCCGGTTTTGGGGGGAGGCATGAAGACCGAGTGTCCAGTCAGCTGCAATAAACCAGGCACTGTAATCCTTAAATTCAGAAGCACCACAGAATGTTCCTCTTAATACTCATCTCACTGCCAGATTTGCTGCAGATCTGTGCTAGTTAAAACTACGTCTTGGTTATACAATTTAAAGTTACCCTGTTAAGAATTACATTAAGTGAATGTCAAATAAGGTTTACCTGCTTCCCACAGGAATGCCATTTATAGTCTAATTTCCACAATCTAAGTGAAATTAATTTTGGAGTCCCAATTTAATTTCAGGTTTACAGGTCAGTTTTGGCATTTGCATCTAGTGTAAGTAATACATTACAAGAACTTCTGCTGAATTAAAGATGCTAGACCGAAACTGGTAATGATCAACAGCTCCCCTCAGAGAATGCACACCCACAATATAGGGAAAGTG